>NC_133287.1:11547572-12147572 GCF_005239225.2 Populus alba | reverse complement strand
TTGAGTAAAATTGAGTTGGATGAATATGAAGATTTGCAAATGATTTATTCTCAGGAAGAAATCACGGATGCAAAAAGGCACCAAAAATATTGATGCTGATCTTGTGTCAAAAGTGACAACAGATTTGACAGTTGACATCCCACCAATCGATGATTACTTTCCTGACGAATCCTTACTTTCTCTCAGTTCAATGCCTTGGTTTGCTAAAAATATCAATTTTCTTGCAACAGGAGATTTGCCAGCTCACTGGGAGTACCGAAGACAAAGGAAAGTTTTTGAACGAAGTGAAGAACTTTTACTTAGATGACCCTTGCTTATTCAAAAATTGTCCTGATCAAATATTTCAAAAATGCATTCCCCGACAATGAGGTAAGTAATGTCATTAAACTTTGTCATTCTGAAGCATGTGGGAGTCAATTCTCATCAAGAGAGACGACTGCAAAAATCTTACAAAATGGATTTTATTGGCCCACCATGTTCAAGGACACACATGCATTCTGCAAAACTTGTGAAAATTGTCAAAAAGTTGATACTGGTCAAAAAGTTTTGCTTTTATAATTCTCAACTCCATTTATTTCCTGAAAAAACTAAGATCAAGATGGAGCGGTCCATTTATTTTGAAACATGTGTATCCTTATGGGGCCCTTGATATTGAGAATCCAAAGAATGACAATGTTTTGAAGGTAAATGAACATCGTTTAAAAGCTTACTTTGATGAGTTTCCTAGTGAAAATGAATCCATTGGTTTGAATAATCTTATTGATAAAGGTTGATTATTTTGTTTTTCTCACATTTTTTTTTTTTGTTGCTTTTTAGTGTGACTTTTGTTTTGCTAGTCTCTCACCCCGGTCAAATGGCGGATAACGGTACTCCGTGACTCTTAAGTCGGTTCTTTCAGTTTCCCAAATAACTGATATTTGTATATATTTGTACAATTCTCTGCTCTTTCTCCCTTCTTTGAATATTTTCCCCAATTCTAATTTTAAAATGGACACCACTCTTGAAAAGTTGAAAAGGTATTTTCCCGCTCTGCCTCAGAATGCGATTACAAAAATTTACCGTGCTAGGTGTGCAAGATTGAAGTTGTTAATGAATCATGGAATTCCTGAAGATATTCGCTGGCTAATTGAAGCAAAGGTCCGATTATCAGGTGAGTCCTCCAATTCTTTCATTTCACACATGCCTGGAACAGGTAAAAGCACTTTTGCAAAGAAACGTCGTGCAAAACGACTGAAAGTCTGTCATCGATGTGCCAGATGGACTTGTAATGCGACATGTCGTTCTTTAGGAATGGTATCTGTAAACCGTGAAGATAAAATACAATTCATTAAGGATGGCCTGAGTAAGGGGTCTTTAGATAATCTTTTATTGACCCTTGAGACGCATCCTAGTGGAGATGTGCATCGTGTAATTCATGATTTATGGCCACAATTCCATAAAGAACATGATCGACTTAGTCTTGGGAATCTGACTAAAAAAGACCCTGTTTGCCAGTTTTTAAGAAAACTGGATGGGAAGCCTATCCCCGACCCATAGAGGGCGTTTAAGCCGTTCTTGGACGTAAAACCAAGGGAAGATGTGAGCCACAATCACAACTACCTGTACATACATGCTTTGTTAAAATAAAGTAAAAAGCCTAGATTAGATTTGAGCCTTCATCTGTGAAACCTTGTGTCTTTTGGTTTTATTAATAGCATATTATTTTGTTTTGTTACTTCTTATGTTTGTTTAAGTGTGTTTCAGGTTTGTCATTGTTCGCTGTTTCAGGTGATGTCTTTTGTACTCTATCTTTCTACCTTCGAACATTGAGGACAATGTCTCGTTTTGGTTGGGGGGAGAGGGTAGTACTTCAAAAAAAAAAAAAAAAAAAAAAAACTAATTTGCTAACTGTTTTTGCTATTATTAAAACCATTTGACAAAATTGTTATTAGGATGGCAGAGTATGGAATCAATTTTATTGACTCTAGAGACGCATCTTAGTAAGTTTCATTACCAAGGTCTATCATAATACTTCTTGAAATATTCAGGTTAACAAACTCTCACATTGTTATCACTTGATTATGCTCATATACTCATTTAACAAGTATTATTAAACCTTCATTTTCACACACACACTTTAACATATGATTGTGGGTTGCACATTGGATTATTACAGTAATTATGTTCTTTTGTTGAAGGTAACAACTAAGGGTAAAGGATAGTATATAATTTGCAAAAAAAAAAAAAAAAAAAAAAAAAAAGAAGAAGAAAAAGAAAAAGAAGAAAAAAAAAAAAAAGAAAAAAAAAAGATAGTATTGATGATAATAAAACGTGGATAAGTTTGGTTTCGTAGCCTCCATAACCTAAGCAATTAAGCCCGAAGGGGTGTTTTAACACCTAATACCCTAAAGTCAACTGACTTGGGAGCTATTGGCCCAAAGCTTATTACATGGTTAAGGAGAAAAGCTTAAGGGAATCAAACATTGCACTATCTACGTATTAGTATCTGCAACCCGAGTTGTTAAGCTCGTAGGGGTGTCTCAACACCTAATGCCCTAAGACCAACTGGTCTGGGAGTCATTAGCCTAAAACTCGTTACATGGTTAAAGATACATTGTGTTTTAAGTTGTATGTGTATATAAATAAAAAGAAAAAAAAAATAATCCCCAACCCAAGGAAGTTCACCTTAAACATTTGAACATAATATTGTTTTCTTCCAACAAAAGCCACATCATCTATGTTTTCATTGAGCACACAAAAAAGAAGGTTTATTAATATCTTGTTTAAGAAGTATGAAGCAGGAATATAAATTTAATGAGAGTTTGTTTATCTGGATAGATTAATGGAAGTTGAATGATGAATGCCTTGCTTTGTGGAACTTGCAAATTGTTTTTCTATTTTAAACGCTTTAGATTACTAGGGACTAGTAATAAGCTGGTTGGGGGGTGTGATTAGTACTTAAAAGTGCATGTTTATCAAGGTTTTTATATCATCATTTTGCACTTGAAGTATCAATAACTCCTTAACTAAAGTATGTTTTATAATAACAAGTTTGATATTATAAGATACCTTAATTTATGGTTAATGCTCATTTTAAATGCAGGACTATCACATAAATAAAAGGATTGATTGATGAGTTTAAGCATTGAAAGTTAAAGGACAAAGAGATGGCCAAACTTAGAAAAGAGATGTCGGTGCAGTCCAAACCGGAACAGTGCTCGGTAATTGGATCATATCTGGAGCTCTAGATCTCGGATTTAGGTCCATTTTATATGGATGGAAAGGTAAAACATAGGCCTACAACTTTCATTTGGACACCAAGATCTAAGAAGGCCGTTTTCAAGTCCAAAATATAGGAACAACGAAGAAGTCCGAAGCTGTCCTGCAGCCCAGACACTATTTAGTGTTCAGCCCATATCTTGAGTTCTAGAAGTCCAAATGACCTCATCTTTTTTTTGTTGGAAAGCTGAGACAATTTCCTAGAACATTCCTGAGGATTCTGGGCAAATTATGATGTTAGCAATGACGTCTTGTTCAGACAAGAAGATAAGGATTGTTATCAAGTCAAGATATGGCCACCCACTCATCAATTAGTCAACAAATCAATAGTTCCAAATTTTGGCCTATAAAAGGAGGCACTTACCATGTATTGAGGCATCTTGGTTTCCAGATCAAGATCATGCTCTTGCTTTCTCTCTTTGTATTGCTTATGTCTTGCTTTCATTAATATCAAGTTTATGCACTTCATTTCCTTTCTTTTACTTAGTTAACTTCTTTCTCATTTATGTTCTTATTTTGCTCATTTATGTTTCTTTCTTTTATTATGTCTAGCTAAGTTAATTATGTCAAGGTGAAAAGGGTACACTAATGGTGTAAGAACAAGTATAATATAAACTTAACATGGACCTTAACGTTGGATACTAACATGTTTATATTTGTTATCTTGTTCACTTTAATACTTTGCTTGTTAAATGGTTAATCTAGATTTATGTTGTGTAACACTTGGTACAACAAATACTTGGCACTTTCATAGCCCATACTGTATGGTTTAACCGACACCTGAGCTATGAAAGGAACTTGATTTGTTGTTAACATAAGTTATAATCATGAATGCCTGCCAACATTTACAAGTATTAGCTTTATTCGAATAAGATAATTAATGTAATCATGTTAACAATTTATAATCTGATTGGAACCTCCTTTATGTGTGGTTTCCAATTGAGTAATAAGAGTTTATATTATACTTGTTTGAAGTACCATTAGTGGATCCTCTAACCTTGACATTTGTTTTTATCATTGTTTAATCCTTACGTTAATCTTTCATCTCAAAAGTTCTCATTAATTTCTTCATCTTCTGCTTTTATTATTGTTATTATTGTTATTGTTATTATTGTTATTATTTACATTCTGTAATATATCCTCTTGATCTTTTTATAAACTTAGTATATAGGCTGGAAACCTGTGACCCGATCTTTTGGATCATTCTCAGGTGTAACAACGCCACGTACTGAGTATTATAATAATTATTATTGTTATTGTTATTGTTGTTGTTGTTGTATTGTTATTTATAATTTATACAATTAACCTCTCTGTGGTTCGACCCCGGTCTTACCGGGTTATTTATTACTTCGACACTCCTGCACTTGGGAAGAGACATCAAGCTTTTGGTCGTGTCAATTACTCAATTGTAAACCACACATAAAGGAGGTTCCAATCATATTATAAATTGTTAACATGATTACATTAGTTATCTTATTCGAATAAAGCTAATACTTGTAAATGTTGGCACGCATTCATGATTATAACTTATGTTAACAACAAATCAAGTTGCTTTCATAGCTCAGGTGTCGGTTATACCATACAGTATGGGCTATGAAAATACCAAGTGTTTGTTGTACCAAGTGTTATATACAACATAAATCTATATTAACCATTTAACAAGCAAAGTATTAAAAGTGAACAAGATAACAAATATAAAACATGTTAGCATCCAACGTTAAGGTCCATGTTAAGTTTATATTATACTTATTCTTATACCATTAGTGTACCCTTTTCACCTTGACATAATTAACTTAGCTAAACATAATGAAAAAAAGAAACATAAATAAACAAGATAAGAACATAAATGAGAAAGAAGTTAACTAAGTAAAGGAAAGGAAATGAAGTGCATAAACTTGATATTAATGAAAGCAAAACATAGGCAATACAAAGAGAGAAAGCAAGAGCATGATCTTGATCTGGAAACCAAGATACCTCAATACATGGTAAGTGCTTTCTTTTATAGGCCAAAATTTAGAACTATTGATTTGTTGACTAATTGATGAGTGGGTGGCCACATCTTGACTTGGTGACAATCCTTATCTTCTTGTCTGAACAAAACGTCATTGTTAACATCATAATTTGCCCAGAATCCTCAGGAATGTTCTAGGAAATTGTCTCAGCTTTCCAACAAAAAAAAGATGAGGTCATTTGGACTTCTAGAACTCAAGATATGGGCTGAACACTAAATAGTGTCTGGGCTGCAGGACAGCTTCGGACTTCTTCGTTGTTCCTTCAATTTGGACTTCAAAAAGGCCTTTTTAAATCTTGGGCTCCTCATGAAAGTTGTAGGCCTTTGTCTTACCTTTCCATCCATATAAAATGGACCTAAATCCGAGATCTAGAGCTCTAGATATGATCCAATTATCGAGCAATGTTCCGGTTTGGACTGCACCAGCATCTCTTTTCTAAGTTTGGCCATCTCTTTGTCCTTTCACTTTCAATACTTAAACTCATCTTTCAATCTTTTTATTTATGTGATAGGCCTGCATTTAAGATGAACATTTACCATAAATTAAGTACCATAAATTAAGGTATCTTATAGTATCAAACTTGTTATTATAAAACATGGTTTAGTTAAGGAGTTATTGATACTTCAAGTGCAAAATGATGATATAAAACCTTGATAAACATGCACTTTTAAGTACTAATCAAGAAATCTCAAAAGGAATGAGTTTTCTTATTTTGGTCTAATCTTGCTATATTGTAGAGGTAAGGAAATTGTTTGAATGTTTTGCTTTAGAATTGGTTTGAATTTGTGATTTAATGATGCCAAATGACCTTGGATGATGTTGATTTTGCATGAAAATAAGTTGGAAGTTGAAAAGGATTTCCAAGGAATGAAAATCCTCGCTGTCTAAAATTTTAGCTATAAAGAAGGGGCTATTGTGATTGTTGATTTTGAGCCTTAAAACAAAATAATTTGGAGTTGCTTTCTTCATAAAAGTTGTATCTCTATGTTTAGCCTTTCATAGAGATAAATCATGTCCAAAACTGAGTTTTACAACTTTAGTTATGATTAAGACACTAGATAGTGTTCTGGGTTGGTTAAGCTTAATTGATCAGAATTAGACAATTTTTAATCATTGCTTGGAATTGCTATTGAGTGATGGTTTTGATAAGAAAATTATAAGAATGAATATAAACATTAAAATGAGTAAGAGTATGAGATCTTAAAGAAAATTTCTTGTGATTAGTTTGAGAATACTAGTTGAATGAGAATTAAATGAAGATGTGATGTTGGTTGTATTGTTGATAAAAATTGAATCCCTGGTGGTACAGGGAAAGCTGTGGGGACTGGACAATTGCATGGAGTGGTAGCATGTGCACCTATTCTAGGTAGGTGATTCATCACCTTATTTTGTAATTATCATTTTTTCTTAAATATCTATGTTGTGTGTTTAATTGATGTTAAAAGAATGAAACAAATGAATAAGTTGAGTGATTATTACAAATGAGAACTATTGTTAAGTTAAGAGAAAGTGCTGAAATTATGTGGCTAACAAAAGAGGTTAGCCGGATGCTAGGTAATTCGTATGGAATTACCGGATTGATTTAGGCAACCAGGATGGGTTAGCCAGATGTCTTGGGTAATTAAGAGAATTACCGGGTTTATTGGTTAACGAGGAAGTTAACCGAATATGGGGTAATTCGTATGGAATTACCGGGTTTATTGGTTAACAAGGAAGTTAACCGAATATGGGGTAATTCGTATGGAATTACCGGATTGATTGGCTAACAAAAGAGGTTAGCCGGATGCTAGGTAATTCATATGGAATTACCGGATTGATTTTGGCAACCAGGATGGGTTAGCCAAATGTCTTGGGTAATTAAGAGAATTACCGGGTTTATTGGTTAACGAGGAAGTTAACTGAATATAGGGTAATTCGTATGGAATTACCGGATTGATTGGCTAACAAAAGAGGTTAGCCGAATGCTAGGTAGTTCGTATGGAATTACCGGATTGATTTTGGCAACCAGGATGGGTTAGCCAGATGTCTTGGGTAATTAAGAGAATTACTGAGTTTATTGGTTAACGAGGAAGTTAACTGAATATGGGGTAATTCGTATGGAATTACCGGATTGATTGGCTAACAAAAGAGGTTAGTTGGAGGCTAAATGATTCGTATGGAATTACTAGATTTATTGGTAACCGAGGAAGGTTAACCAAATGTGTGGGTAATTATGTGAAATTACTAGAATTATTGGCAATCGGGATGAGTAGCCGGATAGTTGAGTTTTGAAGAGATTATGTGAATTAATTTATTGAAGTTAGAAGTCGTAAATTCTAAATGTTATGAGTAAAATAATTAACATATGACTAAGATATTGGGTAAATTAATTAATGTTGTTATTGGGTAGACACAATGACTTGGAGATTGGAGGGGAATTGATAGATAATTGGTTACCATAGTGTTGGTGGCTAAGGATACATTACAATGATACTTAACACCATAATAACGGTGGCTAAGGGCATAAATTGATGCTTAGCACTGTGATGATGGTGACCAAAGTTATGTGAAGGATGCTTAGTGACCGTAGTGTCAATAACTAAGATTGTGTGCGGATGATACTTGGCAACCGTGGTTACAATGCATATGATGTTAATAAGAAAAAATGAAAGGGGTTTGGCACGAATGAAAGAATCAAATGGCATTGATTAACTATTCCGGGTCGAGAATAGCTAATGATATCAATAGGTCACATTGGTATTGACAACCATTTTTGGTGTGATTAGCTACTCCAGGTAAGGAGGCTAATGATGTCAAGTGTTCTTGACATCGACAATTTTGATGGTAAACTAGATATGAATAAGATATGATTAACCATTCTAAGGAAGGAATAGTTAATGATACTGATCGGTTGTATTGATATTGACATGTGAATGTAATTGATTAGTCTAGCCAATATTAGAAGACTAATGATACTAATGAGATTTATTAGTTTCAGTGATTACCTTTTAGCAACAGATTCAGAAAGGGAATATATGGATTAGTTTTCCAAAGAATGAGATAAGTTAATGATACCAAGAGAGGAATATCTTGGTATTAAGTGAGAATTGATTTTTATAGGAGATGGTGTTCGCAAACCGTTGAGTTGTGTTGAGATTTCCAAAATGGAATTATTCTTGGCAAATAAGATAGGATATTAGATGGATATTGGTAATAGATGGAAAATATATGTTGTAAATGAGGTTTATGCTAATTTTATATATATCAAAAGAAATTCTGTAGAGATTATTGTCTGCCATTGTTATTGCTTGTTACTATCTTTTATAATTATATGTACATGTTAATTTTTATTTTCAGGTCCATCAAGGTTGTGTCAAGAGTGATACTAGTTTAGTTGTCTTTTGCTTTTGACCATGTAAATTATTTGTAAATTAAAAGACTTATCTCCTAAAACTTGAGATGTAATATCAATATGTAAATTTGAATGTATGCCTTTAATCTAATGGTTGAAACTCTATGTACCTATTTAACCATGCATGTTTATAGTTGAAATTGAATCTTTCATTTGAACTACATTATATGATGTTATTGAATAAGATGTGCTGTGTTGATGATAATAAGTTGGGTTGAGACCCAGGACGATTGGGTCGTAATTGAGTTATGAGGAGATGTGAGATATTAGAAGTGTAAACAGGGTATATGTCGATAACTTGGGACCTCCTAGTATAGGGGAGACTCTGCCAAAATTTTGGTGGAACTGTATAAAGAAAAAAAAATTACCTGAAAATTTCCAATGTATCGCGAAAAAGAATGTAGAAAATCGGGGTTGTTACACTTTATATTTCAAAGCATTATTGTTCTGAAGAATAGCACTTACTTGTTCGGCTAAAAATGCTTTCTTTTTCACATTCAGTTTTCTCTTCACAGTGCATAGATCTTTAAAAAATTTAGCATAGGAAGGTACCTGTTTAATAGCATCCAACAAAGGTATATTGATCCTTACGTGTTTGAAAGTTTCAAGGATTTCAGAATTGTGATTGACTTTCCTTTGTTTGGTCATGGCATGAGGAAATGGAAGTGCTGGCAGAGAATCAGTCTTTTCTTTACAATGTTCAAATTCAACCCCTTCCTTACCCTCAGAGATTGACTCATCATCTTTCTCACAAGGTTCAAGAGTGGGTTTTTCAATAACCTTACCACTGCGAAGAGTGATGACTGATTTGACTTGATCCATGTGTTGCTTCCGGAACTACTCACATTTGCATTGTATTGCCCATTTGGATTTTGCTGTGGTTTAGATGGAAACTTACCTTTCTTTTGAAAACTAAGAGCAGATGTGAATTTTGCAAGAACATCTTTAAAAATTTTCATGCTTTGAGCAAGTTGAGTGTTGATTGTCTCTTGCTTTTCAATGAATGCATGCAATGTTTCCTCAAGATTTCTTCTAAGAGGTGGAGCATAAGGAGGTGCGTATCCATGAGAATTTTGGAAATTATGGTGTGCTTGAAACGGTGGCTGTGAAGTTTGTGCATTATTGTTATCACTCTTCCAACTGAAATTTGGGTGATTTCTCCAACCAGGATTGTATGTTTGCGAGTATGGGTTATGATTGGGCCTTTGAAAACTATTTAAAGTATGGGCTTGTTCATGGAGGCATTCCTTGAAAGAAGGCAAAGTTGGACAGTCATTGGTTGCATGTTCATTTGTTTCACATATTTGACACACAATATTTTGAACAAATTTTAATTGACCACTCATTTTCAATTCTAGTGCCTCGACTTTTCTAGCTAAAAATGTAAACTTGGCTTGGAGGTCATGATCTTCCCTAAGGTTATACATACCTCCACTAGATGTATGAGGTTGGGTTTTACTTGGTGCCTCATAAGTGTCCGTAGTGTCCCAATTTTGCGCATTTTCAGCTAGCAAGTCTAGGTACTCCATTATTTCATTAGGGTCTTTATCTTCAAAAGTTCCATTGCACATCAATTCAACCATTTGCCTATCTTTAGGTGTTAACCCTTCATAAAATTGTGAAACCAATCTCCATGTTTCAAAACCATAATGAGGGCAAGTATTAAGCAAGTCTCGATACCTATCTCAACATTGGTAAAATGTTTCACCTGGTTTTTGAGTGAAAGTGATGATTTGTCTTTTGAAAGAGTTGGTTCTGTGAGATGGAAAAAACTTCTTTAAAAATTGTTGTTGCATTTCATCCCAAGCATGAATGGATCTTGACCTAAGATTTTGTAGCAATGTTTTAGCTTTATCTTTTAATGAAAAAGGAAAAAGCTTTAATTTAATGGTATTCATGCTACAATTTAAGTCATTATAGGTGTTACAAACTTCTTCAAATTCTCTCAAATGCAAGTATGAATTTTCTAGATCTAAGCCATGAAAAGAAGGTAAAAGTTGAATAATGTCTGGCTCAAAATTAAAATGGGATTGCATCAGGAGGGAAAATTATGCATGAGGTGCACTTGTTCTTGTGGGATTCATGTGGTCTCTAAATGTCCTAACATGGTTATTCTCATTATTTTTTATTATGAAGTGACTGGTTATCTTCTTCGACCATATTTTCTGAAAATGATGAGGATACCCTACAAAGTCTACCACTTAATGTACGTGACCAAACACTCATGCACATGTAGAAAGAGAATAAAAGGAAGAAGAAAACAAAAGAAAAAGAAACAAAGTTAGATACAAGAAAAGTGAAAAGAGAAAACAAAATAAATACTATAATTTTGTACAAGAATTACCTCCTCGACAACTACGCCAAAAACCTTGACACAACCAAAAGATTGATGTCTTCTCCCAAGTGCAGGAGTGTCGAAGTAATAAATAAACCCGTCATGACCAGGGTCGAACCACAGAGAGGTTAATTGTATAAATTATAGATAACAATACAATAACAACAATAATAATAACAACAACAATAATAACAATAATAGTAATTAGTAATAATAATATTAATAGTAATAATAATAAATAATACTCAGTACGTGGCGTTGTTATACCTAAGAATCATCTAAAAGATCGGGTCACAGGTTTCTAGGCCTATATACTGAGTTATGAAAAAATCAAAGAGATATATTATACACAATATAAACATATTTCTAGCGAATGAACAAGGCAGGACCAACAATGTCAGGATCCTTGATCAAACACAGAGCATACTTAACATACATAAAATATAACAAGAATTTAAATAATAGTAGTAGTAGTAGTAGTAGAAATAAAAAGAAAAAGAAATTAATGAGAACCCTTGAGATGGAAGATTACTGTAAGGATTAAACAATGATAGAAACAAATGTCAAGGTTAGAGGATCCACTAATGGTATTCCAAACAAGTATAGTATAAACTTTTATTACTCAATTTGGAAACCATACACAAGGAGGTTCCAATCGGATGATTTGTCATTAATATATCATTATAAATTGTTAACATGATCATATTAATTATCTTATTTATGTAACACCAAACTTTTAAATATTTTCAGGAATTCATTGATGCTTACTTATGTTAACAACAAATCAAGTTCCTTTCATAGCACATGTGTAGGTAATACCATACGGTTGGGCTATGAGAGTGCCAAGCATTTGTGTACCAAGTGTTATACAACACAAATCTAGATTAACCATTTAACAAGCAAGGAATTAAGAATTAGTTAAGATAAAAAGATAAGACATGTTAATATTAAACATTAAGGTCCATGTTGAGTTTACACTATACTTATTCTTACACCATTAGTGTAACCTTTTTACCTTGACATAATAAACTTAGCTAAACATAATGAAGAAGAGAAACATAAATAAACAAAACAAGAACATAAATAAGATACAAGTTAACTAAGGAAAGGAAAGGAAATGAAAAGCATAAACAAGATATTAATGAAAGCAAAACTTAAGAATTACAAAAAAAAAATATAAAGAGAGAAATAAAGAGCAAGTTCTTGATCTGAACAACCAAGCCCCTAAATACATGACAAATGCCTCCTTCTATAGGCCAAAATTCGGAATTATTAATTTGATGACTAATTGTTGAGTGGGTGGCCAACTTTTGACTTTGTGAAAATCCTTATCTTCTTGTCTGAATAAAACGAAATTGCTAGCATTAGAACTGCGACCACTTGAAAACATGAAAGTTGTAGGAAATTGACTCAGCTTTCGAGGGAAAAAAATAGAGGTCATTTGGACTTCTAGAACTCTAGATACGGGTGAAACACTGAACAGTGTTTGGGCTGCAGGACAGATTCAGACTTTTCCGTTGTTGCTATAATTTGGACTTGCAAACGGCCTTCTTAGATCTTGTTGTCCACATGAAAGTTGTAGGCCTATGTCTTACTGAATTTGTGTAAAAATTTGAGATCATTGTGACATCTTGAACTTGAGATATGACCCAATTACCGAACAGTGTTCTAGTTTGGATTGCACTAACATCTCTTTTCTAAGTTTGGCCCTCTCTGTCCTTTTAATTTCCATACTTGAACTCATCAATCAATCCTTTGATTTATATAATAGGCCTGCATTTAAGATGACCATTTATCATATATTAAGGCATTTTATAGTATTAGACTTGTTATTATAAAACATGATTTAGTTAAGGAGTTATTGAGACTTTAAGTGCAAAATGATGATATAAAACCTTGATAAATATTTACTTTTAAGTACTAATCAAGGTTCCAATCAGATTATAATTGTTAACATGATTACATTAATTATCTTATTCATGTAATGCCAATGCTTGTAACTATTATCAGGTATTCATGGTGATAACTTATGTTAACAACAAATTAAGTTCATTTTATAGCACAGGTGTAGGTTATATGGTTTTTGTACCAAGGGTTGTTCAACATAAATCTAGATTAACCATTTAATAAGCAAGATAATAAATATAAAATATGTTAGTATCAAGCATTAAAAGTCCATGTTGTGTTTATTACTATACTTATTCTTACATCATTAGTGCAACCTTTTCACCTTAACATAATAGATTTAGATAAACATAATGAAAGAAAGAAACATAAATAAACAAGATAAGAACATAATTATATAAATAAAGGAAAGGAAATGAAAAGCATAAACAAGAGATTAATATAACATCAAATAAAACTTAAACATTACAAAATACAAAGAAAGAGAGCAAGAGCATGATCTTGATCTGAACACCAAGATGCTTAAATGCATGGCAAATGCCTCCTTTTATAGGCCAAAATTTGGAACTATTGATTTGATGAATAATTTGTTGAGTGGGTGGCCACATCTTGACTTTGTGAATATCCTTATCTTCTTATCTGAATAAAATGAAATTTTAACCTATGATAGGAAAACATGTCAAGAGACTCGACATAAAATTTCAGCCCGTTCCAACTTCCAGATTGAAATTATAACTATTGCCGTGAAACTGGATAGTTGTGCATTTTACGTTAGAATCTGAATCTGATTGTTTTTTCATTGCCCAAATCGAATCAGATTCACATCACTTTCCCATCCATATGAGCATACTTTTTAGCTTTAGGTGGTTTGGCCCTTGCATGCATATAAGGTTTTGGTTAGACAACCATCTCTTTAGATTCGATCATCACGCTAATGGAGATGAAGCTGAGTTGGTTTGAAAACATGTGTTGCCCCTTCTCTTTATTTGCCTCTCCACCTTCATTGTCATATGAACCATGTCCTTCAACTCTACATAATGGTTTAATTCTACAACATTCGTAATGTCCCTATTTAGCACATTAAGAAATCTAGCCAAAGTTGCTTCCCTATCCTTAATCACATTGACTTGAATCATTGCAATCTCAATCTCAATGACATACTCATCCATGGATTTAGAACCTCGATTCAAATCCTACAATTTCATATACAAATCTCTATAATCGTAGTTAGGTACAAATCGCCTTCTCATCAACTCTTTCATTTCCTTCTTTGTTGCTATTATCTTTTCTCCATTCCTCCTATTAATCACATTATAACCCCACCAAATCAATGCATAATCTATAAATTTAATGACTACCAATTTCATCTTCTTCGCCTTTGAATAGCCATGACAATCAAAAATCCAATCCACCTTTTCCTTCCACTCTAAATACACATCATGATCATTTTTACCTTAAAAAGTAGGTATTTTTAGTTATGAAAATTTTCCTTCCATTTGAATTGGCCTCTAGTTTTATTCCCAAAATCATTTTGGTTTCTAGGTTGCCAAAAACCTCTCTGATGGCCTATGTTCTCATTCTCAAAACCTCCATCACCAAAAGCATCAACGTCCTTCTTAAGATCCTCATAATCATACACCTTGGCCTTTCGGCCCTACTGTCATTATTTGATTTTGAGTTAGCCCCAACATTCCTCATATCTTGCCATTACCACATTTCTTCACATTCTCAAGTTTGTAACACACGGTTCCCATCAGAAAATTCACCCTCTCCGCTAGTTGCCTAGCGACTAGTGAGGGTGAGTAACTAATGTAACCAGATAAACCAATTAGTGGGACCCATTCATCTCCACAACTCATAAGATAAGATGAATTATATACCCAATAGGCTTTCCATTTAAAGTTACTCTAAGAGAGTGCTTTGGTATTTTTCTACCTATGCCTTCTCATCGTGGCTTTCCAGTTATATACCCAAGAGGCTTTCCAATTGAAGTTACTCTAAGGGAGTGCTTTGGTATTTTTCTACCCAACTTCAAGGACCTCATATTGAACCACTAGAAATTATTGAAAATCTCTCTTGGTGTTTCCATGTGATTGACTATTCATATAAATAATAGAGGAATACAACACTGCATTGCTCCCTTCCTATGCACCCTTATTTCATTAGGTACAACAACTTAGTGTGTGTTAGATTTGTTATTTTTATTATCTTTTTCATGTTTAGGTTTAGTTAAACATACTTTGAGTTTTATTATAAATGGATAAATATTAGCTCACAAGTTTTGGGTTCATTAGGGTTACTAGTTGAACTATTATATAAGGTTAAGCTTAAATGTTTAGTAGCCATGGATTTATGAAATAAACTTGTGTTTCGGGTGAAGACATGTTGTTTGCTCAAACACATAAAAGTTAGGATAAAGTTATATTTACAAGAGTTTTTGAAAATAAGAGTTTATGATACGGTTAAACCTTGTGATACAATCCAAGCAAGGTCAAATTCGAATTTTGACGTAAAATGTTTTACTGTACAGTTTTACACTATTGAACATAACTCTAAATTCACTCGTTGGATTGAGCTGAAACTTTACTAATAGATTTCAGAGAATTTGTCTATGTTGGGGTAGATTTTCAGGTGAGTCAGATTTTGGAAAGGATTTGCGATATGGTTCAGAACAGATTGTATGAATTTTGTTATTTACTTCCTTTTGACATGTGGACTTCTTATTTGGCAAGGATCCTTTTTCTAAAAGGATGTGGCAACTTGTTTTGCGAATTTTCTAGTTCCACAAGAATTTTTAATGAGCTAAAACATAATTTCCAAGAGTGGCAACGATTCATTAATGTTCCAAAATCCTTTTCTTATAAGAATTCCTTATTCATCCTACCTACATAAGGAAAGAAGGGCTGGTGCTATTTAATGATAGATTAATTATTTTTATTATTTTCTTTCATGCTTGGGCTTAATTAAAACTTTGTATTAAAGCTAGGATCTAAGAGTTGTTTGGATCAGGTTATGGGCTTTTTAGTTTAGGTTTGTTGGGTCAGTTTTGTATGTGGATCAGTTGAACGGAAAAGGATAGATCCATTAGGATTAATTTTTCAAGAACTATTTAAAATCATGTAACCAAAATTTCACCGACCATTGATTAATATTACTTTTGAATTTTTCAGTTTTAACGTGTGAAAGTGAATCTGGTATTCTTCAGTTCTTGAACGAACTAAATCTAACTTATCAAAGATTAATTGGCTTCGTGCGTCATTCTTACTTCATTTCAATAGTGTTGGTGTTTTGGGGAAGGTTTTCATTGTGTCACAGTCCTATCAGACCTCTTTTAGCTTTCTAGGATCATATCTCAATCTTGATTATGGGTTGCATGACCACGTGATCACAAGGTTCGCATTAGTTTAGTTCCCAGCTTTCCCCACAAAGTCTTCCAAAAATAGCTAAGGAACTTAACATCACGACCTGACACTATACTCCTAGGAATATCATGCAAACATTCAATTTTCCTAAAGAAGTCTGCGATTTGAGACCCATCATCAGATTTATGGCATACAATGAAATACATCATTTTAGAAAAATCCTATCATCAACAATAAAAAATAGTCTCTACTTTTCTTTGACCTAGGTGAACCTAAAACAAAGTCTAATAAGATATCGACCCAAGGTTGAATAGGCACATGCAATGGTGTATACAGTTTATGCGGTTGTACTCTAGATTTTTCCTTTCTACAAGCAATGCATTGTTCATAGATTCGTTGCACGTCCCTTTCCATCTTAACTAATAAAAATGTTCATGTAAAACATCCAAAGTTTTTGCAACCCCAAAATGACTCATTAAACCACCCCTACGTGCTTCACAAACAACCAATTCAAGCAAAGAACTAGTAAGAACACATAATATATTATGTGTGAACAAAGTAGACATCTATCAAATAAAACTTACCAAAAGCTAAATGTCTGAATTCATTATAAATATTGATAAGTCAGAATCATTAACATACAATCCCTTCACATATTCAAAGCCTAGCAATCTAGTATTCATGGTGTTTAAAAGAACATACCTGCACGAAAGTGCATTAGCCATTATGTTCTCTTTGCCTTGCTTTAACTTGATTACATAAGAAAAAGTTTCAATGACTGCATGTCTGCTACTCAACTTACCTTCTCCTTTCAGATGCTTCAAGAATTCATGATTTGAATGGAATATGAACTCTTTTAGCCACAAGTAATATTGTCATGTCTCAAGCGCTCTTACAAACATATATAGTTCCTTTTCATAAGTGGAATAGTTCAAGGTCACTCCACTTAACTTCTAACTGAAATATACAATAGGTCTTTAATCCTGCATTAAAACAACACCTCTTCCAATTCCAAAGCATCACATTCTATTTTAAATGCTTTTGTAAAGTCAAATAAAACCAAAACAGGTGCAGAACATAATTTCTATTTCAAAGAAAAAAAGCCAATTCCTACTCCTCCCCCATTTAAACCCAATTGACTTCTTCACAACTTCATTCATGGTATAGCTAATGTACTGAAATCTTACACAAAAACACCTATAAAAAAAGCTAACCCATGGAAACTCTTTACCTCACTTAATGATTTTGGTATAGACCACTTAATTTCCATATAAGGGGTCCAATAGGATTAATTTTTCAAGAACTATTTAAATTCATGTAACAAAAAATTCAGCAACCTTTGATGATTATTACTTCTGAATTTTTTCAGTTTTAACGTGTGAGAGTGATTCATGCCTTCTTCAGTTCTTGAACGAACTTAATTTGACTTATCAAATTAACTGGCTTCGTGGCGTCATTCTACTCATTCCAATAGTGTTGGTGCCTTGGGACAGGTTTTCATTGTGTCACACTCCTATCAGACCTATTTTGGCTTTCTGGGATCAGATCTCAATCTTGATTGTGGGTTGCGTGACAACGTTATCACGAAGGTCGCATCACATCTGGACCAAGAGCCTTATTATCCTTAAGATAGAATATGATCATTTAAATTTCTTCATCGGTAATAAGATTGTCAAGGATCATACTTTGAGAGCAAATCTAGGGAGAGCCCCAGAAAGCATAGAAGAATCAAGAACCACTTCAGAACTAGAACCCCCCAAAAGCTTTTGAAAGTAACTTATAATAGTATCCCAAACCTCTATTGCATCTGTAAAACACATCCCACTTTCATCATGGATAGAGAGGATCTTGTTGTGGTTGTAATAACCTTTCACCGAATTGAAGAAGAAGTTTGAATTTTTATTACCCAGATTCAACCATTACAACCAAGACTTTTACCTAAGGAACCTCTTTTAGCTTCAGATATTAATAAGAGGCTCAGCTCTATAGATCTCTAATTCTAAAGGATTTGTTTGCATCATATATTAAGCCTCATCCATCTTTCACTTAGCCTCTAACATCCTCTCTGAAAGCTTACCAAAGTACTTCTAATTAAAACTCTTTCAAAACCCCTTTAACATTTTTCAACTTGTTACACAAAACAAACATAAGAGTGCTCGTGACCTCCTTACACCAAGCCTGGGAAATCAGGGGGGGAAAGAGGATGATAAGCCTAAAAATCAAAGAACTTGAATCAAATCTTCCTTTTCGGCAAACTTGCCATCTTAACTAACATAGGAGAGTGATCTGACATACCAAATGTAAGAAAACAAGTTTCTAAACCAGTAAATTAGCAATTTCGTTGACATTTACTTTGCCGATTGTCTAAGTGAATCTAGAGCCCGTGAATATGAGATCTTTCAGACATGATTGAATCACATAATTGTTGAGGTCATTTTGCCACCCCGACGATGATGTAGTGCCACTACACTTCTCATCGAGTGATCGAATAACATTGAAATCCCCCAACAGAATCCACAAAATAGTCTCTTAGGCAATACTACGATTAACAATTTCAGCCCACAAAGCCTCTTGTTTAGAAGGAGAAGTATCTCCAATATACCTAAATATTGTCAACCATTAGATTGATCAACCTTCAACATATTAGGATCCCAACATATTCAAATACGACCACCAGTAGATTGATCATAATTAAACAAGTAAGACCAATTCTAAAAAAGAAGTCTAGAAACACTATCTTTATTCACATCTCTAACACGTGTTTCAACTAAGCCAAAAAGAGCTACTGAATGCTTTTGTACAAGACAACAAAAAGCTAAATGTTTTATGAGGTCATTCAAACCTCTGATATTCCAAATTTTGATAAAGATATTAAAAAAAAAAGGATGCTAAAACCAACTACGAGTATAAAATTACCTTGAAATGCCCCCGCGCAAGGAGCCCCTTCTCATTAGGATCCCTTCTCTTCCTATCCTCAAGAGAGTCTTTAACTTTACTTGCTAGTTGGTTATCAATGCTAGTCGAAAACATAGGGAATTTATGGTAAGGGCTTAAAACGGTTCAGCCTTGTGATACGACCCAAGTAAGGTCAAATTCGGATTTTGGCGTAAAAAGTGCAACGATCCAAGTTTACGACAGCAGTCATAATTCTCAATCCGACCATTAGATTGGGCTAATATTTTATGTGAACTCTCCAGACATGTTTTCCTACCCTGGGTTGAAAATTCAGGTTAATCTCCAGACATGTTTTCCTACGCTGAGTTGAAAATACTGGTCAACAAAAGCTATACAAATTGGTTATTTACTTCCATTTGACTTGTGGACTTCCTATTTGGTTACGATTCTTTTCCTACAAGGATGTGGCAGCTGGTTTTGGGAATTTCCTAGTTCCACAAGGATCTTTAATGAGATGCAATATAATCTACAAGTGTGGCAAGGATTCATTAATGTTTCATAATCCTTTTCTTATAAGGATTCCTTATTCATCCTAGCTACACAAGAAAAAGAAGGGCTAGTGGTATTTAATGACAACTTAGTTATTTTTATTATTTTCTTTCATGTTTGGGCTTAATTAAAACTTTGTTTTGAGCTAGGGTCCAAGGCTTGTTTGGATCAGGTTATGGGCTTTGCAGTTTAGAGTTTTTGGGCCAGTTCAGCCCACAAAGGTAGATCATTAGAGTTACTTTTGAGAACTATTTAAATACATGTAACCTAAATTTTGTAGCTTTGATGATTATTACTTCTGAATTTTTTAGTTTAACGTGTGAGAGTGATTCTTGCATTCTTTAGTTCTTGAATGAACTGAACTGACTTATCGAAGATTAATTGGCTTTGTGGTGTCATTCTACTCATTCCAATAATGTTGGTGCCTTGGGATATGTTTCCATTGTGTCACACTCACACTCATATCAAATCTATTTCGGCTTTTCCAGGATCAGATCTCAATCTTGATTGTGGATTGTGTGACTACGTGATCACGAGATTCGCATCAAGGCTTGTTTCTTTAAGACAATCATCATCAGATACATTCTCCACTTAGGTATTCCAAACTTCCGCTATCATACAATCTTCATAATTGGCTGAAGAACCCGAGCAAGGCAAAAACACTTGTGTTCATGCAAACTTCTGGATCAACATTTCCTTGTGGCAAGGAATCACATATAATGCTCTGAAAGTTCACCAATTCATTATGTGGACAATTCATAATGCAATCTACAACCTGATTCACTCATAATGCAATCTACAACCTGATTCACTCATAATGCAATCTACAACCTGATTCACCTTGTCATTCACTAATTGTGTCCCTTACTACACTAGAGATATTAGGCATAGTCTTGTGATTGCTCTTCTTTTTCTTTCCAACCTCCTGCCATTAAAGTTTGTTAAGCATATTATACTCTGAGTTAGTCCTTTCAACCACTTTATTTTTTTAGCTTAGTCTCTTCCATCATTATTTGCCTTATCATTCAGATTAGCCGGACATGTAGCTAAGTTATGCCTAAAAACATTACAAGAACTGCACCTAGAAGGAACCAATAATTAATGTAATCATGTTAACAATTTATAATCTGATTGAAACCTCTTGTGTGTGGTTTCTAGTTGAGTAATAAGAGTTTATACTACACTTGTTTAAAGTAGCATTAATGGATCCTCTAATCTTGACATTTGTTTTTATCATTGTTTAATCTTCACAATAATCTTACAACTCAAAGTCCTCTTTATTACTACTACTACTACTAGTAGTATTATTATTGTTATTGTTATTGTTATTGTTATTGTTATTGTTATTGTTATTGTTGTTGTTGTTGTTGTTATTTATAATTTATATAATTAACCTCTTTATGGTTCGACCCCGGTCTTGCCGGGTTATTTACTACTTCGACACTCCTGCACTTGGGAGAAGACATCAATCTTTTGGTCATCGTCATAAGGGGATCAACATGTATTGACTAGCATACATTAGTGTTGATAGGATACCGAGTAAGGGGGTCACCATGTATTGGCTAGCATACATTTATGTATATTAGGATCCCGTGTAAGGAGATACCCGTGAAATTGGTATCGGTAATGTGTTAAGCAGAAATAATCATGGTTGATCTTATGAAATATTGAATGGAGGTTGATAATGGAATAGGAAACGGTTTTTAGTAGTTGAAGGAGAAAGAGTTTCTAATGAAAACTAGAAAGGAGAAGTGAATAAAATATGAATGCATGTTTGCCTTTTTAAATTGTTGGATCTTTGTGTTGCTATATATTGTATATTCATGTTTCAATAATATGTATTTTTGTTTCAATACCCATCGCATGCACATCAATAGTAGATTCTAGCTTATGTTTACTTTCTGTAATCTAGGTTCTAGGGAGTATGTTATATTTTGTAACATTACAACTTTTATATAACTTTAATTTGTATAATTGATGTTTAACTTGAATAGAAGAATTTATTATGTCATTTGTATAACCATGTTCCATGTATGCATGTTTATATCTTTCATCCATCCATAATGATAATTTGTTCAATGTAGATCATAAATATTGTGGTTGACATGAATGATGATGTTTTGTTGAATTAAGTTAGGAGAAGCGGGATATTAGAAGTTGTAAACAAGTTGTATGTTGATCACTTGGGACCTCCCGATACAGGGGAGACTTTGCCGAAATTTTAGTGAAATTTTGAATAAATTTTAACACACACACAATTACTCTATTTATCATTTAACATAAGATTGTTGCTTTATCATGAATATGGGGATATTACACTATTGTAGAAAATCGACAGCAAAAACTAGTTTGCTGCTTGCCGCACAATTTGATAGTGAAAACCGCTTTGCTGCAGGCCGCACAATTCGGCAGCGAAAATGGGTTCACTACAGGCCACACAATTTGGCAGCGAAAACAGTTTCACTTTAGGCTCCTCAATTTCATAAACGAATGCTACTTCGCTACGGCTAACACACTTTTGGTAGCCAATGCTAATTCGCTACAAGCAAATCAATTTCGGCAGCTAATCACAAATTCGTAGTAGACCACAAACTTTCAGGAGCAAATGCTGATTCACTGTAGACAACACAACATTGGAAGGGAACGTTGATTCGCTGCTACCAACACACTTTTGGTAGTGAATGCTAATTCACTATGGACAACTCAATTTTAACAGCGAATTACAATTTCGCTGTAGAACACACTTTCAGCAGTAAATGTTGATTTGCTGCACACAACTCAGTTTCAGCAGCAAATCACAAATTTGCTGTAGACAACATATTTTCAGCAACGGACACTGATTGACTACAGACAACACAATCTCGACAACGAATGCTAATTTGTTGCAAACAACTCAATTTTGGCAGCGAATCACAAATTCACTAGAGAACTGATGTGCATCATGGGAATTATAATCCATCTCGTAAAGCTGAATCTAATATGCAAGAGGATTCAGATGGTCCAATGACAAGAGCGAGAGCGAAACAACTACAACGGGCCTTGACGAATCAAATTGCAATGATTGAAGCTGCGTCGGAGTTAAAAATTAGCAATCAGTGTGAAATTGGTTCAAGGGTGCTTATTTGCCTACAATTGGAACTTGGAGATGGGAAAAGCCCTTAATGGTTCTTTTCATGCTGGGCTACTTGTATTTGGATTGATAATGCAAGTGAAGGAATTGATGCTGTTTACGGTCAGAACAGTAGATGGATTTGAACCCGAATTTGAAGTCATCCAATGCATGTGAAAACAAGATTTATGTAGGTAAAATTCAAGTTCAGAACGTGATCTTTCTATATTGTCCAACCATGAGTGCATTGGACTTTTGTGTCAAAAGTTATGGCTGTTTTAAATTTCGTCTGCATATGTTTTAGAAATGTCAACAAAAAAACGTGTGTTAGTTAAATTTGTCTACTTGCTTTATTAAAAGTCTAGTTTTTAGGCTTGACTTCTGTCATGTGAATTCACCTAACTTTGGAGGGATGTTCCAAAGATAAATATGTATCAGAATATGAAATAAAACACTTTTAGCCAAGATTTTGAAAAACTTAATTCAGAGAATTAAGAGCTGTTCTTCCAAATTCGTTTTGTGAAGAAACCCTACCTGACTTATCACTCTTTAATCACAAAGAGTGTGGCGTTTCGAAATCCTAGATTGATCTTTGTGGCGTCCAGATCGACTTATCAAAGTATCATTCTAGTCTATCCTCCATCTTATTTACCTTAAATCACTACAATCCAGCCTAAATACTAAAAGAAAAACAACACAACCAGACCCATCCTTCATCCATTTTTCATTAGAATCATTGTTGCCGATTTTCAAATCATTCACGGCACATCATCTGGTATCAGAGCATCAGTTGTGATCTAAGACAGGAACCAAAAAAAACAACAACAACAAGAAGAAAGGTTTGCTGGAATTGAGGTTGACAGACTTAACTATGGCTGGAGATAAAGAAGATTTGCCAAGAGGGTTAAGTTTGGAACAGGCACAGGTCATGGGCTTACAACGATCTCATGCTGAGATTCGGGATGAGATGACTGGAATTCGTGAACAGTTGAATACCCTTATGCAAAGGATGCAAAGAAATAATTTGCAACCCCAACCAAGGCAAGCACTTAGGGTGCCACGAAATGATATTATAGAAGATGACGAAGATCCAAATAGGGATGATGAGGCTGATGATAGGGTCAGACCAAGAAGGCAGAATTATAATCCTCCTAATGGTCTTAAACTTAAGATTCCACCGTTTAGAGGAAGTAGTTCACCTGAGGAATACTTGGAGTGGATTCAGAAGGTTGAAAAGGTGTTTGAATGGTATGAATATTCTGAAGAAAGGAAGTGCAAGGTGGCAGCACTTGAGTTTACAGATTATGCTCTTTTATGGTGGGAAAACGTAAAGATTCAGAGGAGAAGGGATGGAGAGGAGGAGATTACAACATGGGCAACTATGAAAAGAGTGATGAAGAAGAGATTTGTTCCTGATTACTATAAACAGGAGCTATACATCAGACTTCAGACTTTGCGACAGGATCTTTGACTGTGGAAGAGTATGTGAAAGAGTTTGAATTGCTGCAGATTCGATGTGAATTGATGGAACCTCAAGAGCAAACAATAGCTAGATTTCTTGGAGGGTTGAGGAAGGATATAGCTAATGTTGTTGAGTTACAACCGTACATCTTCCTTGAGGAAGTTATAAAGCTTGCAACCCGAGTAGAGAGGCAGCAGAGACGAGGAGGTGTCCGAACTAGTGTAACTACGTCAAGCGCGACAAGGGCTGTTTCTACGCCTACACGAACATGGAGCACGCATAAACGAGATGAGAAGGTGGAGTTTAGCAAGGGGAATACCAGTTCTGATTCTTTGAAGGGAAAGGAGAAGGTGACAGAACCTCAACACCCTAGGAGGTCTCGGGACATCAAGTGCTTCAAGTGCTTGGGACATGGGCATATTGCTTCGGAATGTCCAAATAAAAGGGTGATGATTTTGCATGGGGGATCATGGAGAGCTGATCAGTGGAGATGAGGTTGAAACTGAAGACGAAGATCAGGTACAAGTGGCTGAAACAAGAAGAGGATTTCGAACCAGTGAAGGGAGATTTGTTGGTTGTTCAACGGGTTCTGAATGCACAAATTGATGTTAGTGATGAGCAACGCGAGACTTTTTCATACTCGATGTCAGATTCGAGATAAGGTGTGCGGGATGATCATTGATAATGGAAGTTGCACTAATGTTGCGTCAACTACCTTGGTGGAGAAATTGGGTTTAAATACCCTTCCACATCCCAGACCCTATAGTTTGCGATGGCTGAATGAGAATGGGGAGATTCGGGTGACAAAGCAAGTTAGTGTACCTTTTTCCATTAAAACCTATCACGACGAGGTTTTATGTGACGTGCACCAATGTCAGCTAGCCATTTGTTGCTGGGTCGTCCATGGCAGTTTGATAAGGATGTGACCTACAATGGACGAAAGAACACTTATTCTTTTATGCTGAATGGAAAGAAGGTGAACTTGTTACCACTGAGTTCTCAACAAGTTAGAGAGGATCAGTTACGAAGCCAACAAAAGGAGGTGACATCACGAAAGGGGCTGTTGTTAGCCAAAAAAGGAGACATCAAACAAGCATTAGCCACAACAGGGCTTGTTTTCATGGTCTGGGCAAAGCAACTACTACAAGTAGAAGGATTGGACTTACCAAGACAGATTAAGGAATTACTTGAAGAATTTAAAGATGTGTTTCCAGATGAAATTAACCTAAAGGATTACCACCTATTCGTGGTATTGAGCATCAAATTGATTTGGTGCCGGGAGCTTCACTTCCTAATAGACCAGCATACAGATGTAATCCAGAGGAAGCGAAAGAGATTCAAAGGCAGGTCAGTGAGCTCTTAGAGAAGGGCTATGTGCGAGAATCACTTAGTCCATGTTCCGTACCTACTTTGCTTGTACCGAAGAAGGATGGTACCATGAGGATGTGCATGGACAGCCGAGCTATCAAACAAAATAACAGTTAAGTATCGATTTCCTATACCCAGACTTGATGATTTGCTTGATGAGTTGCATGGTGCTGCATTGTTTTCTAAAGTCGATTTGATGAGTGGCTATCACCAAATTAGAATGAAAGAGGGAGATGAATGAAAACAACATTTAAAACTAAACAGGGATTATATGAATGGATGGTTATGCCGTTTGGGTTATCTAATGCGCCTAGTACATTTATGAGGCTTATGAATCATGTTTTGAGGAAGTATATTGGGCTGTTTGTTGTAGTATATTTTGACGACATCCTGGTGTATAGCAAGAGCTTTTGACGATCATGTGAAGCATCTTAGAGTTGTGTTTGAGACTTTGCAAGATTCTAAGTTGTATGGGAAGCTCACAAAGTGTTACTTCTGTAAAGAAAGTGTCGTGTTTCTTGGATATATTATCTCTAGCAGGGGAGTTAGAGTTGATGAGGAGAAAATTGAGGCAATTCAAGACTGGCCAAAACCTGCTAGTATCACTGATGTGAGGAGTTTCCATGGTTTAGCTTCTTTCTACAGGCGATTTGTGAAAGACTTCAGCTCTATTGTTGCTGCCTATGACAGAATGCTTGAAAAAAGGGAAGGAGTTTAGATGGAGTGAAGATGCCCAGAAAAGCTTTTGAGATAATTAAGGAAAAGTTGTGTACTGCTCCAGTTTTAGCACTTTCCAGACTTTGCTAAAACATTCGAAATAGAGTGCGATGCTTCCGGGGTTGGAATTGGTGCTGTTTTTGATGCAAGAAAAGAGACCGATTGCATTCTTCAGTGAAAAGTTAAATGGAGCGCGTTTGAACTACTCTATTTACGACAAGGAGTTCTATGCTTTGATTCGGCTCTGGAGGTATGGCAGCACTACTTGTTGCCTAAAGAATTTGTTATACATACTGATCATGAAGCCTTGAAGTATCTTAAGGGGCAAAACAAGTTGAATCGAAGACATGCTAAATGGGTGGAGTTCATGGAGTCATTTCCTTATGTCATAAAGTACAAGAAAGGGCAAGTTAATGTGGTTGTTGATGCTCTTTCTAGGAGGTATGCACTGATCTCTATGTTGAATGCAAGGCTGATGGGTTTTGAACAGGTGAAGGATCAGTATGCCAATGATTCCTACTTTGCTAATGTGGTTGCCGAATGTGCAAAGGGAGCTTGTGATGGGTTCTTCATGCATGAAGGTTACTTGTTCAAAATGGCAGAATGTGTATTCCTTCAGGTTCGTTACGGGAGTTGCTTGTGCGAGAGGCTCATAGTGGTGGTCTTAGTGGTCATTTTGGGGAGAAGAAGACTTATGAGCTGCTGAAAGAACATTTTTTTTGGCCCAGTATGTTACGGGATGTACACAAGGTGATTGAAAGATGTGCTATTTGCAAGAGAGCTAAAGGTAAAGAGAATGCGTATGGACTCTATATGCCACTGCCTATTCCAGAGCAACCATGGATGGACATTAGCATGGACTTTGTACTTGGACTACCGAGAACACAACGTGGGAAGGATTCAATAATGGTGGTGGTTGATCAATTCTCCAAAATGTCCCATTTCATTCCTTGTGCGAAAATTGACGATGCAGTACATGTTGCTGATTTGTTCTTTCAAGAGATTGTTCGTTTGCATGGAATTCCTAAAAGCATTGTCTCTGATTGTGATACAAAGTTCTTAAGCCACTTTTGGAAGACTCTTTGGAGGAAACTTGGAACAAAGTTACTTTTCAGTACGACATGTCATCCACAAACTGATGGACAAACTGAGGTAGTAAACCGAACTTTATCTTCTTTGTTACGAGCTGTTATACATAAGAATTTGAAGAGTTGGGATACTTGTTTGCCGATTGTGGAGTTTGCATATAATCGTAGTGTGCATGGGGCTACAAAATTTCACCATTTGAGGTTGTCTATGGCTTTAATCCTTGTGTTCCTATTGATCTTGTTCATATTCCAATTGATGAGAGGACATCTATGGATGGAATTAGAAAGGCAGAATTGATGAAGAAACTACATGAGCAGGTTCGACTACATATTGAGGAGAAAAACAACAAAGTATGCTAAACAAGTTAACAAGGGGCGAAAGATGGTCAGGTTTGAACCTGGAGATCTTGTTTGGATTCATATTAGCAAGGGCAGATTTCCAAGCAAACGTAAGTCCAAGTTGATGCCAAGAGCTGACGGTCCATTTCGTATTATAGAGAAGGTGAATGACAATGCGTATAAGGTAGATCTTCCTGGTGATTACAACGTATCAGCTACTTTTAATGTGAAAGACTTATCTCCGTACTTGGATGATGATGACGATTCTGATTTGAGGACAAATCATTTTCAACCCGGGGCTGATGATGTGCTCATGGGAATTATAATCCATCTCGTAAAGCTGAATCTAATATGCAAGAGGATTCAGATGGTCCAATGACAAGAGCGAGAGCGAAACAACTACAACGGGCCTTGACGAATCAAATTGCAATGATTGAAGCTGCGTCGGAGTTAAAAATTAGCAATCAGTCGTTGAAATTGGTTCAAGGGTGCTTATTTGCCTACAATTGGAACTTGGAGATGGGAAAAAGCCCTTAATGGTTCTTTTCATGCTGGGCTACTTGTATTTGGATTGATAATGCAAGTGAAGGAATTGATGCTGTTTTACGGTCAGAACAGTAGATGGATTTGAACCCCGAATTTGAAGTCATCCAATGCATGTGAAAACAAGATTTATGTAGGTAAAATTCAAGTTCAGAACGTGATCTTTCTATATTTGTCCAACCATGAGTGCATTGGACTTTTGGTGTCAAAAGTTATGGCTGTTTTAAATTTCGTCTGCATATGTTTTTAGAAATGTCAACAAAAAAAACGTGTGTTAGTTAAATTTGTCTACTTGGCTTTATTAAAAGTCTAGTTTTTTAGGCTTGACTTCTGTCATGTTGAATTCACCTAACTTTGGAGGGATGTTCCAAAGATAAATATGTATCAGAATATGAAATAAACACTTTTAGCCAAGATTTGAAAAACTTAATTCAGAGAATTAAGAGCTGTTCTTCCAAATTCGTTTTTGTGAAGAACCCTACCTGATTTATCACTCTTCAATCACAAAGAGTGTGGCGTCGAAATCCTAGATTGATCTTTGTGGCGTCCAGATCGACTTATCAAAGTATCATTCTAGTCTATCCTCCATCTTATTTACCTTAAATCACTACAATCCAGCCTAAATACTAAAAGAAAAAACAACACAACCAGACCCATGCCTTCATCCATTTTTCAATTAGAATCATTGTTGCCGATTTTCAAATCATTCACGGCACATCAAGAACACACACTTTCGGAAGCCAATGCTAATTCACTACAGATAACTCAATTTTAGGAGCAAATCACAATTTCACTGCAGAACACGCACTTTCAGCAACGAATGCTAATTCTAGACAACTTAATTTCGACAGCGAATCACAAAATCATTGCAAAACACACACTTTTGGCAGCGAATGCTAATTCACTACAAACACGCAATTTGTCATTAGGTTCCAGCAAAGTCACATGATTTTTGCATAAACACATATATAAATTTTCAATTCCAACACATAATCTGTCATTAAATCGTAGCAGAGTTACATGATCTTAACATGAACACACACATGCATTTTCAATTCTAACACATATAAGTCATCAAAACCCAACATAGTTACATGATCTTAACATGAAAACACACATGCATTTTCAATTCCAGCACATGTCTATCATTAAATCCTAGTAGAGTTACATGCTCTTAACATGAACACACACATGCATTCTCTTACACAATCCATTTTGGCCAACCCCATAGCTATGGGCGACCCTCTATCATGTTTGGTCTTTCCATTTTATTTATTTTTATTTGTTAGATATTATGGAAATTGGCCTAATTTTGTCTTTGTTTCCTTGTTCTTTTAGTTGATTTTAGTTTCCTTTACAACTAGCTTAGGGGTCTTGGGTCAATTTTCTTAGGAACTCCTTCATCATTTTTGGTTATGGGTCTCAAGAACAAGGGGTGAGGAGACTATGGCACGATCAAAAGATTGATGTCTTGTCCTAAGTGCAGGAGTGTCGAAGTAATAAATAACCCGGCAAGACCGGGATCGAACCACAAGGAGGTTAACTATATAAATTATGAATAATAATAATAACAATAATAATAATAAGTTAAAGAGGACTTTGAGATGTAAGATTAATGTGAGGATTCAACAATGATAAAAACAAATGTCAAGGTTAGATGATCTACTAATAGTATTAGAAATAAGTATAGTATAAACTCTTTTTATTAATCAACTGGAAGCCACACACAAAGGAGGTTCCAATAAGATGATTTATCTCAATAGCTCATTATAAATTTTTTAACATGATCATATTAATTATCTTATTTAAGTAACACCGTACTTTTAAATATTGTTAGGAATTCATGATGCTAACTTATGTTAACAATAAATCAAGTTCCTTTCATAACAACAGGTGTAGGTTAATACCATACGGTTAGCTGTGAAAGTGCCAAGCATTTGATGTACCAGGTGTTATACAACATAAATCTTGATTAACCATTTAACAAGCAAGATATTAAGAATTAATAAGATAAAAAAGATAAGACATGTTAATAACAAACTTTCTTGGATATAAACATTGAAGTCCATGTTGAGTTTATATTATACCTATTCTAACACCATTAGTGAAAACCTTTACACCTTGACATAATAAACTTAGCTAAACATAATGAAGAACAGAAATATAAATAAACAACATAAGACATAAGTATAGTAAGGAAATAAAAAGCATAAACAAGGTCATTTGGACTTCTAGAACTCGAGATATGGGATGAACACTGAATAGTTTTGGGCTACAGGACAAATTCGGACTTCTCCATTATTGCTATAATTTGGACTTGAAAAGGCCCTTTTAATTCTCGGACTCCCATGAAAGTTGTAGGCCTATATCTTACCTTTCCATCCATATAAAAGCAAACCTAAATCAAAGATCTACAGCTCTATAAATGACCCAATTACAAACAATGTTTCAGTTTGGACTGCATCAACATCTATTTTTCTAAGGTTGGCCCTCTCTTTGTCCTTTTCAATTTCAATACTTAAACTCATCAATCAATCCTTTCATTCATGTGATAGGCCTGCATTTAAGATGAATATTTACCATAAATTAAAGGTATCTTATATTATTAGATGTGTTATTAAAAACATGCTTTAGTTAAGGAGTTATTGATACTTCAAGTGCAAAATGATGATATAAAAACCTTGATAAATGCACTTTTAAGTACTAATCAGACTTACATGACCCAAACCTTTTCAATCTAAGTGGATCTGGACAGTTTGGTAGTATTCCTTCTCGCCTTCTCCCGGTTCTCCCCCTTCTTTTACTTTTTGGATTCTCTTCTTTTGTTTCCTTCTCTCCTTCTCCCGGTTCTTCCTTTTTTTCTTCCTTTTTCGATTCTCTTTCTCTGTCTATTTCTTCCCACCCATTCCAGCCCCTTTTCCCTTCCATTTAAGCAGTTGTTTTAGCCTTCACTTAAGGTCTCCAATTCTCTCTCTCTCACACACGTTCATAGAGGCACTCTATACTGGTTTGGTTTAAGTTTCCGTTGGGAAGGAGGAAGAGCAGAGAAACATGCAGTTGAACATGCATCTGGTGCAAACAACTTTAGGAAGAGGAAGGGTCACCTTCTCTCCCTCCTTGCATTTATACTCCAATTAAATGAGGTGGGGTGTCTAGGGTTGGTTTAGATGTGTTGTTATCTCTGTTTTGTTCTCTCCAAAATTGGTTTTGCCCCTCCCTCTAGCTCCTTAAGACAATCTGATTTGTTTTCCCTAAACTTTTAATTAGACTAAGTTGCTACCGATTCAAAAATCAGTCGCAAAAATTGTGTGGCTGCCGATTCAGAAATCGGTAGCAAAAACTATGTCCTTGTCGATTCAAAAATCTACAGTCAAGAACTGCATTGCTACCGACTTAGAAATCGACAGCCAAAAATTATGTTACCATCGATTCAAAAAACAACAACCAAGAACTGTGACGCTATTGGTTCATAGGTCAGCAAACAAAAACTGTGTGTTGTTTTCGATTTAGAATCGACAATCAAAAACTGTTTTGCTGTTGATTCAAAAATTAGCAGCCAATAACTGTGATGGTGCTGATTCAGAGGTTGTTGTAAACACCAAAAACAAGATCTATGGTAAAATGACTCCATCATCATTGTCGATTTCTAGATCGAAAATGACAAGTTTAGCTATCGATTTTTGGATCGACAGTGGCATAGTACTTGGCTACCAATTTCAAATTGGTTGCAACAAAGCTTTTGTGCTGCCGGTTTCAGGATCGACAATGGCACAGTACTTGCCTACTGATTTGAGAATCGGCAACAACAAAGTTTTTGGGTGCCGATTTTTAGAATTGGCAGTGGCACAGTTTTTGGCTACCGATTTTGGAATCGACAGTGGCGCAATTCTCGGTTGCCAATTTCTGAATCAGCAGCAACGCAATCTATGGTTGTTTTATTTTCTAAATCGGCAACAACACTATCAAATCTAACAAAAAATTATTGTTGGACCAACCTATCCTAAGGGAGAATGGAAATAGAAAACCTGCCCAAGGTAACCCAAAAGGGGATAAGGACAGCCTTGGTCCAACGTTCCAAACATCCTTTTGCAGTTTGAAGAGGGGTATAAACTACATCAAGGAGAGAGAAAGAGGGCACTCTCTTTCCAAAATGGGTGACATGACCAAAAGATTGATGTCCTTTCCCAAGTGTAGGAGTATCAAAGTAATAAACAACCCGACAACACCGGGGTTGAACCACATGGAGGTTAATTGTATAAATTATAAATAACAATAATAAAACAACAACAAGAATAACATAATAGTAACAATATAGGGAATAGTAATAATAATATTATATAAAATAATAATAATAATAATAATAATAATAATATAATATAATAATAATATAATAATAATAATAATAATAAAAAAGAAGAAAAAGAAACATAAGTTGATGAGTAGTTTTTGAAAATGGAAGATCAATAATGAGAATTAAACAATAATAAAAACAAGTGTCAAGGCTAGAGGATCCACTAATGGTATTTCAAACAAGTATGGTATAAACTCTTATTATTCAACTGGAAACCACACACAAAGGAGGTTCCAATCGGATGATTTATCATTAATAGCTCAATATAAATTGCTAACATGATCATATTAATTATCTTATTTAAGTAACGCCAAACTTTTAAATATTATCAGGAATTCATGATGCTAACTTATGTTAACAACAAATCAAGTTCCTTCCATAGCACAGGTGTAGGTAATACCATACGGTTGGGCTATGAGAGATGCAAGCATTTGTTGTACCAAGTGTTATACAACACAAAATCTAGATTAACCATTTAACGAATAAAAAGAAAGCAAGTAAAATAAAGAATTAGTAAAATAAAAGACAAGTCATGTTAATATTAAAACATTAAGGTCCATGTTGAGTTTATATTATACATATTCTAACACCATTTAGTGAAACCTTTACACCTTGAAGATAATAAACTTAGGTAAAACATAATGAAGAAGAGAAACATAAATAAACAAAATAAGAACATAAGTATAGTAAAGGAAATGAAAAGCATAAACAAGAGATTAAGGAAAATATAACATGAAATAAAACATAAACATTACAAAAATAAAAAGAAATAAATAAAGAGCATGATCTTGATCCGAACAACCAGATGCCTAAATGCATGGCAAATGCCTCTTTTTATAGGCTCAAAATTTAGAAACTATTTGATTTGATGACTAATTGTTGAGTGAGTGACCAACTCTTGAGTTGGTGAAAATCCTTATTTTCTTGTCTGAACAAAACATCATTGTTAACATCAGAATAGAAACCTACCGAACAATGTTTCCAGTTTGGACTGCACTAACATCTCTTTTCTAAGTTTGGCCCTCTCAATTTGTCCTTGTCAATTTCAATACTTAAACTCATCAATCAATCCTTTCATTTATGTGATAAGCCTGCATTAAGATGAACATTTACTATAAATTAAAGGTATCTTATATTATTAGATGTGTTATTATAAAACATGCTTTAGTTAAGAGTTATTGATACTTCAAGTGCAAATGATGATATAAAACCTTGAAAAAAAATGCACTTTTAAGTACTAATCACACTCCAACTAGCTTATTACTAGTCCTTAGTAATCAAAGCGTTAAAATAGAAAAATAATTTGCAAATTCCACAAAGCAAGGTATTCATCATTCAACTTCCATTAATCTAACTAGATAAACAAACTCTCATTAACTTTATATATCTGCTCAATGCCTCTTAAACAAGATATTAATAAACCTTTCTTTTGTGCTCAAATATCAACATATAGATATAGGGCTTTACTTGGAAGAAAACAAATTTTTTGTTCTAATGTTTAAGGTTAACTTACTTGGGTTGAGATTATTATCTTTTTTTTTTAATATATACATATAACTTAAAACACAATGCACTTTAACCCATGTAACGAGCTTTTTGGCTAATGACTCCCAGACCAGTTGGTCCTAGGGCATTAGGTGTTAAGACACCTCTAAGAACTTAATAACTCGGGTTGCAGATACTGATACATAGATAGTTTAATGTTTGATTCCCTTAAGCTTTTCGCCTAAACCCATGTAATAAGCATTGAGCCAATAGCTCCCAAGTTAGTTGACTTTAGGGTATTAGGTGTTAAAACACCCTTTCGGGCTTAATTGCTTAGGTTAGGGAGGTACGAAACCAAACTTATCTATGTTTTTTATTTTATTTATTTAATGACATTTATTATCATTTTTTCTGCTTTTTTTTTTGCAAATTATATACTATCCATTTCCCTTAGTTGTTACCTTTAACAAAAGAACATAAATAATGTGATAATTCCAATGTGCAAACCACAATCATATGTTAAAGTGTGTGTGTGAAAATAAAGATTTAAGAATACTTGTTAAATGAGTATTTGAGCATAATCAATTGATAATAATGCGAGAGTTTGTAAACCTGAATATTTGAAGAGAAGTATGTGATAGACCTTGTTATGAATATTGCAAATAACCATTGAAAAATGTTTTCTAATATTGCATCTCAAGAGTAAATTCTCCCTTACTCTCTGCATCCTAGTAATAATAGTTTTGTCAAATGGTTTTTATAATAGCAAAAACAGTTAGTAAGTTTTTTCTTTTTTAATATCAACTACTACCCTTTCCCCCCCAACCAAAATGAGACATTGTCCTCAATGTCTTAAGGTAGAAAGATAGAGTATAGAAGACATCACCTAAAATAGCGAACACTGACAAACCTAAAACACACTTAAACAAATATAAGAAACAACAAAACACAATAATAAAACCAAAAGACACAAAGTTTTTACAAACGAAGCTCAAATCCAATCTAAGCTTTTTTACGACTTTCCTTAGTTGACCAATTTATGTGACTCATGGAGGGATCAATTATAGGGATGAAAGATTGTAGTTGGTCAATCAATTGTTCAGTAGTAGTAGTAGAGATTATGATTTGTCGTGCCGAAGATGTTAGAAATTGTTGTTCCACAGCATGATCAAGAAAAAGACAACAAAACTTATCATAAAAAACCATTAACATTTAACAAACATATGGGTTTATGGTGAATGTGCAGTTAGGCCCAAGAGGAAATATGAAAGATCTCTTCCAATGTACCCAGACCACCTGGTAAGGCAATGAAGGCATCAACGTGTTTAAACATTGTATTCGTTCGATCAGACATTGTGGAGACTTGTAGTTCCTCTCCAATTGTTTTTCCAATGATGTCCCCTTTTGCTAAAGCTTTGGGGATGACCCCCAAAACTTGAATGCCTCCTAAGAATGCAGCTGTTGACACAATCCCCATTAACCCAAGGCTGCCTCCCCCATATACTAAATGAATCTTTTTCTCAGCTAGTATCTGACCATGATGATTTGCGGATTCTATACACTCTTTTTCTTTCTCAAGACTAGATCCACAAAAAACACAAATATTTTTTTATTTTAAGAGCTGAGGATCCTGCCATTTCAATACTTGTCTATGCTTGTATGGGTTAAGTAGAAATGAAGGGAAGAAAAACAAGGTTTTATAGATGAGAAAAAGAAAATGCAATCATATCATCTATATGGAAGCCGGCTGCAGTCTTTCTCTCTTTCTTCGTTTTTTTTGTTCTTTTTTTTTAAAAAAAGCATGTGTATGTACAGGTAGTTGTGATTGTGGCTCACATCTTACCTTGGTTTTACGTCCAATAATGGCTTAAACGCCCTTTATGGGTCAGGGATTGGCTTCCCATCCAGTTTTCTTAAAAACTAGCAAACAGGGTCCTTTTTTTTTTTATCAAATTCCCAAGACTATGATGAGCTTTTTCTTTATGAAAATGGGGCCATAAATTATGAATTGCCCGGTGCACATCTCCACTATGATGAGACTTAAGAGTCAATAGAAGATTATCTAAAGACTCTCTAAGTTTTGAAATAAATCCCACATTTTGACAATTTTCACAGGTTTTGCAAAATGCATATCAGTCCTTGAACTTGGTGGGCCAGTAAAATCCACTTTGTAAGATTTTTGCAGTCGTCTTTTTTTACGAGAAATGATCCCCACATGTTTCAGAGTGATAAAATTTAATGACACTACTTACCTCATTATCGGGAATACATCTTTGAAATATTTGATCAGGATAATATTTGAATAAGTAAGAGTCATCCCAATAAAGGTTTTGCAAGTCACTCAAAAATTTTCTTTTATCTTGGTTATGTAAATGAGCTGGCAAAAATCTTGAAGCAAGAAAATTGTTATTTTTAGAAAACTAAGGCATTGAACTAAGAGAAAGTAAAGATTCATCAGGAAAGTAATCATCGATTCGTATGATGTCGAATGTCAAATCTATTGTCAAGTTTGACAAATGATCCGCGATACCATTTTCGGTGCCTTTTTCATCATTGATTGCTTCCTGTTTGGTCATGGCATGAGGAAATGGAAGTGTTGGCGAGGAATCAGTCTTTTCTTTACAATGTTCAGATTCAACCCCTTCCTTACCCTCAAAGATTGACTCATCATCTTTCTCACAAGGTTCAAGAGTGGGTTTTTCAATAACCTTACCACTGCAAAGAGTGATGACTGATTTGACTTGATTCGTGTGTTGGCTTCCAGAACTACTTGCATTTGCATTGTATTGCCCCTTTGGATTTTGTTGTGGCTGAGATGAAAACTTACCTTTCTCTTTAAAACTGAGAGAAGATGTGAATTTTGCAAGAAAATCTTTAAAATCTGCCATGCTTAGAGCAAATTGAGTGTTCATTGTCTCTTGCTTTTCAATGAATGCATGAAATGTTTCCTCAAGATTTGTTCTAGGAGGTGGAGCATAAGGAGGTGCATATCCATGAGAATTTTGGAATTATGGTGTGATTGAAATGGTGGTTGTGAAGTTTGTGCATTATTGTTATCACTCTTCCAACTGAAATTTGGGTGATTTCTCCAACCAGGGTTATATGTTTGTGAGTATGGGTTATGATTGGGCCTTTCGAAACTGTTTAAAGCATGGGCGTGTTCATGGAGGCAAAGTTGGACAGTCATTGGTTGCATGTTCATTTATTTCATAGATTTGACACACAATGTCTTGAACATATTTTAATTGAGCACTCTTTTTACATTCAAGTGCCTCGACTTTTCTAGCTAAAGATGCAAATTTGGCTTGGAGGTCATGATCTTCCCTAAGGTTGTACATACCTCCACTAGATGTATGAGGTTGAGTTTGACTCGGTGTTCATAAGTGCCCGTAGTGTCCCGATTTTGAGCATTTTTAGCTAGCAAGTTTAGGTACTCCATTGCTTCATCAGGGTCTTTATCTTCAAAAGTTTCATTGCATATCAATTCCACCATTTGCCTATCTTTAGGTGTTAATCCTTTATAAAAATGTGAAACCAATCTCCATGTTTCAAAATCATGATGAGGGCAAGTATTAAGCAAGTCTCGATACCTATCCCAACATTGGTAAAATGTTTCTCCTGGTTTTTGAATGAAAGTTGTGATTTGTCTTTTGAACGAGTTTGTTTTGTGAGATGGAAAACATTTATTTAAAAATTGTTGTTGCATTTCATCCCAAGCACGACTGGATCCTGGTCTCAAATTTTGTAGCCATGTTTTAGCTTTATCTTTTAAAGAAAAGGGGAAAAGCTTTAATTTGATGGTGTTCATGCTACAATTTGAGTCCTTATAAGTGTTACAAACTTCAAATTCTCTCAAATGCAAGTATGGATTTTCTAGATCTAATCCATGAAAAGAAGGTAAAAGTTGAATAATGTTTGGCTTAAAATTAAAATGAGATGCATCAGGAGGAAAAAATATACATGTTCGCGCAATTGTTCTTGTTGGATTCATGTAGTCTCTAAGTGTTCTAAACCCAATTATTCTCATTATAAAACAATTGATTATCCTCTTCATCTATGTTTTCTAAAGAAGATGAGGATACCCTACAAAGTCTATCATTTAATGTACATGACCAAACTCTCATGCACGTGTAGGAAGAGAATAAAAAGAAGAAAAGAAAAAAAAAAAGAAAATGAGACAAAACATAAGAAACAAAAGTTAGATAAAAGAAAAGTGAAAGGAGGAAAATATAACAAAATTTATAATTTGTACAGAAATTTACCTCCCTGGCAACGGCGTCAAAAACTTGACACGATCAAAGATTGATGTCTTCTCCCAAGTGCAGGAGTGTTGAAGTAATAAATAACTCGGCTAGACCGGGGTTGAACCACGGGGAGGTTAACTATATAATAATAATAATAATAATAAGTTAAAGAGGACTTTGAGATGTAAGATTAATGTGAGGATTCAACAGTGATAAAAACAAAAGTCAAGGTTAGAGGATCCACTAATAGTATTATAAATAAATATAGTATAAACTCTTTTTATTAATCAACTGGAAACCACACACAAAAGAGGTTCCAGTCAGATGATTTATCCTTAATAGTTCATTATAAATTTTTAACATGATCATATTAATTATCTTATTTTAGTAACACCATACTTTGAAATACTATCAGGAATTTATGATGCTAACTTATGTTAACAACAAATCAAGTTCCTCTCATAGCACAAGTGTAGGTTATACCATATGGTTGGGCTGTGAAAGTGCCAAGCATTTGTTGTACCAAGTGTTGTACAACACAAATCTAGATTAACCATTGAACAAGAAAGGCATTAAGAATTAGTAAGATAAAAAGATAAGACATGTTAATAACAAAATTTCTTGAATATAAACATTGAAGTCCATGTTGAGTTTATATTATACATATTCTAACACCATTAGCGAAACCTTTTCACATTGACATAATTAATTTAGCTAAACATAATGAAGAAGATAAACATAAATAAACAGCATAAGAACATAAGTATAGTAAAGGAAATGAAAAGCATAAACAAGAGATTAAGAAAAATATAACATGAAATAAAACTTAAACATTACAAAAATATAAAGAATGAAATAAAGAGCATGATCTTGATCTGAACAACCAAGATACCTAAATGCATGGCAAATGCCTCCTTTTATAGGCTAAAATTTAGAACTATTGATTTGATGACTAATTGTTGAGTGGGTGGCGACATCTTGACTTGGTGACAATCCTTATCTTCTTGTCTAAACAAAACGCCATGGATAACATTCGAATTTGAACCAACTATACTCATGAAAGTTCTAGAAAATTGTCTCATCTTTTCAAGAAAAACAATTGAGGTCATTTGGACTTCTAGAACTCGAGATATGGGCTGGAAACTAAACAGTGTCTAGGCTGCAGGACAGATTTGGACTTCTCTATTGTTGCTATAATATGGACTTGAAAATGGCCTTTTTAAATTTTGGACTCCATATGAAAGTTTTAGGCCTATGTCTTATCTTTCCATCCATATAAATCAGACCTAAATCTGAGATGTACAATTCCAGATATGACCCAATTACCGAGCAGTGTTCCAGTTTGGACTGAACCAACATCTCTTTCTAAGTTTAGCCCTCTCTTTGTCCTTTCAATTTTAGTACTTAAACTCATCAATCAATCATTTCATTTATGTGATAGGCCTGCATTTAAGATAAACATTTACCATAAATTAAAGGTATCTTATACTATTAGATTATTATAAAACATGCTTTAGTTAAGGAGTTATTGATACTTTAAGTGCAAAATGATGATATAAAACCTTGATAAAAATACACTTTTAAGTACTAATCATGTTATCTATAGTGAAGGAATTTTCGTTGCCGAATTGTGTTGTGAGTAGCGAATTAGTTTTGCTCTCGCATGATGTTGCCTGCAGCAAATCAGTTTCATTGCCGAATCATGTTGTCTATAGTGAATCTGCATTCGCTGTAAAAATGGCGTTGTATACAGTGAATTTGGGATTCGCTGCCGAAGTTGTATGGTATACAATGAATTTGAAATTCGGTGCTGAATCATGTTATCTACAGTGAATCTGCATTTGATGAAAAAATGGCATTGTCTATAATGAATTTGAGATTCGTTGCTGAAGTTGTATGGTACGCAATGAATTTGAAATTCACTACCGAAGTTGAGTTGGTTGCAATTAATTAACATTCGCTGTCAAATTGTGTGTTCTGCATCGAATTTAGGATTCACTGTCAAAGTTGATTATCTGCAGCGAATTTGTAATTCGCTGACAAAATTTTGTTTGCGGCGAATTAACATTCGCTTCTACATTATGTGTCCTGCAACAAATTTGGGGTTCATTGCCAAAGTTGTATGGTTTCGCAGCAAATTTGAAATTCGATGCTGAAATTGAGTTGTTTGCATCGAATTTACATTTGCTACCGAATTGTTTGTTTTGCAGTGAATTTAGGATTCGCTGTGATACAATCTAGACAAGGTCAAATTCGGATTTTGATGTAAAATGTGCAACTATCTAGTTTTATGGAAATAGTTATAATTCTCAATCCTAGCATTGGATTAGGCTGAAATTTTATGTGGAGTCTCTTGATATGTTGTTCTACCTTAGGTTAAATATCAGGTCAATCGGAGTTCAGTAAGGCATCCAAACAAGGGTCAACAGAGGTTGTACGAGTTTTGTTATTTACTTCATTTTGACTTGTGGACTTCCTATTTGGCTAGGATTCTATTTCTAATAGGATGTGGCAGCTTATTTTGGAAATCTCCTAATTCTACAAAGATCTTTAATAGGATGCAACATAGTTTCCAAGTGTGGCAAGGATTCATAAATGTTTCAAAATCATTTTCTTACAAGAATTCCTTATTCATCCTAGCTACAAAAAGGAAAGAAGATTTCAAAATTAATTCCACCTTCAGATTTGATTCTCCTAGCTTATATGGGACTTCTAAAGGGCAACAACTTTGATCCTATCATATTTAGGATATTAAATTCAGATTTATTTTTTTTTTTTATTATTTTCTTCTTAGTTTAGGGTTTATTTATATTATTTGGGTTTAATTGTAAGTGGACATCATATAAGTCCACATACAGGTATAACCAGACAAGTAAGGTTAGACAATTCAGATTAATAAAACTTATTGTTTGCCGCACTTTGTGTGTGTGTGTTAGTGAGATAATCTCCCTTACATGGTTCTTTAAAGAACTGAAAAATGACTTATCGAAGAACAACTGTCTTCGTGGCATCATCCTTATACTTCTCGTTTACGAATCAAAATTCGTTGGGTGGGGGTCGCCGTTTCCAATAGTGCTGGTGCCTAGGTACAAGATATCTTTGTGTCACACTCCTATCAAACCTGATTTACTTGGCTTTCCAGGAGTTGCTATCTTTGCATGTGGGTTGCGTGACCACGTGATCACGAGGTTCGCATCACGCTGCCAAAGTTGTATGGTCTACAACGAATTTGAAATTCGCTACCAAAATTGAGTTGTTTGAACCAAATTAACATTCAATGCCAAATTGTGTGTTCTGCAACAAATATGGGATTCGCTACCAAAGTTGTATGGTCTGCAGCGAATTTGAAATTCATTGTCGAAATTGAGTTGTTTTGAGTGAATTTACATTCGCTACACAATTGTGTGCCTGACAGCGAATTTGGGGTTCATTGCCGAATGGCGTGTTCTGCAGTGAATTTAGGATTCATTGTCGAAGTTGTAGTGTCTGCAATGAATTTCAAATTAGCTAGCGAAATTGAGGTGTATGGAGCGAATTAAAATTTGTTGCTGAATTGTGTGTTCTATAGCATATTTGGGATTCGTTGCAGAAGTTGTATGGTCTGCAGCGAATTTCAAATTCACTACCAAAATAGAGTTGTTTGAAGCGAATGTTAATTCACAACCAAATTATGTGTTCTGCATTGAATTTGGGTTCACTGCCGAAGTTGTATGGTCTGCAGTGAATTTGAAATTCGCTGTCGAAATTAAGCTGTTTGCAGTGAATTAACATTCATTAGAAATTAGCCTTACCTTATTCAAGCTCCTAAAACTCAAGTTACGAATAAAAAACAGAAGATAGGTCCTGCTGTATTTTGTGTGGCAGCTTATAATGACTAAATTGAAGCTGAAATTAGAAATAGATGGGAATGGAATTTTTAGTATACCTCTTCATGGCATTAGTACTAGGAATGTTAACTCTCATTTGAAGCAAACTTTGCATAAGTTGAACCTTTAAAACTCCAATTATGCATAAAAATTCATAGAAGGGTCGGGTTGCCACCTAAAAGACAGATTTGTGAGAGTGTAGAGAATGAGTAAAACTAGTTGTTTTAATGGGTAATCTAACCTCCTGATGCGGACCAGCCCAGAAACACCAGCAAGGACCCATTACATGTTCCAAATGGACCAATGACTCGGTCCAAGACAAAGACATTGAAAGACGCATTGAATGCATTGGTTTTTGAAGGTTTCCACCAAGTTAGAATTGGAAGGTCCATTGGAGTATCAAGAGGAGATCCTAGTACATCTTATCCATGTGGAAGAGGGGTCCAATACAACCTTATTTGGGCCATGAGATAAGGGCTTTATTTTATTTTGTTAGCTACAGCCCAAGGCTTGTTTGGGCTTAATTCATACTTTTTTTTAAGCTAGGATCCAAGGCTTGTTTGGATTAAGTTATGGGCTTTTCATTTTTGGGTTATGGGCTTTTCATTTTAGGGTTTTGGGCCAGTTTTGAGTGGACCTCATATAAGTCCACATAAAGGGTCCATTAGGGTTAACTTTTCAAGAACTATTTAAACTCATGGAGGCCAAAATTTCGGCAGCTTTGATGAATATTATTCTGAATTTTTCAGTTTTAACGTGTGAGAGTGATTCTTGCATTCTTCAGTTCTCGAACGAACTGAATCTGACTTATCGAAGATTAACTGGCTTCGTGGCGTCATTCTACTCATTCCAATAGTGTTGGTGCCTTGGGGCAGGTTTCCATTGTGTCACACTCATATCAGACCTATTTCGGCTTTCCGGGATCAGATCTCAATCTTGATTGTGGGTTGCGTGACCACGTGATCACGAGGTTCGCATCAGTTGGTATCAGAGCTAGGCTCCGAAACAAGGTCATATCATTCTGTTATTTTCGTTTTTTTTTTTTTAGTGTCCCTTAAGTTTTTTAGTGTTTGCATCCATCTTCTTGTTCTTCGTGTCTGTGTCTTCTAAGCAAAAAAAAAAAATTTATATTTCATCTTGTTACTGCCTCTAATCATATCAGTTTGTTAAAAAGAAAAAAAAAATCAGAAAGAAATAGAGAAAAGAGTGATTAGTTGAAATTTGAAGGATCATTCAATTTTTGCCGCAGAAACACAAATCTTGGTGAACCATAAGCAAACCACCTCGGAATCAATTTAAACTTTATATTCAGTCTATTGGGGGTGGGATCGCATGATATATCAAATTTGGGCTTATTCTGATATTATTTGCTTGAGGTTTTAATTCGAGTTTCAATTCTGCCGCAAAACACTACTCTTAGTGAACCCTAGGTAAAACACCTTGGAATCTATTGAAACTTCATATTCTGAGTATTGGGTATGCGATTGCATCACATATTAAATTTGGGATTATTTTGATATCGGTTTCTGGAGGTTTTAATTGGAGGTTCAATTCTGCCGCAAACTGATCATACAAGGGGTTTGGGTACCTAGACATTATAGAGCGACTTATAAATTGATTTTTGGTGTTTTCATAGTATTGCAATACTAAATATTGAATTTGAGGTCATTTCGAGATCGTTTGGTCTGGGTTTCAATTCTGTTACGTAAAATTGCGTAATAGGTTAGATTTGCCTCGAGTTTCAAAACATGATCTTTGTTGTTTAGTTTTGTCCAAATATTTTTGTTTTTGCTATATTTGGATTATCTAGGAGTCAAGTAATTGTTTTCTTAACATTCGCTTCTGTTTTATTTCGTGTCTTCGTTTCGTCCACAATTTGTATGAATTTGCATTGCTACTCGCAAAATCATAATCCTAGTTTTGTTTTGCTTTGTTTTCAGTATATTTATTGATTCTTGAGTCTGAAAATTATATTTAGAGTGCGCTGCGAAGGCTATTGACTTTGATTTGTTGATTTCAGTTCCTAAAGAACCAAAAGAAAGCAAGTTGTGAGGTAAAAGGCGTAGAGAGCTTAATAGAGTGAAAAGCCTTAATTTTTGTTTGTGTGATACACGAGAGGTGTGAGGATATATTTGTGCTACTGACCAAATTTTGCAGATTCAAAGAATGTCTGAAAACAACGAATCAGCGACACAAAACGTTGACGTAGCTTTCCAATTGCGATCCATAGGCCAGCAACTTGAGCTGTTGTCTAGGACGTACAAGGATCTGAAAGATGAGGTGAATTCGATAAAGCAACAGAGTAGTGGGGCTGATCGACGGGGAAATACGGTCCGTATGGCTGCACGGAATGTTAGATCTGATTTTGAAGAGTTTGTTGATGAAAACGCAGATGCGGGAGAAGATGACTATGATTTTGCATCAGCTGGCTAAGGAATCAGGTCTGGACCGAACAGGGCGAGGAGGAATGTGAATTTCTGTGGCATGAGCACTTATGAAGATATGGATGGGGACTTGGACACCATTAAACTGAAAATTCCTACCTTTCAAGGTAAAAACGATCCCGAGGCTTATTTGGAGTGGGAGAAAAAGGTAGATTGGATTTTTGATTGCCATAGCTATTCTGAACAGAAAAAGGTGAAATTGGTGATAATTGAGTTTACGGAGTATGCGTTGATTTGGTGGGATCATATTGTGATCAGTAGGAGGAGGAATGGCGAGCGACCCGTTCAGACTTGGGGGGAGATGAAAGTCTTAATGAGGAGACGATTTGTGCCAAACCACTATTATAGAGACTTATATCTGAAGCTCCAAGGTCTGAATCAAGGTTATAAGACAGTAGATGAATATCACAAAGAGATGGAGATAGCAATGATTCGGGCTAATGTTGTTGAGGATAGAGAAGCCACCATGGCTAGATTTCTTAATGGGTTGAATCAGGACATTGCTAATGTGGTTGAGCTACAGCACTATGTGGAGCTAGAGGACATGGTTCACATGGCGACGAAGGTGGAGAGACAACTTAGGAGGGGGCATGCTCGGCCAGCGTTTAATTCGGGTTCGTCATCATCTTGGAAGCCGAATCTAAAGAGAGAGGGCACTGTCCGCCCAAGATCCTTTGGTCCTTCTAGAACTGAACCACCAAAGGCTAAAGTTGATGTCCCTACTGATGCCAAAGGTAAATCTGAAACTCAACCTAAACGTACTCGTGATGTTAAATGTTTCAGGTGTCAGGGACATGGACATTATGCTTCAGAGTGTCCAAACAAGAGAATTATGATGATTAGAGATAATGGTGATGTGGAATCTGAAAGTGACAGTTCTGATTGTGAAGCCATGCCACCATTGGAGGATAGTGATGGGGATGAGTTAGCTTTGCCGGTTGAGGAGTCCTTGGTTATAAGGCGAACACTTCAGGTTCAGGTCAAAGAAGATGATACTAATGAACAAAGGGAGAACATCTTCCATACGCGTTGTTACGTACAAAGAAAGGTGTGTGGTTTAATTATAGATAGTGGAAGCTGTGTTAATGTTTGCAGTGCCACCCTTGTTAGTAAACTGAATTTGTGTACTGCTAAGCATGCTAAACCATATAGATTGCAATGGCTGAATGATAGTGGTGAAGTGAAAGTGACTAAACAAGTTGTGGTTCCATTTTCGATTGGGAAATATGTTGATGAAGTTCTGTGCGACGTGGTACCAATGCAAGCAAGTCACATCTTGTTGGGGAGACCATGGCAATATGATAGGAAGGCAATTCATGATGGGGTTAAAAATAGGTATACCATTGTAAAAGATGGTAAAACCATCACTCTTGTACCTCTTACACCCAAAAAGGTGTATGATGATCAAATAAAGCTAAAAAGTGAGCATGAGGCGATGGGGAGAGAAAATCAAGGTGAGGAAAAAGGGGAGAGAAGACCATCAGATTCGGCTAGAACCCAAACCACTACAACCCATTCGGCCACCCATCCAAACACAAGCAAATATTCGGCCAACACTCCAAACAAATCAAACCATTCGACCACAACTCAAAAACACCCAAATCTGGTCGAGAGTGGAGGTAAGACAAGAGGAGTGAAGAAAGTCAGCAAGTGTGATGAGAATTGTGTGGAAAAACTAAAGAAACAACCCAATTTTTATGCTAGAGAGGGTGAGGTCAGATCTGCATTTTTCACTAACAAGCCAATGATCTTACTTGTGTACAAAGAGGCTTACTTTAATACTAATGATCTTGATCATATTGTGCCTAGTGTTGCTATTTCTTTGTTGCAGGGATTTGATGATGTGTTCCCCGACGATACTCCTAGCGGATTACCACCATTGAGGGGGATAGAGCATCAGATTGATTTCGTACCCGGAGCTTCAATTCCTAACCGACCAGCTTATAGAAGCAATCCCGAGGAGACGAAGGAGCTTCAAAGGCAAGTTGATGAGCTGATGGAAAAGGGCTACATTCGTGAGAGTATGAGCCCGTGTGCTGTACCCGTGCTACTTGTGCCAAAGAAGGATGGAACATGGAGGATGTGTGTTGATTGCCGAGCCATCAACAACATAACGGTAAAGTATAGACATCCCATCCCTAGGCTTGATGGCATGTTAGATGAGTTACATGGATCCTGTATTTTCTCTAAAATTGACTTGAAAAGTGGGTACCATCAAATTAGGATGAAAGAAGGTGATGAGTGGAAAACAGCAGTTAAGACTAAGCATGGTTTGTATGAATGGTTACTAATGCCGTTTGGACTTACAAATGCACCTAGTACGTTTATGCGTTTAATGAATCATGTGTTGCGTGCATTCATAAGTAAGTTTGTGGTTGTGTATTTTGATGACATTTTGATATATAGCAAGAACTTAACTGAGCATATTGATCATTTGCGTAATGTACTTAGTGTGTTGCGTAGTGAGAAATTGTATGCTAATCTTAAAAAGTGTGCCTTTTGCATGGAGAAAATTGTGTTTCTTGGCTATGTTGTAACTGCACAGGGTATTGAGATGGATGAGGAGAAAGTTAAGGCCATCCGGGATTGGCCTACACCCAAATCGGTAAGTGAGGTAAGGAGTTTTCATGGGTTAGCTAGTTTTTACAGGCGTTTTGTGAAAGATTTCAGCACAATAGCTGCGCCCTTGAATGAAGTTGTTAAAAAGTCAGTTGGGTTTAGGTGGGGGGAGGAACAAGAGTTGGCTTTTGTTTTTTTGAAAGACAAATTATGTTCTGCACCTGTTTTGGGTTTACCCGACTTTACAAAAGCATTTGAAATAGAATGTGATGCGTCTGGAATAGGAATAGGTGCTGTTTTGATGCAGGATCGGAGACCTATTGCGTATTTCAGTGAGAAGTTAAGTGGAGCGACCTTGAAGTATCCCACTTACGACAAAGAACTCTATGCTTTGGTAAGAGCACTTGAGACATGGCAACATTACTTGTAGCCAAAAGAGTTCGTAATCCATTCGGATCATGAGTCCTTGAAACATCTGAAAGGACAAGGTAAGTTGAATAGGAGGCATGCAAAATGGGTTGAATTCATTGAAACTTTTCATTACGTAATCAAGTATAAGCAAGGGAAAGAGAACATCGTAGCTGATGCACTCTCGCGCAGGTATGTTCTTTTACACACCATGAATACTAGATTGTTAGGTTTTGAATATGTGAAGGAATTGTATGATAATGATTCTGACTTTGCTGAGATTTATAATGCATGTGGACATTCGGCTTTCGGTAAGTTTTATTTGATGGATGGTTATTTGTTCAAAGAAAATAGATTGTGTGTTCCTGCTAGTTCTTTGCGTGAATTGCTTGTTCGTGAAGCACATGGGGGTGGTTTAATGGGTCACTTTGGGGTTGCAAAAACCTTGGATGTATTGCATGAGCATTTCTATTGGCCAAAGATGAAAAGAGATGTGCAACGAATTTGTGAACAGTGCATTGCTTGTAGAAAGGCAAAATCTAGAGTACAACCGCATGGACTATATACACCACTACCTGTGCCTACTGAACCTTGGGTAGATATCTCTATGGACTTTGTTTTAGGTTTACCTAGGTCAAAGAAAGGTAGAGACTCTATCTTTGTTGTGGTAGATAGGTTTTCTAAAATGGCGCATTTCATTGCATGCCATAAAACAGATGATGCATCTCATATCGCAGACTTGTTCTTTAGAGAGATTGTACGTTTGCATGGCATTCCTAAGAGTATAGTGTCAGATCGTGATGTTAAGTTCCTTAGTTACTTTTGGAAGACCTTATGGGGAAAGTTGGGAACTAAACTCTTATTTTCGACAACATGCCATCCTCAAACAGATGGACAAACTGAGGTAGTGAATAGAACATTATCCCAACTTTTACGTGCTGTAATTCAAAAGAATTTGAAAAGTTGGGAAGAATGTTTGCCTTTTGTTGAGTTTGCTTATAATAGAACTGTGCATTCAACTACTACTTTTTCTCCGTTTGAAATTGTTTATGGTTTTAATCCACTAACTCCTATGGACTTAATTCCTTTACCTTTTGAAGAAAGGGTAAGTTTAGATGGTGAAAAGAAGGCAAAGATGGTGAGAGAACTCCATGAGGGAGTTCGACTACAAATAGAGAAAAAGAACAGACTTTACGCTTCTAAAGCAAATAAGGGACGTAAACTGGTTGTTTTCCAACCCGGTGATTGGGTATGGGTGCACATGCGTAAGGAACGATTTCCTAACCAAAGGAAATCAAAATTACAGCCTCGTGGTGATGGTCCTTTTCAGGTTTTAGAGAGAATCAATGACAACGCATACAAAATCGACCTTCCAGGTGAGTATAGTGTTAGTGATACCTTTAATGTTGCTGATCTTACTTTGTTTGACACAGATTTTGATTCGAGGTCGAATCCTTTCGAGGAGAGAGGGGATGATGCGGACCAGCCCAGAAACACCAACAAGGACCCATTACATGTTCCAAATGGACCAATGACTCGGTCCAAAACAAAGACATTGAAAGACGCATTGAATGCATTGGTTTTGAAGGTTTCCACCAAGTCAGAATTGGAAGGTCCATTGGAGTATCAAGAGGAGATCCTAGTACATCTTATCCATGTGGAAGAGGGGTCCAATACAACCTTATTTGGGCCATGAGATAAGGGCTTTATTTTATTTTGTTAGCTACAGCCCAAGGCTTGTTTGGGCTTAATTCATACTTTGTTTTAAGCTAGGATCCAAGGCTTGTTTGGATTAAGTTATGGGCTTTTCATTTTTGGGTTATGGGCTTTTCATTTTTGGGTTTTGGGCCAGTTTTGAGTGGACCTCATATAAGTCCACATAAAGGGTCCATTAGGGTTAACTTTTCAAGAACTATTTAAACTCATGGAGGCCAAAATTTTGGCAGCTTTGATGAATATTATTCTGAATTTTTCAGTTTTAACGTGTGAGAGTGATTCTTGCATTCTTCAGTTCTCGAACGAACTGAATCTGACTTATCGAAGATTAACTGGCTTCGTGGCGTCATTCTACTCATTCCAATAGTGTTGGTGCCTTGGGGCAGGTTTCCATTGTGTCACACTCATATCAGACCTATTTCGGCTTTCCGGGATCAGATCTCAATCTTGATTATGGGTTGCGTGACCACGTGATCACGAGGTTCGCATCACCTCCCTTCCCTTAATAATATATAAAAAAGGATATGTTAATGTGTGTGAAAATAGAATTTGCACCACATTCCCAATTAAACAAGTTAAGTTTAATTGGAATGCAAAACTATGTTTAGTCATAAAAGCACATTAATGAATGAATGACAACCATTTAGGAGGAATCTTTAACCATGAATATTTCAAAAGAAATGGTCATGGGATTTTGAATGAGAAACACAGAAATGAACTAATATATTTTAAATTTTTGGATGAAAGAATATATCAATTAAGATTTGCGGTCCGATCCAGAGTTTCTAATGAACAAACTTTAATCTTGTTATGATACAGGAGAGCCCTCAGGCAGTCCAGCGTACCCATGTCGAAACATCACATCACAACATTCCTTAGATGTCTCTTATTAAGCCATGTAAATCCGATAATAAATTTATTTGAGTTGTTGTATTAATTATCATAAAGATGAAAATTTTTATATGGATTTAATATTAGAATGATGTGATTTTTGAATCATAGAATGAGACTGGCTTCCAAGAATGGAATGCCAGATTTATAGCAACCAATAAAGTCATTGATGGTGATCGTTAAATCATGAAATGAAATTGGTTTCCAAGAATGGAACGCCAGATGTATAGAAATCGATTAAATTGCTAAAGGTAATCATAAAAACACGAAATGAAATTGGCTTTCGAGAATGGAATTCTGGATGTATAGCAATTGATTAAATTGCTAGAGGTGATTGTTAAATCACGAAATGAAATTGGCTTCCAAGAATGGAACGTCAGATGTATAGCAATCGATTAAATTGGAAGAGGTGATTGTTAAATCATGAAATGAAATTGGCTTCCAAAAATGGAACGTCGGATGTATAGCAATCAATTAAATTGCTAGAGGTGATCGTTAAAACACGAAATGAAATTGGCTTCCGAGAATGGAACGTTGGATGTATAGCAATAGTTAAATTGCTAGAAATGATTATTGAATCATAAATGAAATTGGATTTTGAAGATGAAATGCTGGAATTATGGAATTTGATTTGGTTGCTAAAGGTGACTAAGGAATCTTGATAAGAGATAGGCGTCTAAGAATGGAACACCATATTGAAAGATGGAAGTATTAAAGCGCTTTTGTTACCAAACGGATCATGGAAATCTAACAAAAATAAAATAAAAGAGAGATTGATGAACTACGCTAAATTTATTATCATAAAAAGAATCTTTTTATTGAAATATTCATGTCTATTTTAATATAATAGATTTTATTGTATTATTTTCTCATTAATTGCAGGAACTTCACATATCCAGTAGACTCGTTTCTCTGACCGTGTGACCTGTAAATGTTAGGGACACTTTTGTGAATGTATAGGCTTCCTCTTTTAGCATGTAATTATAATGTAAACTTTTATAGTATTGCATAATATTATTGTTTGTAATTAGTATAACTTAGACTCTTGTTTGGAGGCTTATAATATAAGTAGCAGTAAATATCATGTTTATTATTACATATCAAGTCTTCCTCATTTTGGTTACTGTTTATTTCCACTTCATGCTTAAGTAATTTATATTTTTTTATGATGTGGACAAAATGATATTTGTTGTTCAATGTATGATATAAATATTGTGGTTGTGATAATGACGATGTTTGTGGGATAGCGACCTAGGATGATTGGGTCATGAGTGGGTTATGATAAATGATATTTTTGAAGTGTAAACAAGTTATATGTTTATAACTTGGCACCTCCCAGTATAGGGGAGACTGCCAAAATTTTAGTGGAAATTTTGGTAGACTATTATTTGAGAACTGTATAAAAAACAATTACTTGTATATTTCTTTTAGTACCAAATTGCAAGAAAGTAACTTTAAACGTTATGAAAGTGTGGGGTGTTATATAGAACATATGAGAAGTGTGACATGGGGCATAGACTACCATACATTTAGTATATGTTAGGATTTCAGGTAAAGGGATCACCATGTATCGGCTAACATACATTTAGTGTATGTTAGGATATAGGGTAAGGGGATCACCAAGCATCAATGAACATACATTTAGTGTATATGAGGGTCCCGGGTAAAGGGATTGCTATACATCGATGTCTATGGGGTGATGATGACACCGATGAAATTAGTATCGACAATGTGTTAGACGAAAATAGTTATGGTTGATTTTATGGAATCTTGATGGAAGATGAAATAGTTTTAGTACTTGAATGAGAAGGAGTTCTAATGGAAATAAAAAAGGGAGAAGTGAATAGAATATGAATACATGTTTGCCTTTTAAAATTATTGGATAATTGTGTTACTATACTTATTGTGATATTCATGTTTTAGTAATATGCGTTTTATTTTAGAACCATCGCATTCATGACAAGAGTAGATCCTAACTTTTGTTCACTTTTTGTTATCTAGTTCTAGGGAGTATATCCTTGTATTTTGTAATATTAAAATATTTACATAACTTAATTTGTATAACTAATATTTACTCTTGAATAAATAAACTTAACTTTGAAATTCATATAATCATGTTCCATATATGCGTGTTTATCTCATTTATTCCTCTATAATGATATTTCTTATTCGATGTATGTTATAAATATTATGGTTGTGATGATGACGATTGACACGACCAAAAGATTGATGTCTTCTCCCAAGTGTAGGATTGTCGAAGTAATAAATAACCCAGCAAGACCGGGGTCGAACCACAGAGAGGTTAATTGTACAAATTATAAATAACAATAATACAACAACAATAATAACAACAATAATTGTAATAGTAATAATAATAATAATAGTTGTAGTAATAATAATAATAATAATAATAATAATAATAATACTCAATACGTGGCTTTGTTATACCTGAGAATGATCTAAAAGATCGGGTCACAGGTTTCCAGCCTATATATTGAGTTTATAAAAAGATCAAAGAGATATATTATATAATATAAACAAAATGTAAATAATAATAATAATACTAGTAATAATAGTAATAGTAATAATAGTAGTAGTAGTAGTAGTAGTAGTAGTAGTAGTAGTAGTAGTAGTAATAATAATAGTAGTAGTAGTAGTAGTAGTAGTAGTAGTAAAAAGAAGAGGAGGAAGAAATTAATGAGAACTTTGAGATGGAAGATTAATGTAAGGATTAAACAATGATAAAAACAAATGTTAAGGTTAGAGGATCCACCAATAGTATTTCAAACAAGTATAGTATAAACTCTTATTACTCAATTTGGAAACCACACATGAAGGAGGTTCCAATCGGATGATTTGTCATTAATAGCTCATTATAAATTATTAACATGATCATATTAATTATCTTATTTACATAACACCAAACTTTTAAATATTGTCAGGAATTCATGATGTTAACTGATGTTAACAACAAATCAAGTTCCTTTCATAGCCCAAGTGTAGGTAATACCATACAGTTGGCCTATGAGAGTGTCAAGCATTTGTTGTACCAAATGTTATACAACACAAATCTAGATTAACCATTTAACAAGCAAGGTATTAAGAATTAGTAAGATAAAAAGATAAAACATGTTAATATTAAACATTAAGGTCCATGTTGAGTTTACACTATACTTATTCTTACACCATTAGTGTAACCTTTTTACCTTGACATAATAAACTTAGCTAAACATAATAAAGAAAATAAATATAAATAAACAAAACAAGAACATAAAGAAAATACAAGTTAACTAAGTAAAGGAAAGGAAATGAAAAGCATAAACAAGATATTAATGAAAGAAAACTTAAAAATTACAAAAAAAATATAAAGAGAGAAATAAAGAGCATGAACTTGATTTGAACAACCAAGCTCCCAAATACATGGCAAATGCCTCCTTTTACAGGCCAAAATTCAAAATTATTGATTTGATGACTAATTGTTGAGTGGGTGGCCAACTCTTGACTTTGTGAAAATCCTTATTTTCTTGTCTGAATAAAACAAAAATGCTAGTATCAGAACTGGGTCCACTTGAAAACATGAAAGTTGCAGGAAATTGTCTTAACAAATCTTTGTAAAAATTTGAGGTCATTTGGACTTCTAGAACTCCAGATACGGGCCAAACACTGAATAGTTGATGTGCCGTGAATGATTCAAAAATCGGTAACAACGATTCTAATGAAAATGGATGAAGGATGGGTCTGGTTGTGTTGTCTTTCTTTTGGTATTTAGGCTGGATTGTAGTGATTTAAGGTAAATAAGATGGGGGATAGACTAGAATGATACTTTGATAAGTCGATCTGGATGCCACAAAGATCAGTCTAGGATTTCGACGCCACACTCTTTATGATTGAAGAGTGATAAGTCAGGTAGGGTTCTTCACAAAACGAATTTGGAAGAACAACTCTTAATTCTCTGAATTAAGTTTCAAATCTTGGCCAAAAGTGTTTATTACATATTCTGATACATATTTATCATTGGAACAACCCTCCAAAGTTAGGTGAATTCAACATGATAGAAGTCAAGCCTAAAAACTAGACTTTTAATAAAGTAATTATACAAATTTAACTAACACACGTTTTTTTTGACATTTCTGAAACATAACAGACCAAATTTAAAACAGCCATAACTTTTGACACAAAAGTCCAATGCAATCATGGTTGGACAATCTAGAAATATCACGTTCTGAACTTGAATTTTACCTACATAAGTCTTGTTATCACATGCAATGGATGACTTTAAATTCAGGTTCAAATCCATCTACTGTTCTAACTGTAAACAACATCAATTCCTTCAATTATTTGCATTATCAATCCAAATACAAGTAGCCCAACATCAAAAGAACCATTAAGGACTATTCTCATCTCCAAGTTCCAATTGTAGGCAAATAAGCACCCTTGAACCAATTTCAAACTAATTGCTAATTTTTAACTCCGACGCAGCTTCAATCATTGCAATTTGATTCGTCAAGGCCCGTTGTAGTTGTTTCGCTCTCGCTCTTGTCATTGGACCATCTGAATCCTTTTGCATATTAGATTCAGCTTTACGAGATGGATTATAATTCCCATGATGCACATCATCAGCCCCGGGTTGATAATGATTTGTCCTCAAATTAGAATCGTCATCATCATCCAAGTATGGAGATAAGTCTTTCATATTAAAAGTAGTTGATACGTTGTAATCACCAGGAAGATCTACCTTATACGCATTGTCATTCACCTTCTCTATAATACGAAATGGACCGTCAGCTCTTGGCATCAACTTGGACTTACGTTTGCTTAGAAATCTGCCCTTGCTAATATGAATCCAAACAAGATCTCCAGGTTCAAACCTGACCATCTTTCACCCCTTATTAGCTTGTTTAGCATACTTTGTTGTTTTCTCCTCAATATGTAGTCGAACCTGCTCATCTAGTTTCTTCATCAATTCCGCCTTTCTAATTCAATCCATAGATGTCCTCTCATCAATTGGAATATGAACAAGATCAATAGAAATACAAGGATTAAAGCCATACACGACCTCAAATGGTGAAAATTTTGTAGCCCCATGCACACTATGATTATATGCAAACTCCACAATAGGCAAACAAGTATCCCAACTATTCAAATTCTTATAAATAACAACTCGTAACAAAGAAGATAAAGTTTGGTTTACTACCTCAGTTTGTCCATCAGTTTGTGGATGACATGCTGTACTGAAAAGTAACTTCGTTCCAAGTTTCCTCCAAAGAGTCTTCCAAAAGTGGCTTAAGAACTTGTATCACGATTAGAGACAATGCTTTTAGGAACTCCATGCAAACGAACAATCTCTTGAAAGAACAAATCAACAACATGTACTGCATTGTCAGTTTTGTTACAAGGAGTGAAATGGGACATTTTGGAGAATCGATCAACCACCACCATTATTGAATCCTTCCCATGTTTTGTTCTTGGTAATCCAAGTACGAAGTCCATGCTAATGTCCATCCATGGTTGCTCTGGAATAGGAGTGGCATATATAGTCCATACGCATTCTCTTTACCCTTAGCTCTCTTGCAAATAGCACATCTTTCAATCACCTTGTGTACATCCCGTAACATACTGGGCAAAAAAAAAAAAGTTCTTTCAGCAGCTCATAAGTCTTCTTCTCCCCAAAATGACCACTAAGACCACCACTATGAGCCTTTCGCACAAGCAACTCCCATAACAAACCTGAAAGAATATGCATTCTTCCCATTTTGAACAAGTAACCTTCATGCATAAAGAACCCATCACAAGCTCCCTTTGCACATTCAACAACCACATTAGCAAAGTAGGAATCATTGGCATACTGATCCTTTACTTGTTCAAAACCCATCAACCTTGCATTCAACATAGAAATCAGTGCATACCTCCTAGAAAGAGCATCATCAACCACATTAACTTGCCCTTTCTTGTACTTTATGACATAAGGAAATGACTCCACGAACTCCACCCATTTAGCATGTCTTCGATTCATCTTGCTTTGCCCCTTAAGATACTTCAAGGCTTCATGATCAGTATGTATAACAAATTCTTTAGGCAATAAGTAGTGCTGCCATACCTCCAGAGCCCGAATCAAAGCATAGAACTCCTTGTCGTAAATAGAGTAGTTCAAACGCGCACCATTTAACTTTTCACTGAAGAATGCAATCGACCTCTTTTCTTGCATCAAAACAGCACCAATTCCAACCCCGGAAGCATCGCACTCTATTTCAAATGTTTTAGCAAAGTCTGGAAGTGCTAAAACTGGAGCAGTACACAACTTTTCCTTAATTAGCTCAAAAGCTTTCTGCACATCTTCACTCCATCTAAACTCTTTCCCTTTTTTCAAGCATTCTGTCATAGGAGCAACAATAGAGCTGAAGTCTTTCACAAATCACCTGTAGAAAGAAGCTAAACCATGGAAACTCCTCACATCAGCGATATTAGCAGGTTTTGGCCAGTCTTGAATTGCCACAATTTTCTCCTCATCAACTCTAATTCCCATGCTAGAGATAATATATCCAAGAAACACGACACTTTCTTTACAGAAGTAACACTTTGTGAGTTTCCCATACAACTTAGAATCTTGCAAAGTCTCAAACACAACTCTAAGATGCTTCACATGATCATCAAAGGTCTTGTTATACACCAGGATGTCGTCAAAATATACTACAACAAACAGCCCAATATACTTCCTCAAAACATGATTCATAAGCCTCATAAATGTACTAGGCGCATTAGATAACCCAAACGACATTACCATCCATTCATATAACCCCTGTTTAGTTTTAAATGTTGTTTTCCATTCATCTCCCTCTTTCATTCTAATTTGGTGATAGCCATCATCAAATCGACTTTAGAAAACAATGCAGCACCATGTAACTCATCAAGCAAATCATTAAGTCTGGATATAGAAAATCGATACTTAACTGTTATTTTATTGATAGTGCGGCTGTCCATAAACATCCTGATGCGAACCTCGTGATCACGTGGTCACGCAACCCACAATCAAGATTGAGATCTGATCCTGGAAAGCCGAAATAGGTCTGATATGAGTGCGACACAATGGAAACCTGCCCCAAGGCACCAACACTATTGGATCAGAACTTATCGAAAAACAAACTAATGCGAGGGTGATGAAAATGACTCAAAAAACAGCCAAATATCAAAATATGATGATAGTATAATGGCAGGAACGAAATCAACAGAAACAAAACAAGTTTTGAAAGATAACACCAAACAGACCCGTTACGACAAAATAAGACCTAATTCGAGAAACCTAAAGAAACCGATATCCAAATGACCTCGAATTTAATTTTTATTATTACAATACTATGAAATCACCAAAAATCAATTTATAGGTCGTTCTCTTATTTCTAGGTACCCAAACTCCTTGTATGATTAGTTTGCGGCAGAATTGATCCTCCAATTGAAACCTTTTTTTTTTGGTAAGCTGACTTATGTATTAAAAGAAAATGATACAAAGAATATAATGGGCATACCTAAGATTTACAATGAGGACAGAAACGAAAACCAACAAATGGCTACAGGCTAGCCACAACAAAACAAAAACTTGGACCAACTAGATATGCTAGGGGTACAAAAACAACCAGCTAAACATCAAATTAAGAGTCCATGTTATTGACCCTCCAAAGTCTTTGGATCCTTATGTCAAAATATGAAACCTCCAGAAGCCGGAATCAAAATATGCCCAAATTTAATATATGGTGCGATCTCATCCACATAATATGAACTTTCAATTGATTCTAAGGTGTTTTTCTTACGGCTCACTAATAGTAGTGTTTCTGCGGCAGAATTGAACTTCGAATTAAAACCTCAAGCAAACAATATCGAAATATGTCCAAATTTGATATATGATGTTATCTCACCCCAAATAGACTGAATATGAAGTTTAAATTGATTCCAAGGTGTTTTACCTAGGGTTCACTAAGAGTAGTGTTTTTGCGGCAGAATTGAAACTCGAATTAAAACCTCAAGCAAATAATATCAGAATAGGCCCAACTTTGATATATGATGCGATACCACCCCCAATAGACTGAATATGAAGTTTAAATTGATTCCGAGGTGGTTTGCTTATGGTTCACCAAGATTTGTGTTTCTGCGGCAAAAATTGAATGATCCTTCAAATTTCAACTAATCACTCTTTTCTCTATTTCTTTCTGATTTTTTTTTCTTTTTTAACAAACTGATATGATTAGAGACAATAACAAGATGAAATATAAACTTTTTTTTATTTTTTTGCTTAGATGACACAGACACGAAGAACAAGAAGATGGACGCTAACACTGAAAAACTTAAGGGAACACTAAAAAAAAAAACGAAAATAGCAGAATGATATGACCTTGTTTCGGAGCCTAGCTCTGATACCAACTGATGCGAACCTCGTGATCACATGGTCACGCAACCCACAATCAAGATTGAGATCTGATCTCGGAAAGCCGAAATAGGTCTGATATGAGTGCGACACAATGGAAACCTGCCCCAAGGCACCAACACTATTGGAATGAGTAGAATGACGCCACGAAGCCAGTTAATCTTCGATTAGTCAGATTCAGTTCGTTCAAGAACTGAAGAATGTAAGAATCACTCTCACACGTTAAAACTAAAAAATTCAGAATAATAATCATCAAAGCTGCCGAAATTGTGGCTTACATGAGTTTAAATAGTTCTTGAAAAAATAACCCTAATGGACCTCTTATGTGGGATTATATGAGGTCCACTCAAAACTGGCCCAAAACCCTAAACTAAAAAGCCCATAACCTGATCCAAACAAGCCTTGGATTCTAGCTGAAAACAAACTATTAATTAAGCCCAAACGTGAAAGAAAATAATAAAAATAAGTAACTTGTCATTAAATACCACCAACCCTTCTTTCCTTGTGTAGCTAGGATGAATAAGGAATCCTTATAAGAAAAGGATTCTGAAACATTAATGAATCCTTGCCACACTAGGAGATTATATTGCAACTCATTAAAGATCCTTGTGGAACTAGGAAATTCCCAAAACCAGCTCCCACATCCTTGGAGGAAAAGAATCCTAATCAAATAGGAAGTCCACAAGTCAAATGGAAGTAAATAACAAAATCCGTACAGCCTCTGTTGACCAGTATTGGGGTGCCTTCCCGAACTCCGATTGACCTGCAATTTTAACCCAAGGTAGTAAGATATGTCTGGAGAGTCCACATAAAATATTAGCCCGATCCAACGGTCAGATTGAGAATTATGACTATTGCCGTAAACCTGGACTGTTGCGCTTTTTACGCCAAAATCCGAATCTGACCTTACTTGGGTCGTATCACAGGGCTGAACCGTATCACATCCTCATGGTACCATCTTTCTTCGGTACAAGCAAAGTAGGTACGAAACATGGACTAAATGATTCTCGCACATAGCCCTTCTCTAAGAGCTCACCGACCTGCCTTTGAATCTCTTTCGCTTCCTCTGGATTACAACTGTATGCTGGTCTATTAGGAAGTGAAGCTCCCGGCACCAAATCAATTTGATGCTCAATTCCACGAATAGGTGGTAACCCTTTAGGTAATTCATCTAGAAATACATCTTTAAATTCTTCAAGTAATTCCTTAATCTGTCTTGGTAAGTCCAAACTTCTACCTGTAGTAGTTGCTTTGCCCAGACCATGAAAACAATCCCTGTTGTGGCTAATACTTTTGATGTCTCCTTTTTTGGCTAACAACAGCCCCTTACGTGATGTCACCTCCTTTTGTTGGCTTCATAACTGATCATCTCTAACCTGTTGAGAACTCAGTGGTAAAAAGTTCACCTTCTTTCCATTCACCATAAAAGAATAAGTGTTCTTTCGTCCATTGTAGGTCACATCCTTATCAAACTGCCATGGACGACCCAGCAACAAATAGCTAGCTGACATTGGCGCAATGTCACACAAAACCTCGTCGTGATAGGTTTTAATGGAAAAGGTACACGAACTTGCTTTGTCACCCGAATCTCCCCATTCTCATTCGGCCATCGCAAACTATAGGGCTTGGGGTATGGAAGGGTAGTTAAACCCAATTTCTCCACCAAGGTAGTTGACGCAACATTAGTGCAACTTCCATTATCAATGATCATCCCACACACCTTATCTCGAATCTGACATCGAGTATGAAAGATGTTCTCGCGTTGCTCATCACTAACGTCAATTTGTGCATTTAGACTTTGAACCCAAATCCATTCATCATAGCAAACCTATCATAGGACAGCTAATTAAGAGAACACCAACACCATAGCAATTATAAAACAAACCAAACACCAAGCAGCTTACCTTAGGTAGGGCGTACTAGGGGTGCTAATACCTTCCCTTTACGCAACCAGTCCCTTGCCTTAGAATCTCTGAAAGACCAGTTAGGGTTCCTAGTGACCATAATACTAGGTGGCGACTCCAAAGAACAAATCAAGCAAAAACAATAAACAAAAAAAATCACCATCAGACGCCGCGCGAGTGACATGCGATAGAATGGCGACTCCGCTGGGGACTTAGGACTAGGCTTGGTAATTTGTTTGTTTATGCTATGTGTTATTGGTTTTTGTTTTCTTATATGAATGATACTTTGTTTAAAAGCTTTAGCATGCATCTTTTTTGTCATACATGGTATAATCATGCATCACTTTTATTATTATTATCTTTTTGAGGGCACACACATTAAATTTTAAGTTAAGTGGGGAACTAGCAACTTGCCTTATGACTTGAGTCAAGGTTTAAGTTTGTGTAAACCCCAACTCTTTGCTGTGTTTAGACTGATAGTGATTGGTACACGTGCCTTCCCACTATCTGCTGAACCCCTATATTGCCTCTATGAGAGTGATCACTAGGACAACAAGAGACCCACTTTAGAGACCAAGTAGTAAACCTACCCAATGTCTCACATAAAGGAAATAGAACCTATCCTTAGGATGTATGCTCCATAATATCTTTTTGCATCCAAACAAGCCTAAGCTTAAAGCATTTAGAATCTCAAGACCTTTATTCAAAAGCTAGACAAGGGAGAGATGTTCCATAATTGGGAGATCCAAGAAGCTCCATTGGTGTTCAAAATTTAATCAACAATGATTGTTTGATCATGATATTGTGTTGTTTGCCTTTTTCAACTTTTTAAATTGAGGTTCCAAATGTCAATGGATTTTTACTCTTGTTTTTTTAGCCAAACTTTTCCCTTTAATGAGATCATGCATTTTCAAAAGTTCATCTTTGTGTTTTTACACATCATTTTCCTTTTTCAAAGCAAATCTTCCATAACTACACCTGCACTTTACACTAAGAATGAATGGCCGGACTTTAAAGAATACATATTAGTTGTAGAAGAGGAAGAATTGTAGGAAAATAACATTAGGGGTTTCATAAAAATTAATAACATGAACAAGATTGGAAACCCGCTAGAGAGGGGCTTAAAACCATAAATATGGGCGATGAAGAAATCAAGAGAGAGTTGAAGTTATGGACTTTGATCACCCTTAAAGAAAGAGAAGAGTTGATTGCACAACTCCAAGATTATGTAGATGTTTTTGCTTGGTCCTACAAGGATATGCCTGGTTTGTATAGGGTACCACTAGTAGAAGGATGCAAATCGGTTAAGTAAAGGTTAAGAAGGACCAATCCGAATAAAGGCAGAAATTGAAAAGCAGTGGAACGCTGATTTTCTAAAACTAGTCAAGTATCCACAATGGGTGTCCAACATAGTTGTCGTGCCAAAAAGAAAGATAAAATCAATGTTTGGACTTTAGGGACTTAAACCGGGCTAGCTCTAAGGATTATTTTTCTCTACCACACATAGATGTATTGGTCGATCCATATATTACTTTATGGATGGATTTTTTTGGGCTAAAATCAGATGAAAATGACACAATAGGATAAGGAGAAGACAACCTTTGTAACACCATAGGGAACCTTTTGTTACAAAGTCATGATATTTAGGTTAAAGAATGCCAGGGCCACCTACCAAAGGGCCATGGTGGCTCTATTTCACAACATGATGCAAAAAGAGATGATGACATGATCTAGAGAGGGAGAGAATCATGTCCCAATATTGAAGGAATTAGTTGAAAGACTAAGAAAGTACAAGTTAAGGCTTAACCATGCAAGGTATTCATTCGGGGTGAAATCTAGGAAGTTGTTGGGATTTATGATAAGTGAAAAAGGGATAGAGGTGGACCCTGGTTAAGTAAAGGCTATTCAATAAATGCCAACTCCCAAGACTGACAAGGATGTAAGGAGGTTCTTGGGAAGGTTGAATTACATTTCTTAGTTTATATCCCAATTAACCAAGACTTATGACCCCATCTTCAATTGTTAAGGAAGAAGAATCTTGGAATTTGGAATAAGAGTGTGAAGAAGCTTTCAAGAAAATCAAGTTGTTCCTACTGAATCCACTCCTATCTATCAAGCCGAATTGCAAAATAACAAGTTCTACTAGCTGAGTATGACATATTATATATGACAAGGAAAGCCATGAATGTCATCACTGATCACCTAACTGACCATGTTGTGAAAGATTATGAGCTGTTAAAATTTGATTTTCCTTATGAAGACGTGCTTTTAGTCAAGGAAGGGAAATCATATTGGTGGATTATGTACTTTGATGGTGCTGTGGTAACAAAGCTGATGCAATGATAATCTCTCCTAATAAAAAACGTTATCCGGTTTCTTATAAGTCGTAGTTTGGGGCTAACAACACAGTTTGAGTATTGAAGCTTGCATTCTTGGTTTTAGATGTTGCATTGGAGCTAAACATCAGAAAGATAGATGTGTATAGAAACTCAATTTTGATAATTTTCCAAGTAAAAAAGAGAATGGAAAACCAAGGAAGAGAAGTTAAGGCCTTACTAGGAATACTTGTCCAAATTAGCCGGATAATTTGAGGAAATAGAATTCACCCATCTAGGAAGGGAAGGAAATCATTCTGATGTTTTGGTCACGCCAGCTTCTATGGCTAGAATCAACTTTGGGCACAAGGTACAGCCGATACACATTGATATAAGAAATAACTTAGCTCATTGTTACTTAGTCGAAAGGGAAATAAATGGAAACCCTTGGTACTATGATATCAAGAATTTCATCCAAAACCAGACATATCCCATGGGGGCATCCACAATCGACAAGAAGACTTTCAGGAGGTTGGCAAGGGGTTTCTGTCTTGATGGGGAAATTTTGTGTAAGAAATCATTCGACGAGACTTTATTGAGATGTTTGGAGGCAAAAAGTGGTGAAGAAGTTTATGAAAAGAGATTTGATCTGTCGATATGGTCCACTAGAAAAGATCATATCCAATAATGCCAAAACTTCAATGGCAAGATGACAATAGAACTCTACGCTAGATGGAAAATCAAGCATTCCAATTCCTCGTCATATAGGCCAAAGATGAATGGTGTGGTAGAAGTTGCTAACAAAAATGTCAAGAAGATTATTCAGAATATGATATTCACCTACAAGGATTGACATGAGATGTTGTCATTGGCCCTTCACGCATACTGCACCGCATTCCAAACCTTAATAGGATCCACCCCGTATAGGTTTAGTATATGGAATAGAGGCGGCGATGCTTTTAGAAGTGGAAAACCCCTCATTAAGAGTATTGGTAGACTTTGAGTTTAGAAGAGTTGTGATGCGAACCTCGTGATCACGTGGTCACGCAACCCACAATCAAGATTGAGATCTGATCCCGGAAAGCCGAAATAGGTCTGATATGAGTGCGACACAATGAAAACCTGCCCCAAGGCACCAACACTATTGGAATGAGTAGAATGACGCCACGAAGCGAGTTAATCTTCGATAAGTCAGATTCAGTTCGTTCAAAAACTGAAGAATGCAAGAATCACTCTCACACGTTAAAACTGAAAAATTCATAATAATAATCATCAAAGCTGCCGAAATTTTGGCCTACATGAGTTTAAATAGTTCTTGAAAAGTTAACCCTAATGGACCCTTTATGTGGACTTATATGAGGTCCACTCAAAACTGGCTCAAAACCCTGAAATGAAAAGCCCATAACCCTAAAATGAAAAGCCCATAACTTAATCCAAAACAAGCCTTGGATCCTAGCTTAAAACAAAGTATGAATTAAGCCCAAACAAGCCTTGGGCTGTAGCTAACAAAATAAAATAAAGCCCTTATCTCATGGCCCAAGTAAGGTTGTATTGGACCCCTCTTGCACATAGATAAGATGTACTAGGATCACCTCTTGATACTCCAATGGACCTTCCAATTCTGACTTGGTGGAAACCTTCAAAGCCAATGCATTCAATGCGTCTTTCAATGTCTTTGTCTTGGACCGAGTCATTGGTCCATTTGGAACATGTAATGGGTCCTTGCTAGTGTTTCTGGGCTGGTCCGCATCATCCCCTCTCTCCTCGAAAGGATTCGACCTCGAATCAAGATCAGCAACATTAAAGGTAGCACTAACACTATACTCACCTGGAAGGTCAATTTTGTATGCGTTGTCATTGATTCTCTCTAAAACCTAAAAAGGACCATCACCACGAGGCTGTAATTTTGATTTCCTTTGGTTAGGAAATCGTTCCTTACGCATGTGCACCCATACCCAATCACCGGGTTGGAAAACAACCAGTTTACGTCCCTTATTTGCTTTAGAAGCGTAAAGTCTGTTCTTTTTCTCTATTTGTAGACGAACTCCCTCATGGAGTTCTCTCACCATCTTTGCCTTCTTTTCACCATCTAAACTTACCCTTTCTTCAAAAGGTAAAGGAATTAAGTCCATAGGAGTTAGTGGATTAAAACCATAAACAATTTCAAAAGGAGAAAAAGTAGTAGTTGAATGCATAGTTCTATTATAAGCAAACTCAACAAAAGGCAAACATTCTTCCCAACTTTTCAAATTCTTTTGAATTACAGCACGTAAAAGTTGGGATAATGTTCTATTCACTACCTCAGTTTGTCCATCTGTTTGAGGATGGCATGTTGTTAAAAATAAGAGTTTAGTTCCCAACTTTCCCCATAAGGTCTTCCAAAAGTAACTAAGGAACTTAACATCACGATCTGACACTATACTCTTAGGAATGCCATGCAAACGTACAATCTCTCTAAAGAACAAGTTTGCAATATGAGATGCATCATCTGTTTTATGGCATGCAATGAAATGCGCCATTTTAGAAAACCTATCTACCACAACAAAGATAGAGTCTCTACCTTTCTTTGACCTAGGTAAACCTAAAACAAAGTCCATAGAGATATCTACCCAAGGTTCAGTAGGCATAGGTAGTGGTGTATATAGTCCATGCGGTTGTACTCTAGATTTTGCCTTTCTACAAGCAATGCACTGTTCACAAATTCATTGCACATCTCTTTTCATCTTTGGCCAATAGAAATGCTCATGCAATACATCCAAGATTTTCGCAACCCCAAAGTGACCCATTAAACCACCCCCATGTGCTTCACGAACAAGCAATTCACGCAAAGAACTAGCAGGAACACACAATCTATTGTCTTTGAACAAATAACCATCCATCAAATAAAACTTACCGAAAGCCGAATGTCCACATGCATTATAAATCTCAGCAAAGTCAGAATCATTATCATACAATTCCTTCACATATTCAAAACCTAACAATCTAGTATTCATGGTGTGTAAAAGAACATACCTGCGCGAGAGTGCATCAGCTACGATGTTCTCTTTCCCTTGCTTATACTTGATTACGTAATGAAAAGTTTCAATGAATTCAACCCATTTTGCATGCCTCCTATTCAACTTACCTTGTCCTTTCAGATGTTTCAAGGACTCATGATCCGAATGGATTACGAACTCTTTTGGCCACAAGTAATGTTGCCATGTCTCAAGTGCTCTTACCAAAGCATAGAGTTCTTTGTCGTAAGTGGGATACTTCAAGGTCGCTCCACTTAACTTCTCACTGAAATACGCAATAGGTCTCCGATCCTGCATCAAAACAGCACCTATTCCTATTCCAGACGCATCACATTCTATTTCAAATGCTTTTGTAAAATCAGGTAAACCCAAAACAGGTGCAGAACATAATTTCTCTTTCAAAAAAACAAATGCCAACTCTTGTTCCTCCCCCCATCTAAACCCAACTGACTTTTTAACAACTTCATTCAAGGGCGCAGCTATTGTGCTGAAATCTTTCACAAAACGCCTGTAAAAACTAGCTAACCCATGAAAACTCCTTACCTCACTTACCGATTTGGGTGTAGGCCAATCCCGGATGGCCTTAACTTTCTCCTCATCCATCTCGATACCCTGTGCAGTTACAACATAGCCAAGAAACACAATTTTCTCCATGCAAAAGGCACACTTTTTAAGATTAGCATACAATTTCTCACTACGCAACACACTAAGTACATTACGCAAATGATCAAGATGCTCAGTTAAGTTCTTGCTATATATCAAAATGTCATCAAAATACACAACCACAAACTTACTTATGAATGCACGCAACACATGATTCATTAAACGCATAAACGTACTAGGTGCATTTGTAAGTCCAAACGGCATTAGTAACCATTCATACAAACCATGCTTAGTCTTAACTGCTGTTTTCCACTCATCACCTTCTTTCATCCTAATTTGATGGTACCCACTTTTCAAGTCAATTTTAGAGAAAATACAGGATCCATGTAACTCATCTAACATGCCATCAAGCCTAGGGATGGGATGTCTATACTTTACCGTTATGTTGTTGATGGCTTAGCAATCAACACACATCCTCCATGTTCCATCCTTCTTTGGCACAAGTAGCACGGGTACAGCACACGGGCTCATACTCTCACGAATGTAGCCCTTTTCCATTAGCTCATCAACTTGCCTTTGAAGCTCCTTCGTCTCCTCGGGATTGCTTCTATAAGCTGGTCGGTTAGGAATTGAAGCTCCGGGTACGAAATCAATCTGATGCTCTATCCCCCTCAATGGTGGTAATCCGCTAGGAGTATCGTCGGGGAACACATCATCAAATCCCTGCAACAAAGAAATAGCAACACTAGGCACAATATGATCAAGATCATTAGTATTAAAGTAAGCCTCTTTGTACACAAGTAAGATCATTGGCTTGTTAGTGAAAAATGCAGATCTGACCTCACCCTCTCTAGCATAAAAATTGGGTTGTTTCTTTAGTTTTTCCACACAATTCTCATCACACTTGCTGACTTTCTTCACTCCTCTTGTCTTACCTCCACTCTCGACCAGATTTGGGTGTTTTTGAGTTGTGGTCGAATGGTTTGATTTGTTTAGAGTGTTGGCCGAATATTTGCTTGTGTTTGGATGGGTGGCCGAATGGGTTGTAGTGGTTTGGGTTCTAGCCGAATCTGATGGTCTTCTCTCCCCTTTTTCCTCACCTTGATTTTCTCTCCCCATCGCCTCATGCTCACTTTTTAGCTTTATTTGATCATCATACACCTGTTTGGGTGTAAGAGGTACAAGAGTGATGGTTTTACCATCTTTTACAATGGTATACCTATTTTTAACCCCATCATGAATTGCCTTCCTATCATATTGCCATGGTCTCCCCAACAAGATGTGACTTGCTTGCATTGGTACCACGTCTCACAGAACTTCATCAACATATTTCCCAATCGAAAATGGAACCACAACCTGTTTAGTCACTTTCACTTCACCACTATCATTCAGCCATTGCAATCTATATGGTTTAGCATGCTTAGCAGTACACAAATTTAGTTTACTAACAAGGGTGGCACTGCAAACATTAACACAGCTTCCACTATCTATAATTAAACCACACACCTTTCTTTGTACGTAACAACGCGTATGGAAGATGTTCTCCCTTTGTTCATTAGTATCATCTTCTTTGACCTGAACCTGAAGTGTTCGCCTTATAACCAAGGACTCCTCAACTGGTAAAGCTAACTCATCCCCATCACTATCCTCCAATGGTGGCATGGCTTCACAATCAGAACTGTCACTTTCAGATTCCACATCACCATTATCTCTGATCATCATGATTCTCTTGTTTGGACACTCTGAAGCATAATGTCCATGTCCCTGACACTTGAAACATTTAACATCACGAGTACGTTTAGGTTGAGTTTCAGATTTACCTTTGGCATCAGTAGGGACATCAACTTTAGCCTTTGGTGGTTCAGTTCTAGAAGGACCAAAGGATCTTGGGCGGACAGTGCCCTCTCTCTTTAAATTCGGCTTCCAAGATGATGACGAACCCGAATTAAACGCTGGCCGAGCATGCCCCCTCCTAAGTTGTCTCTCCACCTTCGTCGCCATGTGAACCATGTCCTCTAGCTCCACATAGTGTTGTAGCTCAACCACATTAGCAATGTCCCGATTCAACCCATTAAGAAATCTAGCCATGGTGGCTTCTCTATCCTCAACAACATTAGCCCGAATCATTGCTATCTCCATCTCTTTGTGATATTCATCTACTGTCTTATAACCTTGATTCAGACCTTGGAGCTTCAGATATAAGTCTCTATAATAGTGGTTTGGCACAAATCGTCTCCTCATTAAGACTTTCATCTCCCCCCAAGTCTGAACGGGTCGCTCGCCATTCCTCCTCCTACTAATCACAATCTGATCCCACCAAATCAACGCATACTCCGTAAACTCAATTATCACCAATTTCACCTTTTTCTGTTCAGAATAGTTATGGCAATCAAAAATCCAATCAACCTTTTTCTCCCACTCCAAATAAGCCTCGGGATTGTTTTTACCTTGAAAGGTAGGAATTTTCAGTTTAATGGTGTCCAAGTCCCCATCCATATCTTCATAAGTGCTCATGCCACGGAAATTCACATTCCTCCTAGCCCTGTTCGATCCAGACCTGATTCCTTGGCCAGCTGATGCAAAATTATAGTCATCTTCACCCCCATCTGCGTTTTCATCAACAAACTCTTCAAAATCAGATTTGACATTCCGTGCCGCCATACAGACCGTATTTCCTCGTCGATCAGCCCCACTATTCTGTTGCTTTATCGAATTCACCTCATCTTTCAGATCCTTGTACGTCCTAGACAACAGCTCAAGTTGCTGGCCTATGGATCGCAATTGGAAAGCTACATCAACGTTTTGTGTCGCTGATTCGTTATTTTCAGACATTCTTTGAATCTGCAAAATTTGGTCAGTAGCACAAATATATCCTCACACCTCTCGTGTATCACACAAACAAAAATTAAGGCTTTTCACTCTATTAAGCTCTCTACGCCTTTTACCTCACAACTTGCTTTCTTTTGGTTCTTTAGGAACTGAAATTAACAAATCAAAGTCAATAGCCTTCGCAGCGCACTCTAAATATAATTTTCAGACTCAAGAATCAATAAATATACTGAAAACAAAGCAAAACAAAACTAGGATTACGATTTTGCGAGTAGCAATGCAAATTCGTACGAATTGTGGACGAAACGAAGACACGAAATAAAACAGAAGCGAATCTTAAGAAAACAATTACTTGACTCCTATATAATCCAAATATAGCAGAAACAAACATATTTGGACAAAACTAAACAGCAAAGATCATGTTTTGAAACTCGAGGCAAATCTAACCTATTACGCAATTTTACGTAACAGAATTGAAACCCAGACCAAACGATCTCGAAATGACCTCAAATTCAATATTTAGTATTGCAATACTATGAAAACACCAAAAATCAATTTATAGGTCATTCTATAATGTCTAGGTACCCAAACCCTTTGTATGATCAGTTTGCGACATAATTGAACCTCCAATTAAAACCTCCAGAAAACGATATCAAAATAATCCCAAATTTAATATGTGATGCAATCGCATACCCAATACTCAGAATATGAAGTTTCAATAGATTCCAAGGTGTTTTACCTAGGGTTCACTAAGAGTAGTGTTTTGCGGCAGAATTGAAACTCGAATTAAAACCTCAAGCAAATAATATCAGAATAAGCCCAACTTTGATATATCATGCGATCCCACCCCCAATAGACTGAATATGAAGTTTAAATTTATTCTGAGGTGGTTTGCTTATGGTTCACCAAGATTTGCGTTTCTGCGGCAAAAATTGAATGATCCTTCAAATTTCAACTAATCACTCTTTTCTCTATTTCTTTCTGATTTTTTTTTCTTTTTAACAAACTGATATGATTAGAGGCAGTAACAAGATGAAATATAAACTTTTTTTTTTTTTTTGCTTAGATGACACAGACACGAAGAACAAGAAGATGGATGCAAACACTAAAAAACTTAAGGGACACTTAAAAAAAAAACGAAAATAACATAATGATATGACCTTGTTTCGAAGCCTAGCTCTGATACCAACTGATGCGAACCTCGTGATCACGTGGTCACCCAACCCACAATCAAGATTGAGATCTGATCCCGGAAAGCTGAAATAGGTCTGATATGAGTGCGACACAATGGAAACCTGCCCCAAGGCACCAACACTATTGGAATGAGTAGAATGACGCCACGAAGCGAGTTAATCTTCGATAAGTCAGATTCAGTTCGTTCAAAAACTGAAGAATGCAAGAATCACTCTCACACGTTAAAACTAAAAAATTCAGAATAATAATCATCAAAGCTGCTGAAATTTTGGCCTACATGAGTTTAAATAGTTCTTGAAAAGTTAACCCTAATGGACCCTTTATGTGGACTTATATGAGGTCCACTCAAAACTGGCCCAAAACCCTAAAATGAAAAGCCCATAACCCTAAAATGAAAAGCCCATAACTTAATCCAAAACAAGCCTTGGATCCTAGCTTAAAACAAAGTATGAATTAAGCCCAAACAAGCCTTGGGCTGTAGCTAACAAAATAAAATAAAGCCCTTATCTCATGACCCAAGTAAGGTTGTATTGGACCCCTCTTGCACATAGATAAGATGTACTAGGATCACCTCTTGATACTCCAATGGACCTTCCAATTCTGACTTGGTGGAAACCTTCAAAGCCAATGCATTCAATGCGTCTTTCAATGTCTTTGTCTTGGACCGAGTCATTGGTCCATTTGGAACATGTAATGGGTCCTTGCTAGTGTTTCTGGGCTGGTCCGCGTCAAGTTGGAATGGGAAAAAGTTAGATATAAATAGTTGAATCTGATAAGTGAAAAGAGGATAGTTGTAATCTACCATCATCAACTATACTAAAGAAGAATGGCCAAATCATATGATAAGAAGGTCCGACCTCAAGGATTCCACGAAGAAGATCTTGCACTGAAGAAAATATTGCTTTTACTAGGAGAAGATTAGAGTAAATAGGCGCCAAACAATAAGGGCCCTTACGTGGTAAAGAAAGCATTCTCGGGAAGAGCTTTCTTGTTATCTAGAATGGATGGAGAAGATCTAGTTAGACCTGTGAATACTGACTCTATAAAGAAATACTATGCTTCTCGATCAATGAAATAAAGTTTGGCCATGAATTCTCTCTGTAAAGAACCTTTTCTTCATAAAACGCATGATCTCTTACTTAAAAGAACTGTTTTTATACATGACTAAGGAGTTAACTCCATCGATTCTCAAATTAGAGGGATCTAAACCAAATTTAAACTTGATAGGTATTGCACACCATACTGGGGGCAAAACGTGCATATAAGGGTTTATAGTGAACCAAAGCCCAAAAGGGGTATCATCAAAGAACTTCTAACACACCTTTTATGAGAGTTGCTTAAAATAAAATATGATTGAAAGTTTTAGTTTTCATGGGAAAAAAAAACCCAATATTTTTTTTTTTAGTTTTCCTCTTAGAAAATAATTTCTCAAAAATGGAAAAGACAATACTTAATGGAGCAAGAAAAGGCCCCATAAAGAAGTATAGCGCATGGAGCATATTCTAGTTCAAGAGGACGGGTCAGACAAACAAATGGAAACAGGAGCTCAAGAAATCTACAACGAAAAGAGGGATCTATGTAAGTCAACGGAACTACAGAAAAGGATATGGATTGTAAACCAGCACTGCTTCATTTCCTCGAGATATGTTGTTTTCTAAGAATTTTAAAAGGGGCCGGTAACCCGATTTTGAGACCATTTCTTAGAAAAGCGTGGAGTTTGCTAAGAATTTTTAAGAGGGGCCGATCACCTAATATTGAAACCGTTTCTTAGAAAAGTGTGGAGTTTTCTAAGAATTTTAAGCAAGGCCGGTTACTTGATATTGAGATCGTTTCTTAGAAAAGCGTGGAGTTTTCTAAGGATTTTAAGAGGGGCCGGTTACCTGATATTGAAACCGTTTCTTAGAAAAGCGTGGAGTTTTCTAAGGATTTTAAGATGGGTAGGTCACCCGATATTGAGACCATTTCTTAGAAAAACATGGAGTTTTCTAAGAATTTTAAGATGGGCTGGTCACCCGATATTGAGACCGTTTCTTAGAAAAGCGTGGAGTTTTCTAAGAATTTTAGAGGGGCCAGTCACCCGATATTGAGACTATTTCCTAGAAAAAAAAAAGCATGGAGTTTTTTCAAAAATAAAAAATAAAAAAACAAAAAAAAACATGGAGTTGTTCTAAAATTTTTACAATAGGCAGGTCTCCAGATATTGAGACCTCTTTCTAAAAAAAAAAAAAGCCTTTTATCTTACATCTGGGTAGGTCACCCATCATAATGAGACCATCATCTTGCATTTGGGTAGGTCACTCGTCATAATGAGACTATTTTTTCTGGATAGGTCACCCATTAGAATGAGACCATTCTCTATATTTTTTTTACCTAGGTAGGTCACCCATTATAATGAGGTCATTCTTTACCCTGGGTAGGTCACCCATCACAATGAGACCATCGTATTTTTTCAGGGTAGGTCACCCATTAGAATGAGACCATTCTCCATCTTTTTTTTTTACTTGGGTGACCTACCCAAGTAAAAAATTCAACCGCTTGTGAACCTTCAGGTATTGTCTTATTCAATGTTTGTTCAATTACTCTTTTACCTGCAAATGCAATGTAGGCGTTGGGTTCAACAATAATGATATCCCCCAACATACCAAAACTAGCTGTCACCCCACCAATCGTAGGAGATGTAAGGATTGATACATAAACTAACTTTTTATTCGATTGATAATCATATAAAGCGGAAGAAATTTTAGCCATTTGCATCAAGCTCAAACTTCTTTCTTGCATGCGTGCTCCTCCGGAAGCACACACTAGAATAATAGGTCACCCATTATAATGAGGTCATTCTTCCCCTGGGTAGGTCACCCATAAGAACGAAACTACTCTTCCCCTTTTCCACTTGGGTAGGTCACCCATCACAATGAGACCATTATTTTTTCTGGGTAGGTCACCCATTATAATGAGGCCATTCTTCCCCTAGGTAGGTCACCCATAAGAATGAGACCATTCTTCCCCTGGGTAGGTCACCCATAAGAATGAGACCATTTCCCCCCTTTTCCACCTGGGTAGGTCACCCGTCATAATGAGACCACACACATATTTTTATATTGGTTGTGGTTAAAGAAGATCGCTAGATGGGATCTTAGTTAACCCAACCACACACAAAGTTTACCTTTCGTTAAAGGGAATCGCCATATGGGATTTAAGGTTGACTGAGCTACACACCGACTTTGCTTCGAGTTAAAGGAGATCGCCGGATGGGATCACAATTTAACCCAATCAAAAGGGCAGGTCGCCCGAGAAAATAGACCTGCGTGAGTATATGAGTCAACCCTGAAAATAGACCAGGATGAGTGTGTGTGGGCAGGTTACCCGTGAAAATAGACCAATTTTCTTTTAAAAAAGTGAAGTCCTTAGATAAGTGGATCACTTAGCTAGTAAGGAAGACTTTTTTCTTTACAAGCTTACTATGCAAAACATTGAGGAGTTTTGCTTGGTAAGCATTTTAAAGAGGGGGCATCTGTTGCTACCCAATTTTTTACCCGTGTTTTAATAAATTTTCAAAAAAAAAATAGAAATAAAAAAATAAGCATTTACATGTGGCGATAACATAAAGCATCAGGGCTAATATTAATGAAATAATATGTCAAGGAGATAATTATTGAATCATATATAATTAATGCAATCTAAAATACCATAGATATATGATTTGATTCGTGCTGGTTATGGAAAATAATCACTGCAATATAAAATATCATATATATAGGATTTGTTGGTGTTGGTTATAGAAACTAATCTCTATAATAATTATTGTAATATTTTTTTAAATAGTACGTGTATGGATTTTCTATAAAAGAGAACCTTCAGTCATATGCCAAGGGAGGAAAATTTTAAAGGAAGAGCACACGAAAACCCTAAAAAAACCCATATTTATCAAGCCAGCCAGCCAGCCACCCTGGGGGGCTAAAAAAAAAAAACCAAAAACTACACCCCTCCCCAGCTTTTCACCTTTGTTTTCTTCTTCTTCCCCACTCACCTGTGCTCTCCCTCTCACAGTTGCTCCTTCCCTTTTCTCAGTCAAAACTTTCCCTCTGCACACAAGCTTCCCTTCTCCCTTTGCCAGACCTCACTCCCCCAACTTGCAAACCACCGTGAACACCATTTACAGGCCTTCCCTCTCTGTCAACACAACCCCCAGAAACAGCTCTCTCGCAATCTTCCTCCTCACTGGCTATTTCCTCAGCAACAGCTGATTAAAATACAAATCTGGTATTTAGTTTATGGTTTGTATTTTTTTTATATATTGTAAAAATACAAATCTGGTATTAAAATACCTGATTTTTCCACGAAATGTTGCAAATATATATATATATATATATATATATATATATGTATGTTTGAAAAAACAAAAAAAAATGTTTTCTTGTTTGTTGCATACAGTTAATACCCTAACATATTATGAATTTTCTTTTTTATATAAAAAAACAAATATTTAAAGTTTCGAAAATGTGTTTTCGCATGGATTTCTTAAACACAACTAAAAATTATTTCTCTTGCATTTCTGGATTTTACAACATGTTTGTAAAACTCCAAAGGGTATTAGCCAATATTCCAAAAAAATATAAAAATCTTATTTTGGGGGAATTCATCTATTATTCACTGCTAATGTTTGGATAAAGAAATCCTTAAAGGATGAATATCCAAAATATTATTGGGAATAACTTGTTATTATTCGCTGTTAATGTTTGGATAAAGAAACCCTAAGTGGTTAATATCCAAAATATTTTTCTAGGAATAATAAGTCATCGCGCATCCTTGAAAGAAGCCTTGATTATAATCGAGGACATTTTAATTTTTTACTCGGTTTACGAGTCGTGAACGTATGAAACACTAAGGCAAAAAGAGGCTTTTAAAGCGCTCTGAATTTCCTTAGATTTTTAATTTTTTGTCTCTCCTCCTTGCGATTTACGAGTCGCAAAACTCTTAAAATACTAAGGAAAAAAATGAGCTTTTAAAGCACATGGAATCTCCTTTGATTTATATCTTAATAAATTTAGTCTGAATCAAACACAGATTTCAAGAGATCTGCATTGGTTCCCCTTGACACTTTGTAGACATATCTAAAGGTATGATCTATATTGGCCAAGGATTCTTGCTTTTAGACTTTGAACTCAAATCCATTCATCATAGCAAACCTATCATAGGAAAACTAATTAAGAGAACACCAACACCATAGCAATTATAAAGCAAACCAAACACCAAGCAGCTTAGCTTAGGTAGGGCATACTAGGGGTGCTAATACCTTCCCTTTACGCAACCAGTCCCTTGCCTTAAAATCTCTGAAAGACCAGTTAGGGTTCCTAGTGACCATAATACTAGGTGGCGACTCCAAAGAACAAATCAAGCAAAAACAATAAACGAAAAAAATCACCATCGGACGCCGCTTGGGTGACGTGCGACAACTATAGTAGTGCTCCTAAGAATGGCCGTGTGAAGTAACTCTGTCAGATTTCTTGTCTAACTATGGTGGTATTAGAGCTCTTTTGGTTTGTGGGTGACCATGACCTCTTCCTCGCCATCTTCACCTCATCCCTCTTCTCTTCTAACTTCTTCTTCCTCCTTTCAGCTTCCCCCTTCTCCTTCCATTCCTCAATCTATATCTACTAAACTCGACTATCTTTATGAGGTTAGCCTTTTAGATGATACCCAAAAAATCTCTAAAATAGATCTTCCTCTTATCAATCCTTATCATGCTTTTGCCAAAAAAATCTCTTTCTGTTATCCGCAGTATTAAAACTCTCATCAAACAACCTTTCCATGTGGCAAATGAATATGTTCAAGCTTCCTCTTTTGACCAACATAAAATTCCTGCTACTTCTTGGGAACAATTTGTTACTCTTTAAATTCCAACTGAATTTCCAGGACAATGGATTTCTCAAGGTTACACGCATATTCATTTTGGTGCTATTCAGCTAGCCTTGTCTTACCATGGCCGCAAAGGTTTACTTGTTGCAGCTTGATTAGCTCTTCTAGATACCAGATATCTAGAGTATCAATATGCATGCATTAGTTCTCTTGAAACCACACTTAATTGTGGCATGGTAGTTGTTACTTTTTATCCCAACTTCAATATGGCATTGGACGATCCTCAACTTCATAATTTTTTAAAAGTCCAACTACAGATCACTGGTGCTAATCAAGTTTAGACATCTATCATGCCATTCTTCATTATCAAATGGCCTACAGGGTCTAAAATCATGCCTTTGATTTAGTATTCCCTGTTACCAATGATGCCTTGCTTATCACTGTTGATATCAATCAAAGAGCTACCTGTACTCATGTCCCGAGGCAAATCCTGAAAAAGGACTTATAAAAGTTACTCCCTTCTTCTTGGATTACAAATTATGAAAAGCTGCATCAAAGTTTTGTCCCTATACAATCCACAGAACCTGAGTTCACCAAAAAAAGCTGATGGTACTGTTGAAATCATCTTTAAAAAAGGAGAATCTTCCACTTCTCCACTAAGAATCTTTTCCTCCTCCATCTTAATGGTGCAACCTGCTCAAGCTCCTTTTCCAGTACCTATAAAGTCCTTCTCTAAGGACGACCTCCCAGTCTATTCCTTTTCTCAAGACAGCCATGTTTTTTGGGACATTTGTAATTGTGAGAGTTGTTGTAATGAGGACTTAGAAGCTGACTCTCCCAAGCAAAAAAAGACATCCTCCGGTCAAAAGCTGAAAGTAAGATACAATCAAGGAGACCAAACAATTGACACTTTGGGGCAACCCTCTAGCAAATTTGACTATTTTGTCAAATATACTCCTCCCTCTTGGGCATCTCCAGAACAAGTCCCTACAGTCTCCATGTATCAACCTACAAAACCTTATGATGATGATTTTCCTGCTCTACAAGAACAGGTCAAAGACAGGGTTCGAACTCTTCCCCAAGTTCACAACCCTCAAGGTGTAGATGCTGATGGTCGCCAACAAGTCACCCAAGCCAAAGCAGTACTTAATTGGCAAAGTCAAAATGCCATCACTCAAAATTATGTTCTTCATAGACTTGAATCTAAGGTTGACCTGGTGTAGACTAATCTAAAAAAGATGACCATCTCTGTTCATTCTAGAATTTTACATCTCGAACAACTGTGTGCTGAAATTCAACAAAGGATCTCCACCATCCATGAGTATTTACTCCTTCAAGCTTCTAATGGCAGACATGAAGACCCTAAAAAGAAACACGAGATTCAGTCTCTCAAAATACAACTCAAATCTCTTCAAGCTGAATTGGCCAAATCTAAATCTAAGCCTTTACCATTTCCTGAAACTCCACAAACTAGGATGACCTCCTATTATCCAGACCCTTATTAGGCTAAACATTCTCCTTCTTACAACCCACAACCTCCACCTGCTACACCTCAACTATTTAGAAACCCAGACACCGAAAAACTTTTCAAGCCTCTCCCCAAAAGAGATAAAGGGAAAACCCTAGTACCAACCATTTCCAAAAAACCCAGTTCACCGGCCCCTATCATCTCCTCATCCTCTAACTCTTTTGACTCTAAAAAGCATGAACCAAATGACCCTTTCCAAGACTCTCAGGACCCTTATCAACTTATGATTCAATCAAATCAACCTTCCAATCCTATTCAGTCTTTTCTCACCACATATTCCCAACAGACTATTTCTAAGATCGTTACTCATAAACCTCTTGCCCATACATCTGAAAAAGAGACTTTTGATGATGTCTTGTAACTTCTGAAGAATATGAATATTTAAATGAATACTGTCAGAGTTACTGTCTAAACTATAGTAAAGAAGATGTATTGAATATTTAAAAATTGCATTTTCCTAACTATCATTTTTACCAGCATTGAGCCATTGAGTTATAAAAGCAACTTTCATATATTTTGAAGTTAATAATTGCAAACATTAACAAGAAATGAATTCACACGTTACTTTATATGAATTAAATTATATATATATATATATATAAGGAATGAGAATGTTAAAGTGACTTTTTTTAGTTTCTTAACAGGATTCATTAATTGTGGTTTGTCGATTATAAAATTAAAATATGCAAAACAATTGAAAAATATTATTTTCTTAGTATAGCTAAAATATAAGATTATTCGAGGGAGGTACATGTAACGTTTTGAATACATTCTATAAAAGAGTTTCTAAAGTATTCTTATTTATTTAAAATAAAATCTTATTATGTATTAATCTAAGTTACATTTGAAAAGTATTTAATTTATGATTATTAAAAAACACTTAAAAAAAGTCTAGCTAGACCTAAAACAAAAGGCCTAACCTAGCCTAATTTTAAACCCAGCTCAATGTAAGTCTCTCATCTCTCATCAAAACAATATCTTTCTTGGCTCAACTGAACCCTCTCATCTCTCAACTAAATTCTCTCCTCTCTCAGCATAACTTAAAACCTTTTTTCCATGGCCCAACTGAATATAATCGCCTTAATCGAGGGTAAAATAAGGAGAAAGAGGAGGGGATGCGTAAACCTCTACATAAAATTCAAAAAAATTAATACGAAAAATACTATATTAAACGAGTAAATTGTAGATTTTGAAACTTTGAAATAAAAATAGAAATATGAAAATAAAAAAGAAAGAGATAAAAGGGGAAAGAAATATTCTAGGATATAATTTAATAAAATCCGATCTAGTCAGTTTAAACTCAGTATTAAAAATGCATCTAAATCTAGAAAATATGACTTGACGAATATAAAATGTACAATGTAAATTCGTAGCCTGGAAATTTATAAACTAGAGATAAATATGGATAATTTTTATGATTTTACGGAGAAAATATTTAGAAAAGTATTTGGAATTTTTAAATAAATTATTGTAAGGTTTTACACACGAATAACCTGAACTACTAGTATAAGCCATGCTTACAATCACGTAGTTTTTAACTCAAAAAGGGATGAAAATTGAGGAAAATTTGTATTATAAATTGGGATAAAAATCACAAATGAATTATTTTGAAAATTAAGAAAATAAAAACATTACATTTTTTTAGCGTAAATATTACATGATGTCTAGTTTTACACTATCAAGCACAACTATTAATCCAATCATTGTATCATGTTGAAATTATACGAGGAGTCTCCTCACATATTTTTCTATATTAGGTTAGAGTTTCATATCAATCGAAGATCAGAAAGGTTTTACGAAGAAACTAACAATTGGATAATACCGAAAAATGACCTATAAACGCATTAAGGGCATTTTTGTAATTTTTCTAACTTCTTCTCTTTCCCTACAAAGGTTGACGTTTAGAACTGGAAGAAATGGAAGAAAAAATTGTAGCCTCTTCATCTTCATCTTCTCCTTCTTCATTCTTTCATCTTTTATTTAGGAGACATCTTAAGGAAGCTTGATTTCTTCATGTTGTAAGTGTGAGTTAATGATCAAAACACCTAAACACCACACTTAGGAAGCATCTATAGATGGAGACAAAGGGTATAACATCCCAGAATTCTTCACAATCACACATGTGAAAATTCATGTAATTTGTTTTATATAGTTTTCATATAAAAGTCTATCAAAATTTCTACAGAAATTTCGGTAGAATCTCCCCTATACTATAAGGTCCCACGTTAACGACATATAACATGTTTACACTTCTAATGTACCATATCTAAAAATTCAATTACGACCCAATCATCCTAGGTCTAAATTCCACAATATCGTTGATTAGTACTTAAAAGTGCATATTTATCAAGGTTTTATATCATCATTTTGAACTTAAAGTATCAATAACTCCTTAACTAAAAAGCATGTTTTATAATAACAAGTCTAATACTATAAAATGCCTTAATATATGGTAAATGTTTATCTTAAATGCAGGCCTATCACATAAATCAAAGGATTGATTGATGAGTTCAAGTATGGAAATTGAAAGGACAAAGAGAGGGCCAAACTTAGAAAAGAGATGTTGGTGCAGTCCAAACTGGAACACTGTTCGGTAATTGGGTCATATCTCGAGTTCTAGATGTCCAAATAACCTCACATTTTTACAAAGATTCAGTAAGACATGGGCCTACAACTTTCATGTTTTCATCAAGATCTAAAAAGGCCGTTTTCAAGTCCAAATTATAGCAACAACAGAGAAGTCCGAATCTGTCATGTGCATCATGGGAATTATAATCCATCTCGTAAAGCTGAATCTAATATGCAAGAGGATTCAGATGGTCCAATGACAAGAGCGAGAGCGAAACAACTACAACGAGCCTTGACGAATCAAATTGTAATGATTGAAGCTGCGTCGGAGTTAAAAATTAGCAATCAGTTTGAAATTGGTTCAAGGGTGCTTATTTGCCTACAATTGGAACTTGGAGATGGGAATAGTCCTTAATGGTTCTTTTGATGCTGGGCTACTTGTATTTGGATTGATAATGCAAATAATTGAAGGAATTGATGTTGTTTACGGTTAGAACAGTAGATGGATTTGAACCTGAATTTAAAGTCATCCATTGCATGTGATAACAAGACTTATGTAGGTAAAATTCAAGTTCAGAACGTGATATTTCTAGATTTTCCAACCATGATTGCATTGGACTTTTGTGTCAAAAGTTATGACTGTTTTAAATTTGGTCTGTTATGTTTCAGAAATGTCAAAAAAAAAAAAAACGTGTGTTAGTTAAATTTGTGTAATTACTTTATTAAAAGTCTAGTTTTTAGGCTTGACTTCTATCATGTTGAATTCACCTAACTTTGGAGGGTTGTTCCAATGATAAATATGTATCAGAATATGTAATAAACACTTTTGGCCAAGATTTGAAACTTAATTCAGAGACTTAAGAGTTGTTCTTCCAAATTCGTTTTGTGAAGAACCCTACCTGACTTATCACTCTTCAATCATAAAGAGTGTGGCGTCGAAATCCTAGACTGATCTTGGTGGCGTCCAGATCGACTTATCAAAGTATCATTCTAGTCTATCCCCCATCTTATTTACCTTAAATCACTACAATCCAGCCTAAATACCAAAAGAAAGACAACACAACCAGACCCATCCTTCATCCATTTTCATTAGAATCGTTGTTGCCGATTTTTGAATCATTCACGGCACATCAACTATTCAGTGTTTGGCCCGTATCTGGAGTTCTAGAAGTCCAAATGACCTCAAATTTTTACAAAGATTTGTTAAGACAATTTCCTGCAACTTTCATGTTTTCTAGTGGACCCAGTTCTGATACTAGCATTTTCGTTTTATTCAGACAAGAAGATAAGGATTTTCACAAAGTCAAGAGTTGGCCACCCACTCAACAATTAGTCATCAAATCAATAATTTTGAATTTTGGCCTATAAAAAAAGGCATTTGCCATGTATTTGGGAGCTTGGTTGTTCAGATCAAGTTCATGCTCTTTATTTCTCTCTTTATATTTTTTTTGTATTTTTTAAGTTTTGCTTTCATTAATATCTTGTTTATGCTTTTCATTTCCTTTCCTTTACTTAGTTAACTTGTATTTTCTTTATGTTCTTGTTTTGTTTATTTATGTTTCTCTTCTTCATTATGTTTAGCTAAGTTTATTATGTCAAGGTGAAAAGGTTACACTAATGGTGTAAGAATAAGTGTAGTGTAAACTCAACATGGACCTTAATATTTAATATTAACATGTCTTATCTTTTTATCTTACTAATTCTTAATACCTTGCTTGTTAAATGGTTAATCTAGATTTGTGTTGTATAACACTTGGTACAACAAATGCTTGGCACTCTCATAGCCAAACCGTATGGTATTACCTACACATGGGCTATGAAAGGAACTTGATTTGTTGTTAACATCAGTTAACATCATAAATTCCTGACAATATTTAAAAGTTTGGTGTTATGTAAATAAGATAATTAATATGATCATGTTAATAATTTATAATGAGCTGTTAATGACAAATCATCCGATTGGAACCTCCTTCATGTGTGGTTTTCAAATTGAGTAATAAGAGTTTATACTATACTTGTTTGAAATACTATTGGTGGATCCTCTAACCTTGACATTTGTTTTTATCATTGTTTAATCCTTACATTAATCTTTCATCTGAAAGTTCTCATTAATTTCTTCCTCCTCTTCTTTTTACTACTACTACTACTATTATTATTACTATTATTATTATTATTATTATTATTATTATTATTATTATTATTATTATTATTTACATTCTGTTTATATTATATAATATATCTCTTTGATCTTTTTATAAACTCAGTATATAGGCTGGAAACCTATGACCCGATCTTTTAGATCATTCTCAGGTATAACAACGCCACGTACTGAGTATTATTATTATTATACTACTACTACTACTACTATTAATATTATTATTACTATTACAATTATTGTTATTGTTGTTGTTGTTGTTGTTGTTGTATTGTTGTTATTTATAATTTGTACAATTAACCTCTCTGTGGTTCGACCCCGGTCTTGCCGGGTTATTTATTACTTCGACAATCCTGCACTTGGGAGAAGACATCAATCTTTTGGTCGTGTCAAGTTTTTGGCGCCGTTGCCGGGGAGGTAAATTCTTGTACAAATTATAATATTTATTTTGTTTTCTCTTTTCACTTTTCTTGTATCTAACTTTGTTTCTTTTGTTTTGTTTCTTTTTGTTTTGTTTTCTTCTTCCTTTTATTCTTTTTCTACACGTGCATGAGTGTTTGGTCACGTACATTAAGTGGTAGACTTTGTTGGGTTTCCTCATCATTTTCAGAAAATATGCCCAAAGAAGATAACCAATCACTTCATAATGAGAATAATTGATGTGCAATGGAACTTTTGAAGATAAAGACCCTAATGAAGCAATGGAGTACCTAGACTTGCTAGCTGAAAATGCACAAAATTGGAACACTACGGGCACTTATAAGGCACTAAGTAAAACCCAACCTCATACATCTAGTGGAGGTATGTATAACCTTAAGGAAGATCATGACCTCCAAGCTAAGTTTACATCTTTAGCTAGAAAAGTCGAGGCACTAGAATTGAAAAAGAGTGGTCAATTAAAATCTGTTCAAAACATTGTGTGTCAAATCTATGAAACAAATGAACATATAACCAATGACTGTCCAACTTTGCCTTTTTTCAAGGAATGCCTCCATGAACAAGCCCATGCTTTAAATAATTTTTAAAGGCCCAATCATAACCCATACTCGCAAACATACAACCCTGGTTGGAGAAATCATCCAAATTTCAGTTGGAAGAGTGATAATAACAACGCACAAACTTCACAGCCACCGTTTCAAGCACACCATAATTTCCAAAATTCTCATAGATATGCACCTCCTTATACTCCACCTCCTAGAAGAAATCTTGAGGAAACATTGCATGCATTCATTGAAAAGCAAGAGGCAATTAACACTCAACTTGCTCAAGGCATGACAGATTTTAAAGATACTCTTGCAAAGTTAACATTTGCTCTTAATTTTCAAGAGAAAGGTAAGTTTTCATCTCAACCACAACAAAATCCAAAGGGGCAATACAATGCAAATGCAAGTAGTTTCGGAAGCCAACACATGGATCAAGTCAAATCAGTCATCACTCTTCGCAGTGGTAAGGTTATTGAAAAACCCACTCTTGAACCTTGTGAGAAAGATGATGAGTCAATCTCTGAGGGTAAGGAAGGGGTTGAATTTGAACATTGTGAAGAAAAGACTGATTCTCCGCCAGCACTTCCATTTCCTCATGCCATGACCAAACAAAGAAAAATCAATCACAATTCTAAAATCCTTGAAATTTTCAAACAGGTAATGATCAATATACCTTTGTTGGATGCTATTAAACAGGTACCTTCCTATGCTAAATTTTTGAAAGATCTATGCACTGTGAAGAGAAAACTGAATGTGAAAAAGAAAGCCTTTTTAGCCGAACAAGTAAGTGCTATTCTTCAGAATAATAATGCTTTGAAATATAAAGACCCTGGTTGTCCTACAATTTCTTGCTTTATTGGAGAACATAAAATTGAAAGAGCCTTACTTGATTTTGAAGCTAGTGTGAATTTACTTCCATATTCATTTTTTCAAAGTCTCAATCTAGGTTAGTTAAAACCAACTTCTATAACTCTCTTACTTGCTGATAGATCTGTAAAAGTGCCTAGAGGAATAATTGAAGATGTGTTAGTACAAGTCGATAAATTCATTTATCCTGTGGATTTTATTGTCTTAGTCACGCAACCTATTGAAGCATGTAATTCATTTCCTGTTATTTTAGGACGTCCATTTCTTGCAACTTCTAATGCATTGATTAATTGTAGGAATGGACTCATGAAGTTATCTTTTGGAAACATGACATTGGAGATGAATATTTTCAACATTTGCAAGTAGCCTGGAGATGATAATGATTTACAAGAAGTAGATCATATTGAAGAATTAGTTCATGATCAAATTGAATCTACTTTGAGTAAAATTGAGTTGGATGAATCTGAAGATTTGCAAGTGATTTATTCTCAAGAACAAATCATGGATGAAAAAGGCACAAAAAATGTTGATGCCGATCTTTTGTCAAGAGTGACAACAGATTTGACATCTGACATCCCACTAATTAATGATTACTCTCCTGATGAATCCTTACTTTCTCTTAATTCAATGCCTTGGTTTGCTAAAAATATCAATTTTCTTGCTTCAGGAGATTTGCCAGCTCACTAGAGTACTGAAGACAAAGGAAAGTTTTTGAACGAAGTCAAGAACTTTTATTGGGATGACCCTAACTTATTCAAATATTGTCCTGACCAAAAATTTCAAAGATGGATTCCTGACAATAAGGTAAGTAGTGTCATTAAACTTTGTCATTCTGAAGCATGTGGGAGTCAATTCTCATCAAGAAAGACGATTGCAAAAATCTTACAAAATGGATTTTATTGGCCCACCATGTTCAAGGACACGCATGCATTCTGCAAAACTTGTGAAAATTATCAAAAAGTTGATACTGGTCAAAAAGTTTTGCTTTATAATTCTCGACTCCATTTATTTCTTGAAAAAATAAGATCACGATGGAGCGGTCCATTTATTTTGAAACATGTGTATCCTTATAGGGCCTTTGTTATTGAGAATTCAAAGAATGACAATGTTTTGAAGGTAAATGGACATCGTTTGAAAGCTTACTTTGATGAGTTTCCTAGTGAAAATGAATCTATTGGTTTGAATGATATTGTAGATAAAGGTTGATTATTTTGTTTTTCTCACATTTTTTTTTATGTTCCCTTTTGGTGTGGCTTTTGTTTTGCTAGTCTCTCTCACCCCAGTCAAATGGTGGATAACGGTACTCTGTGACTCTTAAGTCGGTTCTTTCAGTTTCCCATGCTAACTGATAGCTATGTATATATTTGTGCAATTCTTTGCTCTTTCTCCTTTCTTTGAATCTCTCCCCCAATTCTCAGTTGAAAATGGACACCACTCTTGAAAAATTGAAAAAGTATTTTCCCGCTCTGCCTCAGAATACGATTACAAAAATTTATCGTGCTAGATGTGCAAGATTGAGGTTGTTAATGAACCATGGAATTCCTGAAGATATTCTCTGGCTGATTGAAGCAAAGGTCCGGTTATCAAGTGAGTCCTCCAATTCTTTCATTTCACACATGCCTAGAATAGGTAAAAGCACTTTTGCAAAGAAACGTCGTGCAAAACGACTGCAAGTCTGTCACAGATGTGCTAGATGGACTTGTAATGCGACATGTCGTTCTTTAGGAATGGTATTTGTAAACCGTGAAGATAAAATACAATTCATTAAGGATGGCCTGAGTAAGGGGTCTTTAGATAATCTTCTATTGACTCTTGAGACGCACCCTAGTGGAGATGTGCATCGTGCAATTTATGATTTATGGCCACAATTCCATAAAGAACATGCTCGACTTAGTCTTGGGAATCTGACTAAAAAAGACCCTGTTTGCCAATTTTTAAGAAAACTGGATGGGAAGCCTATCCCCAACCCATAGAGGGCGTTTAAGCCGTTCTTGGACGTAAAACCAAGGAAAGATGTGAGCCACAATCACAACTACCTGTACATACACATGCTTTTTCAAAATAAATAAATAAATAAAGAGAGAGAGAGAGAGAAAGAGAGTGAGACTACGTTGGCCTACATATAGGTGGTATGATTGCATTTTCAATTTCTCATATATAAATTCTTCTCTTCCTTCCCTTCATTTCTACTCAACCCGTACATTCATCCAATATAGAAGTGTGTAGAAATGGCAGTTTCCTCAAGCCATCACATAAACAATATTTGTATTTTCGATGGATCCAGTCATGAGAAAGAAAAAGAGTTTTTAGAATCAGCAAATCATCTTGGTCAGGTACTAGCTGAGCGAAAGATTCATTTAGTGTATGGAGGAGGCAGCCTTGGGTTAATGGGGGGAGTGTCAAAAGCTGCATTTTTAGGAGGTAGTCAAGTTTTGGGGGTTGTCCCCAACGCTTTAGCATAAGGGGATATCATTGGAAAAACAATTGGAGAGGAATTACAAGTCCCCACAATGTCTGATCGACTGAATGCAATGTTTAACCATGTTGATGCCTTCATTGCCTTACCAGGTGGTCTGGGCACATTGGAAGAGATCTTTCATATTTCCTCTTAGGCCCAACTGCACATTCACCATAAACCCATAGGTTTGTTAAATGTTAATGGTTTTTATGATAAGTTGTTGTCTTTTCTTGATCATGCTGTGGCACAGGAATTTCTAGCATCTTCAGCACGACAAATCATAATCTCTGCTGCTACTGCTGAATAATTGATTGACCAATTACAATCTTTCATCCCTGTAATTAATCCCTCCATGAGTCGCATAAATTGGTCAACTAAGGAAAACCGTAAAAAGTTTAGATTGGATTTGAGCCTTCGTTTGTAAAAACTTTGTGTCTTTTGGTTTTATTATTGTGTTTTGTTATTTCTTATATTTGTTTAAGTGTGTTTCAGGTTTGTCAGTGTTCGTTATTTCAGGTGATGTCTTTTACACTCTATCTTTCTACCTTAAGACATTGAGGACAATGTCTCATTTTGTTTGGGGGGAATGGGTAGTAGTTGATATTTAAAAAAAAAAAAACCTGTGTTTTCTATTTCATAAACTATTTGCAAAACTATTATTACTAGAATGGCAGAGTAAAAGGAGTTCTTTTGTTAAAGTGACTCTTGAGACGCATCTTAGTAAACATTCTTAACAAGGTCTATCAGAATACTTTTTGAAATATTCAGGTTTATAAACTCTCGTATTGGTAGCACTTGATTCTGCTCATACGCTCATTTAACAAGTATTTTTAAATCTTTATTTTCACACACACTTTAACATATGATTGTGGGTTGCACATCGGATCATTACATTATTTATGTTCTTTTATTAAAGGTAACAACTAAAGGAAAAGGATAGTATATAATTTGCAAAAAAAAAAAAAAAACAATGATACTAAAAAGGTAGATAAGTTTGGTTTCGTAGCCTCCTTAACCTAAGCAATTAAGCCCGAATGGGTGTTTTAACACTTAATACCCTAAAGTCAACTGACTTGGGAGCTATTGGCCCAACGCTTGTTACATGGGTTGAGGAGAAAAACTTAAGGGAATCAAACATTGCATTATCTACGTATCAGTATCTGCAACCCGAGTTGCTAAGCTCGTAGGGGTGTCTCAACACCTAATGCCCTAAGACTAACTGGTTTGGGAGTCATTAGCCTAAAACTCATTACATGGGTTAAAGATGCATTGTGTTTCAAGTTGTATATGTATATAAATAAATAAATAAATAAATAAATAAAGAAAAAAAAATAATCCCAACCTAAGGAAGTTAGCCTTAAACATTAGAACAAAAATTTGTTTTTCTTCCAAGTAAAGCCCCATAACTATATGTTGATATTTTGAGCACAAAAGAAAGGTTTAATAATATCTAGTTTAAGAGGTATTGAGCAGATATATGAATTTAATGAGAGTTTGTTTATCTGGATAGATTAAAGTAAGTTGAATGATGAATAGCTTGCTTTATAGAATTTGCAAATTGTTTTTCTATTTTAACGCTTTGATTACTAGGGACTAGTAATAATCTGGTTGGGGGGGTGTGATTAGTACTTAAAAGTGCATATTTATCAAGGTTTTATATCATCATTTTGCACTTAAAGTATCAATAACTCCTTAACTAAAGCATGTTTTATAATAACAAGTCTAATACTATAAAATGCCTTAATATATGGTAAATGTTCATCTTAAATGCAGGCCTATCACATAAATAAAAGGATTGATTGATGAGTTTAAGTATGGAAATTGAAAGGACAAAGAGAGGGCCAAACATAGAAAAGAGATGTTGGTGCAGTCCAAACTGGAACACTGTTCGGTAATTGGATCATATCTCGAGTTCTAGATGTCCAAATGACCTCAAATTTTTACACAGATTCAGTAAGACATAGGCCTACAACTTTCATGTTTTCCTTAAGATCTAAGAAGGCCATTTTCAAGTCCAAATTATAGCAACAACAGAGAAGTCTAAATCTGTCCTGCAGCCCGAACACTGTTGATGTGCATCATGGGAATTATAATCAATCTCGTAAAGCTGAATCTAATATCCAAGAGGATTCAGATGGTTCAATGACAAGAGCGAGAGCGAAACAACTACAATGGGCCTTGACGAATCAAATTGTAATGATTGAAGCTGCGTCAGAGTTAAAAATTAGCAATCAATTTGAAATTGGTTCAAGGGTGCTTATTTGCCTACAATTCAAAATTGGAGATGGGAATAGTCCTTAATGGTTCTTTTGATGCTGGGCTACTTGTATTTGGATTGATAATGCAAATAAGTGAAGGAATTGATGTTGTTTACGGTCAGAACAGTAGATGGATTTGAACCCGAATTTAAAGTTATCCATTGCATGTGATAACAAGACTTATGTAGGTAAAATTCAAGTTCATAACGTGATCTTTCTATATTGTCCAACCATGATTGCATTGGACTTTTGTGTCAAAAGTTATGGCTATTTTAAATTTGGTCTGTTATGTTTCAGAAATGTCAAAAAAAACATGTTAGTTAAATTTGTGTAATTACTTTATTAAAAGTCTAGTTTTTAGGCTTGACTTCTATCATGTTGAATTCACCTAACTTTGGAGGGTTGTTCCAATCATAAATATGTATTAGAATATGTAATAAACACTTTTGGTCAAGATTTGAAACTTGATTCAGAGAATTAAGAGTTGTTCTTCCAAATTCGTTTTGTGAAGAACCCTACCTGACTTATCACTCTTCAATCACAAAGAGTGTGGCGTCGAAATCATAGACTGATCTTTGTGGCGTCCAGATCGACTTATCAAAGTATCATTGTAGTCTATCCCCCATCTTATTTACCTTAAATCACTACAATCCAGCCTAAATACCAAAAGAAAGACAACACAACCAGACCCATCCTTCATCCGTTTTTGTTAGAATCATTGTTGCTGATTTTTAAATCATTCATGACACATCATCTAGTATCAGAGCATCAATTGCGATCTAAGACAAGAGCCAAAAACAACAACAAGAAGAAGAAAGGTTTGCTGGAATTAAGGTTGATAGACTTAACTATGGCTGGAGATAAAGAAGATTTGCCAAGAGGGTTAAGTTTAGAACAGGCACAGGTTATGGGCTTATAACGATCTCATGCTGAGATTCGGGATGAGATGACTGGAATTCGTGAACAGTTGAATACCCTTATGCAAAGGATGCAAAGAAATAATTTGCAACCCCATCCGAGACAAGCACTTAGGGTGCCATGAAATGATATTATAGAAGCTGACGAAGATCCAAATGGGGATGATGAGGCTGATGATAGGGTCAGACCAAGAAGGCAGAATTATAATCCTCCTAATGGTCTCAAACTTAAGATTCCACCGTTTAGAGGAAGTAGTTCACCTGAGGAATACTTGGAGTGGATTCAGAAGGTTGAAAAGGTGTTTGAATGGTATGAATATTTTGAAGAAAGGAAGTGCAAGGTGGCAGCACTTGAGTTTACAGATTATGCTCTTTTATGGTGGGAAAACTTAAAGATTCAGAGGAGAAGGGATGGAGAGGAGTAGATTACAACATGGGCAACTATGAAAAGAGTGATGAAGAAGAGATTTGTTCCTGATTACTATAAACAGGAGCTATACATCAGACTTCAGACTTTGCGACAAGGATCTTTGAGCGTGGAAGAGTATGTGAAAGAGTTTGAGCTACTGCTGATTCGATGTGAATTGATGAAACCTCAAGAGCAAACAATAGCTAGATTTCTTGGAGGGTTGAGGAAGGATATAGCTAATGTTGTTGAGTTACAGTCGTACATCTTCCTTGAGGATGTTATAAAGCTTGCAACCCGAGTAGAGAGGCAGCAGAGACGAGGAGGTGTCCGAACTGGTGTAACTACGTCAAGCGCGACAAGGGTTGTTTCTACGCCTACATGAACATGGAGCACACCTAAACGAGATGAGAAGGTGGAGTTTAGCAAGGGGAATACCAGTTCTGATTCTTTGAAGGGAAAGGAGAAGGTGACAGAACCTCAACATCCTAGGAGGTCTCGGGACATTAAGTGCTTGAAGTGCTTGGGACATGGGCATATTGCTTCGGAATGTCCAAATAAAAGGGTGATGATTTTAAATGGGGATCATGGAGAGCTGATCAGTGGAGATGAGGTTGAAACTGAAGATGAAGATGAGGTACAAGTGGCTGAACAAGAAGAGGATTTCGAATCAGTGAAAAGAGATTTGTTGGTTGTTCAATGAGTTCTGAATGCAAGAATCCTTGGCCAATATAGATCATACGTTTAGATATGTCTACAAAGTGTTAAGGGGAACCAATGCAGATCTCTTCAAATCTGTGTTTGATTCAGACTAAATTTATTAAGATATAAATCAAAGGAGATTTCATGTGCTTTAAAAGCTCATTTTTTCCCTTAGTATTTCAAGAGTTTTGCAACTCGTAAATCGCAAGGAGGAGAGACAAAAAATTAGAAATCTAAGGAAATTCAGAGTGCTTTAAAAGCCTCTTTTTGCCTTATTGTTTCATACTTTCACGACTCGTAAATCGTGGAGTAAAAAATTGAAATGTCCTCGATTATAATCAAGGCTTCTTTCAAGGATGTATGACGACTTATTATTCCTATAAAAATATTTTGGATATTAACCACTTAGGGTTTTTTTATCCAAACATTAACAGCGACTAATAACAAGTTATTCCCAATAATATTTTGGATATTCGTCCTTTAAGGATTTCTTTATCCAAACTTTAGCAGTGAATAATAGATGAATTCCCCCAAAATAAGTTTTTAATATGTTTTTGGAATATTGGCACCCTTTGGAGTTTTACAAACATGTTGTAAAATCCAGAAATGCAAGAGAAATAATTTTTAGTTGTATTGAAGAAATCCATGCGAAAACACATTTTCGAAACTTCAAATATTTGTTTTTTTATATAAAAAAGATAATTCATAATATGTTAGGGTATTGGCTGTATGCAACACATAAGAAAACATTTCTTTTTTTTGTTTTTTCAAACATATATATATATATATATATATATATATATATATATATATATATATATTTGCAACATTTCGTGGAAAAATCAGGTATTTTAATACCAGATTTGTATTTTTACAATATAAAAAAAAAATACAAACCATAAACTAAATACACGAGAAAAACCAATGATATTACTCGTTTTTTTTTTTTTAGGGGGGCTGGGTCTAGCTCAGCCCACATGGCTGGGCTAAACCCAACAGACCTAACCGAGTCACTAGCCCAAACCAGGGACCCGGCTAGGCACAAAGGCATGCGTGAGTTTACTTTCACGCATGCCTTGGCTGATCACTGTTCAAGTGAATTAAATTTCACTTGAACAGTAACAAATGCATTAAGGATGCATGCAGAAATCAGAAGCTGGGAATAACAGACATGCTTACCTGGTCTGCTACCGATCGGGCCTTTTTGCCTTCTGCTACTTTTGTTCGTGGGTTCCTCTTCTGTATCTTCGTTCCCCTTGTTCTCTCCTCTTTTCTATCCCATTTTTTGTGTTTTCTTTCTCTCCCTCTCTGGTAACTGGGATGGATAAAGACAACGGTACTGCAGCTTCTTGCGCACAGCCGGTGGTCACTGCTTCTGGGGACAATGAAAACGATGGCCACACCAGTTGATGACCTCTGTTCCTTTTCTTTCCTTCTGCTGACGCTCTCTGTGGAGATGATGAGGGAGACGACGATGAAGGTGTGATGTGCTGTTATACTGGACGTTATTCCCTCTGTGTTTTCTTGCTCTTTCTCTGTTTTTATGTGGGCTGCTGCTTCGGCTAATACCTGCTCCCGATGGTTGAGGGGCTGCGAGTTAGTGATTGATGTCGGGGGCGATCAAAAATGACTCCACGGTTGTAGCCGGTGCAAGATGACTGGGCGATGTGAACGCCGCTGGTGCAGAAGGAGGAGGTGCTGTTATCGCTTTCCAGAGCTCACCGTGCCTATGGAAGAAAAGGTTGCACCGCTGGAGGAGAAGAAACTGGAGACAGAAATGAAGGGACGAAGGCGATGGGGAAGAGATATGGCAAGGGAGACAACTGGGACTAGTTGCTGGTGTAGAGACGAGATTGGTCACAAGGTTGTTGCTGAAGGTTATAGTGCAGAGGTTGAAGCTTGCAGTGCTATCATGTTAATTTTTGGTGTTGTTGTTGCCGCGCTATTGCTGAGGAAATAGCCAGTGAGGAGGAAGATTGCGAGAGAGCCATTTCTGGGGGTTGTGTTGACAGAGAGGGAAGGCCTGTAAGTGGTGTTCACGGTGGTTTGCAAGCTGGGGGAGTGAGGTCTGGCGAAGGGAGAAGGGAAGCTTGTGTGCAGAGGGAAAGTTTTGACTGAGAAAAGGGGAGGAGCAGTTGTGAGAGGGACAGCGCAGGTGAGTGGGGAAGAAGAAGAAAAAAAAGGCGAAAAGCTGGGGAGGGGCGTAGTTTTTGTTTTTTTTTTTTTTAGCCCCCGAGGGTGGCTGGCTGGCTGGCTTGATAAATATGGGTTTTTTAGGGTTTTCGTGTGCTCTTCCTTTAAAATTGTCCTCCCTTTGCATATGACTGAAGGTTCACTTATATAGAAAATCCATACACGTACTATTTAAAAAAATATTGCAATAATTATTGTAGAGATTATTTTCTATAACCAGCACCAACAAATCCTATATATATGGTATTTTATATTGCAGTGATTATTTTCCATAACCAGCACGAATCAAATCATATATCTATGGTATTTTAGATTGCATTAATTATATATGATTCAATAATTATCTCCTTAACATATTACTTCCTTAATATTAGCCCTGATGCTTTATGTTATCGCCACATGTAAACCCTTATTTTTTTATTTCTATTTTTATTTTTTTTTTTTTTTGAAAATTTATTAAAACACGAGTCAAAAATTGGGTAACAACAATAGTTAGACAGGAACTCTAACAAAGTTGCTTAACAAGGCCATTCTTAGGGGCACTCAACAACTACTCACTAGAGTGATGTCTTATTGAATGATAACAAAATCTTCTAGTTTTTGAATGTAAAGGGGTTGAAGAACAGAGAATTAGAAAAAACAAGTTCTTTTATTGAAGAGGCTTCTCCTTCGAGGTCTACCCTCCTAAGGTTATGCCTTACAATATTACATGGAGCCTCTATTTAAACTATTTTTTAGGCTTTTGCTTACATCATACATTACATAAGAAAGTATTGGAGCACACTTAATAATACACCCTTATGATACAAATGACAAGCTAGTACAATACTAATATCAACCGACAATAGGTTCATGATTTGAAGAGAGATTCTAATATGATAGGTTGTCCTGATCATGAATAGCTTGGACTTTTAGGGCCAACACATACTCATCATCAGCAAGCATTTCCATCTTATGTGGTTCTAAAAGCTTTGGTATGCCCAAAACTATCTGCTTGAGTTTTTTGTTTTTGTATTGCATTTGCAAGTCATGAAGATGAGCAGAATATTAGGGGTCATACAAGTCATAGTCAATTTCTTCATCAGGATCTGTTCGTTTGGGCCATATTTCATCCAGAATAATGTTGTTCTTAAGACATACTGTTTTTTGCAAGGTCCTGAGTTCTGGGAGGTTATCTAAGGGTTTTTCATACAGGGAGTATGGATGAGTTTTGTATATGGCAGCCTGTGGAAAACTCATAACCAGATTATCTGCAGAAGCTTTAAAGGGCCTGTGGAATGTGAAAATAGAGAACAAATAGGCAAAAGCTTACTTAACAGACTTATTACAATACAGCTTGCGATGTACTTCAATCTAGCAGGTTTGTGGATGGAGGAATTTGGATTTCTCGTGTTGGAGAAGAGAGATCCATTGTGTGGGGTTGTGGAACCAAGTGAGGAACTTAAAGGTGTAGTACAAAGAGTCTACTGACCAAGAAGTCTGAAGAAACTGAGAGAGAAAGAAATCAGTGGGAAACTCAATAGCAACATGGTATAGGTGGCAAAAATACCATAAGAAAAAGTAGAGTTCTTTAGGGAACAAGCCAGAAGGTTTAAAGGTGAAAAGGTGAATGAAAGGGTATTTGGGATGGATGCCTAAGCTTTGGAAACAAAGAGAAGACATATCATAGTTGAGAAGAAGGTAGTCTTGGAGGCTAAATGATTAGTACTTAAAAGTGCATTTTTATCAAGGCTTTATATCATCATTTTGCAGTTGAAGTATCAATAACTCCTTAACTAAAACATGTTTTATAATAACAAACCTAATAATATAAGATACATTTAATTTATGGTAAAAGTTCATCTTAAATGCAGGCCGATCACATAAATGAAAGGATTGATTGATGAGTTTAATTATTGAAATTGAAAGGACAAACAGAGGGCCAAACTTAGAAAAGAGATGTTGGTGCAGTCCAAACTAGAACACTATTCGGTAATTGGGTCATATCTCGAGTTCTAGATGTCCAAATGACCTTAATTTTTAGGAAAGATTCGGTAAGACATAGGCTTACAACTTTCATGTGGAGTCCAAGATTTAAAAAGGCCGTTTTCAAGTCAAAATTATAGAAATAACGGAGAAGTTTGAATTTGTCCTAAAGCCCAAACACTGTTCAGTGTTCAACCCATATCTCGAGTTCTAGAAGTCCAAATAACCTTAATTTTTTTTTGCTGGAAAGATAAGACAATTTCCTATAACTTTCATACGTACAAGTGATTTCAGTTCTGATGCTAGCAATGACGTTTTATTCAGACAAGAAGATAAGGATTTTCACCAAGTCAAGAGTTGGCCACCCACTAAACAATTAGTCATCAAATCAATAGTTCCAAATTTTGGCCTATAAAAGGAGGCCTTTGCCATACATTTAGGGGCTTGGTTGTTCAAATCAAGAACTTGCTCTTGCTCTTGCTCCTTCCTTTACTTTGTTAACTTGTATCTTATTTATGTTCTTATTTTGTTTATTTATGTTTCTCTTCTTTATTATGTTTAGCTAAGTTTATTATGTCAAGGTGAAAAGGTTACACTAATGGTGTAAGAATAAGTATGGTGTAAACTCAATATGGACATTAATGTTTAACATTAACATGTCTTATCTTTTTATCTTACTAATTCTTAATACATTGCTTGTTAAATAGTTAATCTAGATTTGTGTTGTTAATACTTGGTACAACAAATGCTTGGCAATCTCATAACCCAACCGTATGGTATTACCTACATCTGTGCTATGAAAGGAACTTGATTTATTGTTAACACAAGTTAGCATCATGAATTCCTAACAATAATAAAAGTTTGGTGTTACGTAAATAAGATAATTGATATGATCATGTTAACAATTTATAATGAGCTATTAATGACAAATCATCCGATTGGAACCTCCTTTGTGTGTGGTTTCCAGTTGAGTAATAAGAGTTTATACTATACTTGTTTGAAATATCATTAGTGGATCCTATAACCTTAACATTTGTTTTTATAATTGTTTAATCCTTACATTTATTTTCCATCTCAAAGTTCTCATCAACTTCTTCTTCTTTATTATTGTTGTTGTTGTTGTTGTTGTTGTTATATTATTGTTATTTATAATTTATACAATTAACCTCCTTGTGGTTCGACCCCGGTCTTGTCAGGTTATTTATTACTTCGACACTCCTACACTTGGGAGAAGACATCAATCTTTTGGTCAAGTCAAGTTTTTGGAGCCGTTGCCGGGGAAGTAAATTCTTGTACAAATTATAGTATTTATTTTATTTTATGTTTTCACTTTTCTTGTATCTGACTTTATTTCTTTTGTTTTGTTTCTTTTTGTTTTCTTTTCTTCCTTTTATTGTCTTTCTACACGTGCATGAGTGTTTTGTCGCGTACATTAAGTGGTAGACTTTGTAGGGTATCCTTGTCATAACCCAATTTTTGACCATTTTATTTTTTTTATTATTATTATTTTATTTATTGAAAAGGATAAAAAATTTTGATGAAAAAATAATAATGATGATGAAAAAACAAGTAAAATGAAATAAATGAAGAATGAATTAAATTTTGGGTTAAGGGCAATATGAATGGAAGTTTTGGGGTTTAATTAAACTTTGAAATTAATTTAATTAAGCTTGAAATTAATTTATTTAATCCAATTAAGGGTTTAATTGGAGAATTGATAAGTTTGGAGACTTAATTAAGCTTGGAATTGATTTAATTCATCCAATCAAGGATTTAATTGGAGAATTAATAAGTTTTGAGACTTAATTAAGCTTGGAATTGATTTAATTAATCCAATTAAGGGTTTAATTGGAGAATTGATAAGTTTGAGACTTAATTGGACTTTGGATTTAATTAAATTAATGAAATCAGGGACTTAATTGAAGAATATCAAAGTTTAGAGGTTAATTGGGGGCACAATTGCAACAGATTAAAGTCCAGGGATTAACTTGTAAAAGGCGCCGAAGTGCAGGGGTCCGATTAATTTTAACTAGGGACTTAATTACAAAATTGTCAAACATTCAAGGTCCAAAATGCAAATAGCCATTAAACACAAGAAACGGCGTCGTTTTCCCGTAACTGTTCATCTTCTTCCCGTCTGAAATGAACCGCTCACCGCCGCTCCCACCATTACGCCTGCAATTAACATAATTTATGGCTTGAAGAAACGACTTTGTTCTTTGGCTATAAAAGCCAGAGATAGTCCATGCACGGGGGACGAAAAAAGGGGGAGAAACACAGAATTGGGGGGATCACAGAAATAAAAAAAAAACACAAACGAAAAAAAGGGGGACAAAAAAAGGGGGGAAAGCCACGATCGGCAGAAAAAATACCCAGGGGAAGCTAAACCCAGACACACAAAAAACCAGGGGAACCAAGAAGAAGAAACCGAGCAAGACAGGGGGAAGAAACCCACAAAGCAGACACAAACAGTATTACCCACAACAAAAACAAAGATCAACACAAGCAGAAAACCCAGAAATCCCACGTTAATATCATCGTCCTCTCAATCGTTCCTCCTCCCCTGCATATCAAAAACAAGAAAGAAAAGGAAAAAATTGTCTTAGCCATTTCCAACACAGGCGGAAGAACATACAGAAGAGAGTGAAAAAGCAGGAGAGAAGAGGATTGGAAACAGAGGTTGAAGGGAACAAAATTGGAGGAAGAAGGCAACGACCCGAAATCCTTCATCGCGTCTCTGTTTCTCTCCGCACAGGTAAGTCAGCTTTCGTTTTTTTCTTCTTTGCCTCATTTTGTGAAGTTTTGCACTGCGTGAAGGTAAATTAATTACCTTCGCACAGTGCATGCACGTGTGGAGACACTCCACGCGTGCCTCCTGTTTGGTTTGGCCCAGCCGGGTCACCGGCTTGGGCCAGTGACCAGGCTGGGCTGGCTGGGTCCAGCCCAGCCCATGTGGGCTGAGCTGGACCCAGCCTAAAAAAATAAAAAAAATAAAAAAATAAAAAGCAGAAAAATAAAAAATAATAAAAAATGTGTATGCATAAATAAAAATAATGTAAATTTATTGGTTTATTCACTGATGCCAGAGTCAGGAATAAAAATCTCAGTTTAAATTTATATTATTTTTATTCGTTGTATTTTTATTTTGTTTAGCTAGAAAAATAAAAAAAATATGTGCATGCGTAAAAATAAATTTTATTTTTATTTATTTATTCACTGGCGCTAGAGTAGAGAATAAAATATATTGATCTAATTTTTATCGTAGCTACGAATTTTTACCAACGCCAGAGTTGGAATTATTCGAGCTCGAATATTCACTGGCGCCAGAGTCAGGAATATTATAGACAAATCATCACAGCATAAATTAATAAATATTTAGCAATTTAAGACAAAACCAACAATGCAGTCTGCCTTAGGCAGAACGTTTAAGGGGTGATAATATCTTCCCTTTTACGTAACCAATCCCGAGTCATAGAATCTCTGTTGACCAGTTAAGGTTCCTAGTGACCATAATATAGGTTGCAACTCCTCAAACAAGACATTTTTTTTTCTTAAAAGAACCGGATGCTAGAATCTGTTCTTTTTCCATAATTAATTCAAGAGAATTATTATTTTTTAGGGCCGCCGCGATGTCGGGTGCGACAGAATGGCGACTCCACTGGGGACTTAGGATTAAGCTTTGTCTTTTGTCTTATTATTGCTATTTTTTTGTGTTTATTTGTTTATTTTTCCTGCATTTACTGCTTTAGCATGCATCCTTGTTTATGTTGACATGCATCACTTTAAGAGCACACACTTTACAACCTAGGATAAGTGGGGGACTAACGGTACCCCAATGGCTTTACCCTGGGTAAGACTCGTGAAACCATCCAACTCTCGCTTGATTGTTTACTTGGAAGTGGTTGATATGTCAAACTGATATTACTCAAGGCCTCTATCTTCACACTACTTGTAAGCCTCATATCGACCTTTTCAAGGACGATCACTGAGCATGCGAGAGACCCTTTGAGACTAGATAATGACCAACCCCTTTGATGCACTAAATAAATAGGATCTTTCTATTAGGTTGTCACCCCGTGAAGGGAAAGTCCGCATTTCATACGCATTTTTTAATTGCTTCAGCATTTTTGCATAATTTCATGATTTACATTTAGCAGGTTGAAATATAGGTTCCCTATTGAAACCCATCTATAACACTCGTTCGAGAAAAAGAAAAATGGAAAGCGAAGAAAGAGCCCAGTTGGAAGCCCAACATCAAAAAGAGGTGGATAATCTTAAAGAAGAAGTCGCAAGGCTTACTAGTCTACTCGAGCAAGCCTTGAGAGATAAATCCAGAAAAGGAACACTTATAGCTCAGCCTGAAGATATGCATGTAACTCATTTCGATCCACATAATCTAGGGGCAAGTAGAATGTCATTTGAATTTCAACAAGCTATGCATTTCCAGCCAGCATACCCTTCAAGAATTTCATCTACCACTGATTCCACCGAGAAAGAATCTCAAAAGGGCAAGATGGTGAAAGAAGAGGATTGGGAAAAATGGACTACCCTAGAGAAGAGGATAAAGGCAGTTGAGGGAAACCATTTGTGTGACCTGGTGAAAGCTGTCAATTTGTGTTTGGTGCCCAACGTTGTCATTCCCAAAAAGTTTAGAGTGCCAGAATTTGTCAAATATACGGGAACTCAATGCCCTATGACTCATCTCAAAGCATACTGCAATAAAATGGCTGAGGTGGTTGATGATGAGAAACTGCTGATTCATTTTTTTCAAGATAGCTTGAGTGACGTTGCCCTCACTTGGTATATGCGGTTGGACAATACCAAGGTTAAAAAATGGAAGGACTTAGTTGATGCCTTCATGATGCAATATAAGTTCAATATAGACGTGGGCCCTGATCGGTTAAGCTTGCAAGCTATGGAGAAGAACAACAAGGAGTCCATAAGAGAATACGCCCGGAGATGGAGTGAAGTAGCTGCACAAGTTAATCCTCCCATATTGGAAAAAGAGATGATCAGTTTATTTTCCAACACATTTAAAGCTCCGTACTTTGAATACTTGGTTAGAAGCTCTGCACAACATTTCACTGACCTAGTTGTTATAGCTGAGAGGATTGAACAAGCCATTGGGTTAGGTAAGATTGCTAACCCGACTAAGAAAAACGGTTTCACTGAAGGTGCTTGCCAAGACACTTATCATTCCTATAGCTAATTGCTTCACACCAACTCCCAGAAATCAACTATTTTGAAGATAAAGCTATGGTGATAGTAGGTCGAGAATGGTCTACATGCGACTACAACTAAGTGTTGAAAAAATGCCTTTGTCAAAGAGAATGAATGATTGAAAGATTCCAGAAATTCCAATCAATGATCGCTAAATGTTCAGCCCCTTTATGTGTTATCATGCCAGTATTCATGTTGGTATAAGTTCTTTGTTGTTAAACTTCTTTTCCAAAGTTTCAATGAAATAATGAGTTTCTCATTCAATTGTGTTTACGACCAAGCATTATTCACCTTCTTAAGAGAGTTTTCTTATAAGAACTTATGAATACACCTTTGAAGCCTCGCGTGATCTCATAGACGCAATTCATCTCTTGTACCAAAATCCATTTCCCTATTGGAGTTTTGAAAAATTGATCTGGTATTTTGATTTCAAAAAATAATTTGATGTTCTTTCAAAAATGATATTTTTAACATTCTACTTATAGAATGACAATTGAATCAAGCAACTCCATCATTGAGGTGACTAAATGATAAACCAAAAAAAAAAAAGAAATGAATAAACGCCCTTACCCTATACTCTTGAATCGTGTGTTTTTAAATGTATGAATAATGATATGTAGTGAACTCGTTACTCATGACTAATGAAATGCATCTTTACAAAGACCAAACCATCATACTGGATGAGATCAAAGTTTATTGATCTTAACTGTTTGCGCTTGAAATAAGGAAAGGTCGTCTTTGTTATTCCTTTCACATTCTGAAATAAGTACATCCCTTGCAATCCTTTTTTGAGCCTGAATAATTTTTCTTTTATGAAAAAATCCCGACTAGGATCACACCCCACATTGGGGGGCAAGAGAAAATTTAGAAAAGAAAGGAGGAAAAGCTGTGAGAAAGCCAAAAAGGCATAAAAGCTCAAGACACTCAAATGCTAGGGGGCATGCCCAAATCACTAGAAAAAGTGACATCCAAGATAAAGTGAGTATGTCCTAGCAAAGCAAAGAAAAAGAGAAGAAGCAGCAAATCAAAGAAGAGCGGCAAAAGAAAATGTGAATTACGTCAAGAGTCAAACTATTGATAGCGATCCTCGGTCTTTGAAACCCTGAAACACTCTTTGAGCCTTATGAATCCTTTTCTTTCATAACCAAGAACCACAGCCTACATTACGTGCCTGTAAAAGTCCTTTCTAATCAAGCAAGCAAGCAACCTTGAACAATAAACAATGCTCTCCAAATGCAAAGAATACTTTTTCATAAGATTCATGACATCAAGAATAAACTACTCATTATTATTCATGCTGATAAAAATGAATGATTCAAAAAGAGAAAAAATTTTCTCATATAAAACCTCGAGCTTTTTCTCGAGCCCTTCACTTTGAAACAAAAGGTCATCTCATGACTGAAGATCTCATTGCCAAACACAAGAGCAAATAACCTCTTTTTTCAATAAATAGCCAAGGAGTTGCAAGATTTCGAAAGCAAATTGTTTTAGATTCACATCGAAATAATTTTTGTTTTCAAAATGCAAGATCAAGATTTCAAGATTCATCATTCTAGACCCACATTCCTTCACCAAAATGAACAAAAAGAGAAATGAGAGAATGGTCTTTTAAAACCATTATTTGTCTAAGTCGCTGACAAAGCACACTTGGGGGCAACGACCAGTACAAGGGGGCAACATTGTATTTTCTCTTCTAGAAAAAGAGAGGAATATTTCCTACAACAAGACAAGGGGGCATTTTGGTTTACGAAAGACAATTTGATCCTTTCAGCAAGTGACACCGAATGTTTTTAGCAGTGAGACAAGGAGTAATGAATAATCCTCTCAGATTATTTGATGAGACAGAAAATCTCTAGCAAGCAAATGGGTCACGATGGGCACCACAAATGCTAAGTTGTGCAAATAAATCTGGAAATAGACTTATATGGGCCAACTCGAGTGGGCTAGAAGTCAAGCGATAAAAATGACCCAAATCAGAGGTAGCAAGTCCTCATCAATCAAGCAACAAGAAGACTAAGAAGAAATGGGGGCCTATATTTCAAAACAGGTAAAGATGCATGCATATCATCTAAACTTTAAGACATTGAACAATGAGTTTTGAAAATTTCATATGAGAAAATTCCAATGGAATCCATTAAGTGGAAAGCCAACTTGAAATGGCCAAAGATCGAAATTGCTATTGAATGTTTTTCATTTTTGAGAATTTTTCAACATGGAAAGGCCGCCCATAAAAAAGTAGGCCATCTAAAAAAATCTTCGTGCTTTCCTCTTCGAGTGCCTTTGAGCACTCGTTTTCCTCTTCGAGTGCCTTTGAGCACCCGTTTTTCTTTCCAAATGCCTTTGAGCATTCACCTTCCTCCTTGAGTGCCTTTAAGCACTCGCCTTCCTTTTCGAGCACCTCTGAGCCCTCGCTTTCCTCTTCGAGTGCCTTTGAGCACTCGTTTTCCTCTTCGAGTGCCTTCGAGCACTCCCTTTCCTCTTCGAGTGCCTTCGAGCACTCCCTTTCCTCTTCGAGCGCCTTTGAGCACTCGTTTTCCTTTTGGAGCGCCTTTGAGCACTCCCTTTCCCCTTTAAGTGCCTTTGAGCACCAGTGCCTCTGAGCACTCGTTTTTCCCTTTCAAGTGCCTCTGAGCAGCAGTGCCTCTGAGCACTCGCTTTTCCCTTCAAGTGCCTCTGAGCAGCAGTGCCTCTGAGCACTCGCTTTTCCCTTCAGGTGCCTCTGAGCACCAGTGCCTCTGAGCACTCGCTTTCCCCTTCAGGTGCCTTTGAGCACCAGTGCCTCTGAGCACTCGCTTTTCCCTTCAGGTGCCTCTGAGCACCAGTGCCTCTGAGCACTCGCTTTTCCCTTCAAGTGCCTCTGAGCACCAGTGCCTCTGAGCATTCACTTTCCCCTGCAAGTGCCTTTGAGCACCAGTGCCTCTGAGCACTCGCTTTTCCCTTCAAATGCCTTTGAGCACTAGTGCCTTTAAGCACTCGCTTTCCTTTTGGAGCACCTTTGAGCACTCGCTTTCCTCTTTGAGTGTCTTTGAGCACTCATTTTCCTTTTCGAGTGCCTTTGAGCCCTCACATTCTTTTGAGTGCGCCTTCGAGCCCTCATTTTTTTTTTTACTTGGGTAGGTCACCCATCATAATGAGGCCACTTCTAAAAAAACAAAAAAAAAAAAAAAAAACAAAATACAAAAAAAAAAAGTGGGTCGTCTTCCAAATGACTTGTTTCTTGTTTTCTACATTTCTCTCTAAAGGTCGTGTGTCAATCTACTGTTTTTTAAGTTTTCAAGAAAAAAAAAAGGAAAAAAATGGTTCTTTCTCTATCTACTTTTCTTTATAAATTTACTACATAAAGATAAAAGAAAATGAAATTTTCTAATATCTTTGCATAGTAAATATTATAAAGAGGGGGCAACTGTCATAACCCAATTTTTGACCATTTTATTTTTATTATTATTATTATTTTATTTATTGAAAAGGATAAAAAAATTTTGATGAAAAAATAATGATGATGATGAAAAAACAAGTAAAATGAAATAAATGAAGAATGAATTAAATTTTGGGTTAAGGGTAATATGAATGGAAGTTTTGGGGTTTAATTAAACTTTGAAATTAATTTAATTAAGCTTGAAATTAATTTATTTAATCCAATTAAGGGTTTAATTGGAGAATTGATAAGTTGGAGACTTAATTAAGCTTGAAATTGATTTAATTCATCCAATCAAGGATTTAAATGGAGAATTAATAAGTTTTGAGACTAAATTAAGCTTGAAATTGATTTAATTAGTCCAATTAAGGGTTTAATTGGAGAATTGATAAGTTTTGAGACTTAATTGGACTTTGGATTTAATTAAATTAATGAAATCAGGGACTTAATTGAAGAATATCAAAGTTTAGAGGTTAATTGGGGGCATAATTGCAACAGATTAAAGTCCAGGGATTAACTTGTAAAAGGCGCCGAAGTGCAGGGGTCCGATTAATTTTAACTAGGGACTTAATTACAAAATTGTCAAACATTCAAGGTCCAAAATGCAAATAGCCATTAAACACAAGAAACGGCGTCGTTTTCCCGTAACTGTTCATCTTCTTCCCGTCTGAAATGAACCGCTCACCGCCGCTCCCACCATTATGCCTGCAATTAACATAATTTATGGCTTGAAGAAACGGCTTTGTTCTTTGGCTATAAAAGCCAGAGATAGTCCATGCACGGGGGACGAAAAAAAGGGGGAGAAACACAGAATTGGGGGGATCACAGAAAGAAAAAAAAAAACACAAACGAAACACAAAGAAAAGGGGGACAAAAAAAGGGGGAAAAGCCACGATCGGCAGAAAAAATACCCAGGGGAAGCTAAACCCAGAAACACAAAAAACCAGGGGAACCAAGAAGAAGAAATCGAGCAAGACAGGGGGAAGAAACCCACAAAGCAGAAACAAACAGTATTACCCACAACAAAAACAGAGATCAACACAAGCAGAAAACCCAGAAATCCCACGTTAATATCATCGTCCTCTCAATCGTTCCTCCCCCCTGCAAATCAGAAACAAGAAAGAAAAGGAAAAAATTGTCTTAGCCATTTCCAACACAGGCGGAAGAACATACAGAAGAGAGTGAAAAAGCAGGAGAGAAGAGGATCGGAAACAGAGGTTGAAGGGAACAAAATTGGAGGAAGGCAACGACCCGAAATCCTTCATCGCGTCTCTGTTTCTCTCCGCACAGGTAAGTCAGCTTTCGTTTTTTTCTTCTTTGCCTCATTTTGTGAAGTTTTGCACTGCGCGAAGGTAAATTAATTACCTTCGCACAGTGCATGCACGCGTGGAGACACTCCACGCGTGCCTCCTGTCTGGTTTGGCCCAGCCGGGTCACTGGCTTGGTCCAGCCCAGCCCATGTGGGCTGGCTGGGTCCAGCCCAGCCCATGTGGGCTGAGCTGGACCCAGCCCAAAAAAATAAAAAAATAAAAAGCAGAAAAATAAAAAATAATAAAAAATGTGTATGCATAAATAAAAATAATGTAAATTTATTGGTTTATTCACTGATGCCAGAGTCAGGAATAAAAAATCTCAGTTTTAAATTTATATTATTTTTATTCGTTGTATTTTTTATTTTGTTTAGCTAGAAAAATAAAAAAAATATGTGCATGCGTAAAAATAAATTTTATTTTTATTTATTTATTCACTGGCACTAGAGTAGAGAATAAAATATATTGATCTAATTTTTGTCGTAGCTACGAATTTTTACCAACGCCAGAGTTGGAATTATTCGAGCTCGAATATTCACTGGCGCCAGAGTCAGGAATATTATAGACAAATCATCACAGCATAAATTAATAAATATTTAGCAATTTAAGACAAAACCAACAATGCAGTCTGCCTTAGGCAGAACGTTTAAGGGGTGATAATATCTTCCCTTTTACGTAACCAATCCCGAGTCATAGAATCTCTGTTGACCAGTTAGGGTTCCTAGTGACCATGATACTAGGTGGCGACTCCTCAAACAAGACATTTTTTTCCTAAAAGAACCGGATGCTAGAATCTGTTCTTTTTCCATAATTAATTCAAGAAAATTATTATTTTTTAGGGCCGCCGCGATGTCGGGTGCGACAATCCTCATCATTTTCAGAAAATATGGTTGAAGAAGATAACCAATCACTTTATAATGAGAATAATGAGAATAACCGTGTTAGGACACTTAGAGACCACATGAATCCCACAAGAACAAGTGCCCTCATGCATAGTTTTCCCTCCTAATGCATCTCATTTTAATTTTAAGCTAGACATTATTCAACTTTTACCTTCTTTTCATGGCTCAGATCTAGAAAATCCATACTTGCATTTGAGAGAATTTGAAGAAGTTTGTAACACCTATAATGACTTAAATTATAGCATGAATACCATTAGATTAAAGCTTTTTCCTTTTTCATTAAAAGATAAAGCTAAAACATGGCTACAAAATCATAGGTTAGGATCCATTCGTGCTTGGGATGAAATGCAACAACAATTTTTAAAGAAGTTTTTTCCATTTCATAGAAGCAACTCTTTCAAAAGACAAATTACTACTTTCACTAAAAAACCAGGTGAAACATTTTACCAATGTTGGGATAGGTATCAAGACTTGCTTAATGCTTGCCCTCATCATGGTTTTGAAACATGGAGATTGGTTTCATAATTTTATGAAGGGTTAACACCTAAAGATAGGCAAATGGTTGAATTGATGTGCAATGGAACTTTTGAAGATAAAGACCTTAATGAAGCAATGGAGTAACTAGACTTGCTAGCTGAAAATGCATAAAATTGGGACACTACAGGCACTTATGAGGCACCAAGTAAAACCCAACCTCATACATCTAGTGGAGGTATGTATAACCTTAGGGAAGATCATGACCTCCAAGCCAAGTTTGCATCTTTAGCTAGAAAAGTTGACGCACTTGAATTGAAAACAAGTGGTCAATTAAAATCTGTTCAAGACATTGTGTGTCAAATTTGTGAAACCAAGGAACACTCAACAAATGATTGTCCAACTTTGCCTTCTTTTAGGGAATGCCTCCATAAACAAGCCCATGCTTTAAACAGTTTCCAAAGACCCAACCATAACCCATACTCACAAACGTATAACCCTGGTTGGAGAAATCACCCAAATTTTAGTTGGAAGAGTGATAGCAACAATGCACAAACTTCACAGCCACCGTTTCAAGTACACCATAATTTTCAAAATTCTCATGGATATGCACCTCCTTATGCTCCACCTCCTAGAAGAAATCTTGAGGAAACAATGCATGTATTCATTGAAAAGCAGGAGACAATCAACACTTAACTTGCTCAAAGCATGACAGATTTTAAAGATGCTCTTGCAAAATTAACATCTGCTCTCAGTTTCCAAGAGAAAGGTAAGTTTCCATCTCAACCACAGCAAAATCCAAAAGGGCAATACAATGCAAATGCGAGTAGTTCTGGAAGCCAACACAAGGATCAAGTCAAATCAGTCATCACTCTTCATGGTGGTAAGGTTATTGAAAAACCCATTCTTGAACCTTGTGAGAATGGGTTAATGAAGCTATCATTTGGAAACATGACATTGGAGATGAATATTTTCAACATTTGCAAGCAACGTGGAGATGATAATGATTTACAGGAAGTGGACTTTATTGAAAAATTAGTACATGATCAATTTCAAACCACTTTCAGTGAAACTGAGATTGATGAACCTGATGATTTGCAAATGGTCAATTTTCAGGAAGAATCAAAGTCAAAGAATTGGAGACCACAAATTGAAGAATTGTCACCATGATCAATTGAGTCCATACCTTCAAGTGTTCAATCACCAAAACTTGATTTGAAGTCGTTACCATTCAATCTTAAATACTCATTTTTAGGAGAAAATGAAACCTTTCCGGTAATAATCTCTTCCAAACTTAATGCACAACAAGAAGGTAAGTTATTACAGACACTTAAAATGCATAAAAATACATTAGGATGGACCATAGCTGACATAAAAGGAATTAGCCCTTTGATGTGCACACACAGGATTTATTTGGAGGAAAATGCTAAACCCTCTAGAGAAATGCAATGAAGGCTTAATCCTAATATGAAAAAAGTAGTGAAAAATGAAGTCATTAAGCTTCTAGATAACAGAATCATTTATCCTATTTTTGACAGTAAATGGGTAAGTCCTACCCAAGTTGTACCCAAAAAGTCTAGAGTAATTGTGATAACAAATGAGAAAAATGAGTTAACTCGGACTATTATTGGTTGGCGCATGTGCATTGACTATAGGAAACTTAATTCAAGGACTAGAAAAGATCATTTCCCTTTACCTTTCATGGATCAAATCCTAGAAAGAGTTGCAGGTCATGAATTTTATTGTTTCCTAAATCGCTATTCAGGTTACAATCAAATTGAAATTGCATTCGAAGATCAAAAGAAGACTACTTTCACATGTCCATTTGGTACTTTTGCATATCAAAGAATGCCTTTTGGATTATGTAATGCACCACCCACATTTCAAAGATGCATGCTTAGCATATTCAGTGATATGGTTGAACATTTCCTTGAGATATTTATGGATGATTTTTTTGTTTTTGGTGATTCATTTGATGATTGTTTTACTAACTTGGAAAAGGTTTTGAACAGGTGTGAAGAGAAGAATCTTGTATTGAATTGGGAAAAATGTCACTTTATGGTAACAAACGGCATTGTACTTGGTCACATTGTTTCATCAAAAGGAATTAAGGTTGACAAATCTAAAATCAAGTTAATTGCCAACTTACCAACACCAAAATCTATTAAAGATGTTAGATCATTCTTAGGACATGCTGGTTTTTACAGAAGGTTCATCAAAGATTTTAGTGTAATATCTAAACCATTGTGTAACCTTCTAACAAAGGAAAATATTTTTGAATGGACTGAACAATATGAAAAAGCCTTTGTTAAACTTAAAAGCTTGCTTACTTCTGCTCTTGTCATTCAACCTTTTGATTGGTCACTACCTTTTGAAATAATGTGTGACGCTAGTGATTATGTTGTGGGTGTTGTCTTGGGACAAAGAAAAGATAAGAAACCTTATGTGATTTACTATACAAGTAAAACTTTAATTAGTGCTCAAATGAATTACACTACCACTGAAAAAGAATTACTTGCAGTAGTATTTGCATATAACAAGTTCAGATCTTATCTTGTTGGCTCACCTGTTGTCGTTTTTAGTGATCATGCAGCATTGAAATATCTTCGCTCTAAGAAAGATTCTAAGGCTAGATTGGTGCGGTGGATTTTGTTATTTCAAGAATTTGATATCACAATCAAAGACAAGAAATCCACCGAAAATGTTGTTGCATATCATTTGTTAAGATTGACAACCGATTCGAGATCTGACATCATACCAATCGATGACTACTTTCCTGATGAATCTTTATTTTCTGTCTCTACAATGCCTTGGTTTGCTAATATTGTTAATTTTCTTGTTTCAGGATAATTGCTAGCTCATTAGAGTACCCAAGACAAAAGAAAGTTCTTGAACAAAGTGAAGAACTTTTATTGGAATGACCCTTATTTATTCAAATATTGTCCTGATCAAATATTTTGAAGATGCATTCCTGACAATGAGGTAAGTAGTGTCATTAAATTTTGTCATTTTGAAGCATGTGGGGGTCATTTCTCATCAAGAAAGACAACTACAAAAATCTTACAAAGTGGATTTTACTGGCCGTCATGTTCAAAGACTCACATGCATTCTACAAGACTTGTGAAAATTATCAAAAGTTGGGATCTATTTCAAAACATCACATGATGCCTTTAAATGATATTCTTCTCATTGAGATCTTTGATTGTTGGGTTATAGATTTCATGGGTTCATTTCCTCCATCATTTGGTTTCTTGTACATATTAGTCGTAGTAGATTATGTTTCAAAATGGATAGAGGCAATTCCAAGTCGAAACAATGATCACAAAACAGTGATAAAGTTTTTGAAAGAAAACATTTTAAGTTGATTTGGAATCCCTCGAGCCATGATAAGTGATGGTGGAACACATTTCTGCAACAAGCCATTTGAGTCTTTTTTCCATAAATATGGAATCACACACAAAGTTACCACCCCTTATCACCCTCAAACGAGTGGACAGGTAGAACTTGCTAATAGGAAGATCAAACAGATCTTGGAGAAAACTGTGAACCCTAATCGGAAAGACTAGTCTTTAAGACTTAATGATACACTTTGGGCTTATCAAACTGCTTATAAAACATCATTAGGTATGTCACCTTATAGACTAGTCTATGGAAAACCTTGTCACTTGCCTGTGGAAATTAAACATAAAGCTTATTGGGCTATTAAAGCTTTCAATTCAAACCTTGATGATGCTAGTCAACTGCGAAAATTGCAAATAAATGAGCTTGAGAAAATTAGAAATGATACATATGACAATTCAAGAATTCATAAAGCTCAGTTTCACGACAAGAAAATACTGAGAAAAACATTCAATGTTGGTCAAAAAGTCTTGCTTTATAATTCTCGACTCCATTTATTTCCTGAAAAACTAAGATCAAGATGGAGCGGTCTTTTTATTGTGAAACATGTGTATCTATATGGGGCCTGTGATATCAAAAATCCAAAGAATGGTAATGTTTTCAAGGTAAATGGCCATCGTTTGAAAGTTTATTTTGATAATTTTTTAGTTGAAAATGACTCTATTGAATTGGGTGATCCTGTATATAAAGATTGATTCTTTTTCTCACAATGTTTTTGTGTGACTTTTGTTTTGCTAGTCTCTCACCCCGGTTAAATGGCGGATAACGGTACTCTGTGACTCTTAAGTCGGTTCTTTCAGTTTCCCATGATAATTGATATCTGTGTATATATTTGTGCAATTCTTTGCTCTTTCTCCTTTCTTTGAATCTCTACTCCAATTCTCATTTGAAAATGGACACCACTCTTGAAAAATTGTAAAAGTATTTTCCTGCTCTACCTCAGAATGTGATTACAAAAATTTATCGTGCTAGATGTGCAAGATTGAGGTTGTTAATGAATCATGGAATTCCTGAAGATATTCGCTGGCTGATTAAAGCAAAGGTTCGATTATCAGGTGAGTCCTCCAATTCTTTCATTTCATACATGCCTGGAACAGGTAAATGCACTTTTGTGAAGAAACGTCATGCAAAATGATTGAAAGTTTGTCACAGATGTGCCAGATGGACTTGTAATGCAACATGTCGTTGTTTAGGAATGGTATCTGTAAACTGTGAAGATAAAATACAATTCATTAAGAATGACTTGAGTAAGGGGTCTTTAGATAATCTTCTATTGACTCTTGAGACGCACCCTAGTGGAGATGTGCATCGCGCAATTCATGATTTATGACCATAATTCCATAAAGAACATGCTCGACTTAGTCTTGGGAATCTAACTAAAAAAGACCCTATTTGCCAGTTTTTAAGAAAACTGAATGGGAAGCCTATCCCCGACCCATAGAGGGCGTTTAAGCCATTCTTGGACATAAAACCAAGGAAAGATGTGAGCCACAATCACAACTACCTGTACATACCCATGCTTTTTCGAAATAAATAAATAAATAGAGAGAGAGAGTGTGTGTGAGACTACAGTTGGCCTACATATAGGTGGTATGATTGCATTTTCAATTTCTCATATATAAATTATTCTCTTCCTTCCCTTCATTTCTACTCAACCCATACATTCATCAAATATAGAAGTGTGTAGAAATGGCAAGTTCCTCAAGTCATCACATAAGAAATATTTGTGTTTTCAGTGGATCTAGTCTTGGGAAAGAAAAAGAGTTTTTAGAATCAGCAAATAATTTGCTCAGGTACTAGCTGAGTGAAAGATTCATTTAGTGCATGGAGGAGTGATTAGTACTTAAAAGCGCATTTTTATCAAGGTTTTATATCATCATTTTGCACTTGAAGTATCAATAATTTCTTAACTAAAACATGTTTTATAATAACATACCTAATAATATAAGATATCTTTAATTGATGATAAATTTTCATCTTAAATGCAGGCCTATTACATAAATAAAAGGATTGATTGATGAGTTTAAGTATTGAAATTGAAAGGACAAAAAGAGGGTCAAACTTAGAAAAGAAATGTTGGTGCAGTCCAAACTGGAACACTGTTCGGTAATTGGGTCATATCTTGAGTTTTAGATGTCCAAATGACCATAATTTTTAGGACAGATTCAGTAAGACATAGGCCTACAACTTTCAATGTAACGGTTTATTCGATGTAATCCAGTTGACTTTACTAGTCAGAAAACAATCAATGAAAAAAATATTTGACTAAACAAAATCTTATGATGATATCTTTTTTTTTAATATTAAAATAAAAATATATTGAATTGACTTAGAACAACTTGGTTTAATGTTTTAAATTTATGACCTAGGTTATGAGACTATAATAACTCTATAGAAAGCAAATCAAAATAAATTATGAAGTCTAATTCACAATCAACTCAATGTTGAATGATGAAATTAAAAAAAAAAATCAATTAAAAAAGGACCTAAAAAACAACCTGAATTCACATGTTAAAATTGCAACCCGGGTTATAAGATTGAGATAACCCTATGAAAAATAAATCAAAATAAATTATGAATTTTAATCTCCAACTAGCTCAATATTGAAGGATAAAATTAAAAAAATAATTAAAAAAAACATAAAAAACAACTTTAGTTAATCCACCGAACTCATAACCTGGGTCATTAGACCGAGATAACCTTATATAAATTTTTTTTAAAAAAAATAACATGATTTAACCTGGGTTATCCTGTTAAATTCACAACTTTGGTCTTGAGACTAACCTGTTTGTTTATGTGTTTTGAAAGAACTTTTAAAAAATTTGAATTTATTTTTATTTTTTTCTTTAATTTAAATTAATTTTTTTTTTTGTATTTTCAAATCATTTTGATGTGTTGATGTCAAAAATAAATTTTAAAAAATAAAAAACTTTATTTTGATGCATTTCAAAACGAAAAACGCTTTGAAAAATAATCGTTGTCACGCTCTCAAACACCTCTCTTAAGATAACCTTAGAGAAAAAGTCAAAACAAATTATAAGGCTCGATTATCAATCGTCCTTGTCGGGTCTAATGTTGAACAATGAACTTTGTAAAAATATTAATTAAAAAAATGACATAAAATAAGTCAAATCAACCCAAGTTAACGGTTAAGCACAATTCTTGGCTCATGAGGCAATGAGTCAATTGGGTTAACCCAATCAAACATAATATTAATTGATGAAATCGAAAAAAAAAATAAAGGTCAATTAAAAAAAGAAGAGAAAATGAGTCAATTGGGTTAATCCACCAAACCCGCAACCCAATAAAAAGCAAGTCCAATATTGAAGGACCTGTGACCTATATCATGATACTAGTACCTCTCAGAAATAAAATAAAACAAAACGACATGATTTAATCAGGGTTAAAATATCAAAACTCGTGACCTTAATTAGAGACCAAGATATTCTCATAAAAAGCATATCAAAATGGATTACAAAGCTTAATTCTCAACTAACCTAATGTTGAATGATAAAATTAAAAAAAAAAAATCAAATAAATAAAAGACACAAAACAAAACTCGAGTCAACTCGGGTTAATCTGTTAAGCACTATTCTCGGGTCATGAGACTAGATAACCTAATGAAAATTAAATAAAATAAATTATGAAGTTTAATTTTCAGTCAAATTAATATTAAAGGATGAAATTGAAAAAAAATATAAAAAACATAAAAAAAAAATATGAGTCAATCATTAACCTGCCAAACCGAGTTAATTCGTCGAACCTAAGATTCGTATCATGAGAGTGTGATAACTAAATAAAAAAAATTTAATGTTAAAAGATGAAATTTAAAATATATATATTAATTAAAAAAAACAAAATACTATTATAATAATGAATAGTACAAGGAGTACACACTAAACACCCCTCCCCCTTTTTAATTTATAATTAATATGCATGTACAAATATTAGAAGATAGGTTTTGTTATTGTTATTTACAAAAAAAAAAAAGTTTTTGAGCCATCCTGTTGGTGCAAGGATTAATATCCCACGCATATTGATCCCATGATCTGGTGGCTCTCAATTTTATTTATAATTGTTTTCTTTTTATTGTGAAGTAACATGGCTCAAGAGGATCTGTAAGTGTGTATTCAAGAAAGGAAAGCTAGTTTACGAGTAACTTCTATGAAACCAATTCATTTATCAATCTAATGAAAGTTGTTAGAAAGAGATGATCCAAAAATTCCTCTTCGTAAATATGGAATGTCACTATAGAAAGAAAATCCAAATATCAAAATTAAACCCCTCCAAAAGCCAAGACTTATCTTAAATATAGTTGTAAAATTTGGTTTGGTATGACAAGTTGATTAAAAATTTTAGGATGTGGAACTTGACCAAATTAATTTTTTATTTAAACAACTAAAACTTTGACTCGTTAAAATCTATTTAACTTGTTTAGGCTTTTAGAATTTAAGTGTTTTTTTAAATATACAAGAACTTAATATTTTTATTTAATCATATGCTACTTTCTAAAGACAATGGAATTTGAGTTTCTTTTTTTAATTATAAATTGTGGTTACTGTAATTTGGATGTTTAAGATTTTATATCTGGTTTATATTTTGCATATTTTAATTATGTTTGTTAATTTATGTTCTTAACTCTTTAAATTGTTATTTATTTTTTTATTATTATGTCAAATTAAAGTATATTTAAATTTAATATGATAATTTATTTTTAATGTGGAATGTTATTATCGCTGAGTTGATCTAATAACTACAGACCCAAATCCTACTTTATCCTTGAATGGAGTTTGACAAATATGATCCTGAATACTCAAATGTCGGTGCCACGAACTGCTATAAAGAAGATAATTACTAATTAAAAAAAAAGTGTCACAATAAAACATTTTCTGTTATATAATTATATCTCAGGAAACCATGAAAAATATTCCCTTTTTTTTATTAGAAAAATTGTAAAAAGTTAGTTGAGTGACAAGTATATTGTGTTGAGGATGTGCACTACAAAATTAAAACCTATTTGATTGTTTCAATCAAGTTGCAAGAGATAATTTCTCATCCTATTTAAAGGTTGGGATTGGATTCTCATAAATTTCCTAATTTCTATACAAGGTACCGATAAAGCCATATAAATGTATTAAAAGTGATGTAAACCTCTTTATAACATGGCAAAATAACTCATACAACAACCTGCATGCTAAGACATGCACTAATACTAGAAAGCCAAGTAAATTATATTTGATAGGAATGTGATATAAAAATATTTTGTATCTAGACACCAGCACTCTTAGAAACGAACCACTATCCAATGAATATTGATTTGTGAACGAGAAATATAAGAATGGCATCACGAAGTCGGTTGTTCTTCGATAAGTCATTTTTTGTTTCTTAGAGAACCCAAAAAGAAAGAATATCTCACTAACACACAAACAAAGTTTGCAGCAAAAACAACAAGTTTATTATTTAGAAGTCTAACCCATTCACATCTAATAAAAAAGCTATAAATACTAAAACTTAAGCTTCTAAACCCTAATAGACCCAAGTTATGTCCTTGTATAAGGTCTCCTTACAATCAAATTCAAACCTTTAATTAAATATACCCAAAAAAAATTAAAATAAAGGTTCAAACTTGTTGTCTGATTAACAAAGAAAATAAAATATATTAAATATGATTTCCCTAGTTTATAAGGTGTTATAGCCAAGTAAGTCTTTCGTGCATGCTTAGGAAGAGTTGCCAACCTTAGAAATTCCAAATAGACTAGGAGAATTAATTCTAACTTGGAAACCTTTGCTGCCCCTCTAGCTTTTCTTTGTATAGCTTGGTTTTCTTATTTTACTTGAATAAAAATAATAATTAATTCCTCTTTAATTACTGAATTAATTAGTTTTTTTTTCTAAACTAGGAGAATCATTAAATAATTCTCTCTGGTTTAGGAAATAAATTTGTTGCCCATTAGTTTCCTTGATGAACTAGGAAGCTTCTTCTTTTGAATGAAAATAATCCTCTCTCATTAAGGATCAGATCTAACCAAATTACCTTGCATAAAATAGGAGAATAATTGTTCACTTTTAATCATTGTAACATTAGGAAAATAAGCCCAAACAAAGTTGATTTTTGTGCCAAACACATCAGCCCCCATTCGGACTTAGATTGGGCTCTTCTTGGATTTGGATTAGATGAACTAAAGGCTATCCTTCATGCTCCTTTGGCGCCCTAATTTCCTCTAGGTCCATCTTGACCTATAAGTTTTTAATCAACCCATTCATTATTTCTTTAAGTTTTTTTACTCTGGCTCTTATAATTGGTCCACTTGGCACCACCTATTGATCTCTAGTGTAATTAAGATTAATGTTGGGCCGGTCCTTATCAAGAAGGAAATAATTACCCCTTTAAATTTTTACAAAGTCATTCTCTCACAAAAAAGAAATACCCTTTTCTTTAATCTGGATCAAAAAATTAAAATGGAGTAAGGCCAAACTGAACTATGGCATAAAGAAAAATGAAGATGAAATGAGTTGAAAAAAAAATATTTGGTGGAACACCATATTTGTTTGACATTTAGGATATTAAAATCTTAGTTTTTTTTATCTATTTTTTTTTTTCATATTTTGTATCTTCTTTAAATAAATTATTTTCAATGGAGAAACACATCTTTTCCAACTTTATCTCTCTTAATATATTTTTTTAATAGAGAAGTAGACATAATTTTTTGTTATTCTAATTATATGATTAATATTAATAACGTATACATATATTTCATACAAAACAAAAATTACTTTTCTATGCTAAAAAAAAAAAAATTATTTATGTAGCTTTATTGCTCATATGAACAATGAAATTCTTTTATTTTTTTATTTTTTTCATTCACTCCCTTTTTTATTTTAATTTCATTTTCCCTCTCAATTTTATCCTCAAATGTTTTTTAACAGTCGTTCGGGTTATCTTTAGACCAACCAAGTAGACTGAAGCACATCTAGATAACTCACATAATTTAATATTAATTTTAGGTAGACAAAAAGTTGGGTTCCGAGGTTTCTTTTCTATCAATTTCATCTTTTTCTTTTCAATTTAATTCTCAAACTTTTATTACTAGTCAATTGGGTTGTCTTTAGTTCGACCAAGTTGAATAGGTAGGTCAGGGTAACTTCCACACGATTTAATTTTAAACTTGGAGTAGACAAGAAGTTGAGTTTGGATGTTTTTTTTCTATCAATTTAATCCCTTTTTTTTATTCTCAATTTCATCCTCAAACATTTTATATCGGTCTACCAAGTTGCTTTTAGATCGATCAATTTGACCAGGTCACATCAGAACAACTCTCTCACGGTTTAATTTTAAATCTAGCCAAGCAAGTTGGGTCAAGAGATTTCGAAGTTCACCTACTAGATTGAATTGAATAACAATAACAAATTATTCTCTATATCCTTGATATATTTTGTTATGTTAAAAAAAGACTTTGGTATGAGCTATAACATAGTGCAACCTTGTAAACTAGTAATTAACAAAAAACTAAATCCTCTAAGGAAGTTATTATGCATCAAGACACAAAATTACTATTCATTATAATAGTTTATTTATGATTTTACCCAAAAAAGGCAATACACTAAGTTTGGGGTAAGATTTTATTTTCATTATGAAACCATTATCTTTTTAAAATTGTATGGGGTTAGATTTATAATTTTGTTTTATTTTGTTCAGTAAAAATATTAATTTAACCTTAGAATAAAATAATCTAATACCTACCATTCAAGCTTTTATATATTTTTATCAAAAGTGAAACAAAGCTGGAAACTGATTAGTACTTAAAAATATATTTTTATCAAGCTTTTATATCATCATTTTGCACTTGTAGTAGCAATAACTCCATAACTAAAGCATGTTTTATAATAATAAGTCTGATACTATAAGATACCTTTATATATGGTAAATGTTCATCTTAAATGCAGGCCTATCACATAAATCAAATGATTGATTGATGAATTCAACTACTGAAATTGTGAAGATAAAGAGAGGGTGAAGCTTAGAAAAGTAATGTTGGTTCAGGCCAAACTAGAACACTGTTCAGTAATTGAGTAATATCTAAAGTTGTAGATCTTGGATTTAGGTTTGCTTTATATGAATGGAAATATAAGACATAGGCTTAAAACTTTCATATGGAGTTCAAGATTTAAAAAGGTCGTTTTCAAGTCCAAATTATAACAACAATGGAGAAGTCTGAATCTGTCCTACAGCCCAGACACTGTTTAGTATTCAGCCCATATCTCGAGTTCTAGAAGTCCAAATGACCTCAATTTTTTTTCCTAGAAAGCTGAGACAATTTCCTAGAACTTTCACAATAAAGGTGGTTCAAATTCTGATGTTAGCAATGAAATTTTGTTCAGACAAGAAGATAAAGATTGTCACCAAGTCAAGATTTGGCCACTCACTCAACAATTATTCATCAAATAATAGTTCCAAATTTTGGCCTATAAAAGAAGGCATTTGCCATACATTTAGGCATCTTCGTGTTTAGATCAAGATCATGCTCTTGCTCTTTTTCTTTATATTTTTGTAATGTTCAAGTTTTATTTTATGTTATATTAATCTCTTGTTCATGCCTTTCATTCCCTTTCCATAATTATGTTTTTATCTTGTTTATTTATGTTTCTGTCTTTCATTATGTTTAACTAAATTTATTATGTCAAGGTGAAAAGGTTACACTAGTAGTGTAAGAATAAGTATAGTGTAAACTCAACATGGACTTTAATGCTTGATACTAACATGTTTTATCTTTATTATCTTGATCACTCTTAATACCTTGATTGTTAAATGTTTAATCTAGATTTGTGTTGAACAACCCTTGGCACAACAAATACTTGGCACTTTTATAGCCCAACTGTATGATATGACCGACACTTGTGCTATAAAAGGAACTTGATTTGTTGTTAACATAAGTTATCACCATGAATACCTGATAATATTTACAAGTATTGGCATTACTAGAATAAGATAATTAATGTAATCATGTTAAGAATTTATAATCCGATTGGAACCTTCTTTGTGTATAGTTTCCAGTTGAGTAATAAAAGTTTATACTATACTTGTTTGAAGTACCATTAGTGGATCCTCTAACCTTGACAATTGTTTTATCATTGTTTAATCCTCACATTAATCTTATATCTCAAAGTCCTCTTTATTATTACTATTAATATTATTATTATTATTACTATTACTATTATTATTAGTATTAGTATTACTATCGCTATCACTACTACTACTACTATTATTGTTGTTGCTGTGTTGTTGTTATTTATGATTTATATAGTTAACCTCCTTGTGGTTCAACCCCGGTCTTGTTGGGTTATTTATTACTTCGACACTCCTGCACTTATGAGAAGACATCAATCTTTTGGTCGTGTCGGAAACCAACATCAAAATATACAACAAGCTCCCTCGAAAAACGAGAACAAGCTCTCTGAACAAAGATAACAAAACTAGCAAGCTTAACTATGCAAGTAGGCGCCAAAAAACCATTAACTTAACTCCATCATTCCAGCAATGCATTCAATAGCAAACCAATTGAGCAGCCCACAGCTAAAGTTGTAAAAAGCCCACTCCAGCAAACCATGACAGCTAAGGCCAGCCCCAAGGGCCCCTTCAATAGCAGATTCACAAGCTGCAGTAGACCTACAAAAAAGGACAAACCAACGACAAGATCTCCAACATATCAGCGATGCATTAAATAACAATAAACCTGCACCGATGTAGTAAGCCAAAGAAACCCAGCAAGCCAACATTCCACATCAAATCAGTGGAACAAGGCGCAAACAAGCATGGAGTCTTTCAACTCTAGCATACCAAGCATAATAGTTAGAGCAACCACAAAGGATAAGGTCATCAAACACTTCTCCACAAAGCGGACGTAAAACAAGCTAGTAAAAGGTAATACAATAACCAAAAGCAACCCAGATCGCATTTGGACAAGGACAACACACAAGGCTTTTCAGGCAACAACTAAACCAAGGGTGAGAAAACAAAATATAACAATATAACTACAAGCAACATCAATAGCCTATGCAAGAAAGCAGATGGCAACACCAAGGTAGGAACAAAAATCCATTGCACCAACTATAAAAGTGTAGTAATCAGTAATATCCATGCCAGCATCAATGACAGGGATGCCACTAGAGGCCATCCCATACAAAAAACAACAAGGCTGCTCCAGTAGGAGCCAAACAACCGTGAATCTACACCAGCAACTAGGAACCAACCTGCAAACAGGAAGATAGGTGACACGATCAAAAGATTGATGTCTTCTCCCAAGTGTAGGAGTGTCGAAGTAATAAATAACCTGGCAAGATCGGGGTCAAACCACAGGAAGGTTAATTATATAAATTATAAATAACAACAACACAACAACAACAACAACAATAATTAGTAGTAGTAGTAGTAATAATAATAATAATAATAACAAAAATAATAGTAATAGTAGTAATAATAGTAGTAATGATATTAATAATAGTAATAGTAATAGTAATAGTAATAGTAATAATAAAGAGGACTTTGAGATTTAAGATTAATGTGAGGATTAAACAATAATAAAAATAAATGTCAAAGTTAGAGGATCCACTAATGGTACTTCAAACAAGTATAGTATAAACTCTTATTACTCAACTGAAAACCACACGCAAAGAAAGTTCCAATCAGATTATAATTGTTAACATTATTACATTAATTATCTTGTTCGAGTAATGCCAATACTTGTAAATATTATCAAGTATTCATGGTGATAACTTATGTTAACAATAAATCAAGTTCCTTTCATAGCACAGGTGTAGGTTATACCATACGGTTGGGTTATGAAAGTGCCAAGCATTTGTTCAACACAAATCTAGATTAACCATTTAACAAGCAAGGTATTAAGAATGAGCAAGATAATAAATATAAAACATGTTAGTATCAAGCATTAAAGTCCATGTTGAGTTTATACTATACTTATTCTTACATCATTAGTGTAACCTTTTCACCTTGACATAATAGATTTAGCTAAACATAATGAAAGAAAGAAACATAAATAAACAAGATAAGAACATAATTATATAAATAAAAGAAAGGAAATGAAAAACATAAACAAGAGATTAATATAACATCAAATAAAACTTAAACATTACAAAATAAAAAGAAAGAGAGCAAGAGCATGATCTTTATCTAAACACTAAGATGCCTAAATGCATGGCAAATGCCTCCTTTTATAGGCCAAAATTTGGAACTATTGATTTGATGACTAATTGTTGAGTGGGTGGCCAACTCTTGACTTGGTGAAAATCTTTATCTTCTTGTCTGAATAAAACGTTATTGCTAACATCAAAACTGGAACCACCTGTACTCATGAAAATTCTAACAAATTGTCTTATCTTTCCAGGAAAAAACATTTAGGTCATTTGGACTTCTAGAGATATGGGCTGAACACTGAACAGTGTCTGGGCTGCAGGACAGATTCGAACTTCTCCGTTGTTGCTATAATTTGGACTTGAAAACGACCTTTTTAAATCTTGGACTTCACATGAAAGTTGTAGGCCTATGTCTTACCGAATTAGTCTAAAAAATTGAGGTCATTTGGATATCTAGAACTCACGATATGACCCAATTACCGAATAGTGTTCCAGTTTGGACTGCACCAATATCTATTTTCTAAGTTTGGCCCTCTCTTTGTCCTTTCAATTTCAATAATTGAACTCATTAATCAATCCTTTCATTTATGTGAGAGGCCTGAATTTAAGATGAACATTTACTATAAATTAAAGGTATCTTATAATATTAGGTATGTTATTATAAAACATGCTTTAGTTAAGGAGTTATTGATACTTCAAGTGCAAAATGATGATATAAAACCTTGATAAAAATACACTTTTAAATACTAATCAACAGGCAGAATTACTTTGTTGTTTTTAAAGACAAAACCAATTAAACTCTCACCTATGGGCTTTTATTTTGTAATTTTCAAGGGCGCCCAAGGGCATTGTTGGAAATTATATTTATTAAATGTAAAAAAAAAACTTGTTGGCTTGTGCGCAACATATGCTAGTATATGAACAACTCCCGTGTCGTTCGAGTAGCATATAAGGGGCTTTTTGGCCATCGAACGCCACCTTCTGGGGCAATGTTTGAAAGGTATCGATATCTCAAACTAGATGAGGTAGCACGTGTGCCAAGATTAGCAACGGTTTGGTGATGACACATTTCTTCTTAACCCTTCTTCTACCCCTCATCTAGATTTTTGCGCTAGCCCCTTAAAAATTCAAGAGCAACCTTTTAATATTGGTTCTACAGATTTGGTCCCTTTTCATTTTTATTATGATTTTTTTAATCTTGAATAATTTATTTAATTTAATCCATATTCTTTTGATTGTTTTTTTTTTTGGAATCGTTTTTTCAATTTATTGTTTTTACGATTTCACTCTATTTTGCTTTTTTTTTTCCCTATCAAATTCAATCCTTCCTTCTTATTTTGATTGTTGAATTTTAGCCTTGATAGATTTTTATTTTAAATCATAAATGATTTTATTTCACGATTTCAACCTCCTTTGTTTTTTTTCCTATCAAATTTAATCATTATAAATATTGCTAATTCTTTTTCTTTGACAAGTTTTTAAGATTTATATTTTTAAATTAGCTCATGATAAATTTCTTGATTGGACCTAATTTAGGATTTCATGAGTTAATAGTTTTTTTAAAATTTGACTAGGTTAAGGATATTAGTCTGGGTATACTTGGGTTTTACAAATATTTTTTAATTTCCCCCAATGATTTTTTTTTTATCTTTAAATTTTGGTCTCTATTTTTTTAATTGTGGTTTATTTTATTTAGCATCATTTTTATTTTTATTTTAAATTGCATTCTCCTTAGGTATTTTCTATTAAATTCTATCTTCACCATTTTTTTTATTGAATCAGTTGTGAATAAGGTTTCTTGATTGAATTCGGGTAAAAATATTTATGGGTTAAAAATTTTAGAGATTAGACTAGGTTTAAGAGGTTCACCGAGTTTGTTTGGTTTTTTTTTCCTTTGTCTAAATTGATGTTTTCTTATTTTTCTCTCCTTTTTTTTCTTGTTGTTGTTTTCCCTTTTGATTCTATTGGGTTATCTCTTAACAATTTCTTTCTATTTCATCCCTTATCATTTTTTAATCTATAAATAATTTATCAAATTACAAATATTTTTTAATTTCACCCCCTGTGATTTTTTAATCTTTCAAATTTAGTACTCATTCTTTTTGTTGCAATTTATATTTTTATGGTTATTTTTTAATTATTTTTTTCAAATTTCACCCTCCACAGGTTTTTTCTATCAAGTTTTATCCCTTTTATTTTTTTTTTCTTTTGCAAGTTTTTTTGTATTTAATATATATTTTTTTAAAATTTCATCTTTCAAAATTAAATTTGTTGAGAGCTAAGTTTCTTGATTGAATCCAGGTTCAGGATTTCACAAGTTGTAATCTATAGAGATTAGACTAAGTTTAGAAGGTTCATCCGGGTTTGCTTGATTTTTTTCCTTTTTATTTTTCCTTTTTTTTTAATTTTTAATCTTTGTTTATTTGTTTTGTTTTCTTATTTTTCAGGTTTGATTCTATTCTGTTAGCCCTCTATAATTTTTTTTTTAATTTCATCTCCTATAATTTTTTAATCTTTCAAATTTGATACTCATTCTTTTAATTACTATTTATTTTGTTTGGGATTATTTTAGTTTTTTTTTTTCAAACTTCATAATCCTTAGATATTTTTCTCTCAAATTTTATATTCATTCTTTTTATTTCTTTTGCTTTTGCAAGTTTTTTTTATTAATATTTTTTCAATAATTTCATATTTTAAATTTAAATTAGTTGACAACTAAGTTCTTGATTAAACTTTTGTTCATAATTCAATGAGTTGCAAGTTTTTAAGATTAGACTAGGTTAAGGAGATTCGCCTAAGTTTTCTTGGTTTTTTTTTTTTTTTTTTTTTTTTTTTTTTTTAAGTTGATGTTTTTTGTTTTTGTAGTTTTCTTTCTATTAGGTTAACATTAGGTTGTTTGATAATTTAGATAGGCTTAAATATAATTTTTTTTTAATTTTTTCATATTATTTAAATTATCATTTAAACTAATAACTCAAGATTTATATTTTTTTTAACTAGTATTTTTTTACAGCAAAAAAAAAAAAAAAATTCTTGGCCCGTGGTAGATCACGGGCAACAAATCTGGTATCTATCTATTCTAGTATCTATCTATTATATTTAGAGCCTGAATGTTTATTCTAAAAAAATTTAAACAGTGGGAAAGAAGAATGTGAAAATGATAAAAAGAATGGAAAAAAAATAAAAAGAAAAAAAAAATCCCAACTGGTTTTAGGAACAGCCCATAGGAAATAGAAACAATGGCACATGGTTTTGATTTTGTCTCAAGGAAAAACCACCTTGTCTAACTCCCCTTTTATACCCATCTTCATTCTTCTCTCCCCTCACCTTTTCCATCCCACCCTATAACCACATCACCAGAGATGCAAGTTTTCACTCCATCATCTTCTCCTTTATTTTTACCTCTCTATTCTTGTGTCCTAAACACGCATATACACATACCATCAAACAAGTAAACAGTACCATACTTATAAAACAAAAACTACATGTTCTTATACACGCAGAGTCTTTTTTTTTTTCCTTAAAAAAATATCTTGCATACTCATATCTTAATTTTGTATTTTTAAGAGTTTTAAGCGATACCCATATCTTATTTTGAGGAATTTTTGTTGTTTTGAGAGCAATTTGTGGGGCTGAATGGGGATTGAGACAAGTGTGGCTAATAAGAAAGTAAAACAAGTTTGTGAATTGGCCAAGGATAAGATTCCGATTCCGAACTCGAATTTGAATCCGAAAACCAATACGAATGGCAAGGGAAAGAGAGGCCGGCGGCGGCACCATAAGAAGATGGTGGCTGTATCGCCGGTTCAGAAGCTGTTTAACACCTGCAATGAAGTGTTTGACTCTTGTAGCACTGGAATTATTCCTTCTTCTGATAATATCCAAAAGCTAAAGGCAGTTTTGGGTATGTTTCTTTGTGTACAGTGCCTTAAATTTGATCTTTTAGAGTTGGAAAATTGGGTTGCATTGAGGGGTTTTAGAGTTTAGTTTTGATAATTCTGGTTAGGAAAGTTATTAATACTACAATTGAAATGGAATTTAGTTAGCTATTGGTTGTTCATCAGGTAATGAAATGTATAAATATTAACATTGTTGCTCCATACAGAGTTAGAATTTAATTAATTAATTTTTTTTTTCATATTTTAAACTACAAAATCTTTAGGCCATTAGGCTGTAAGAATGCCTGGTTTGTCTCACTTCTCATTGCTGTGATGTTTTGAGCTTGACTTGAATTTATATCCTCTAGTGCATTGTATCCTGTCTTGGTTTATCTTGTTTACCCTGGTCCTTTAATCAGATTTGGCTTTTTAATTTCTTTTAGTTTGCTATTTCTACTTTTGTTCCCTTCATGGACTTGATTTCATTTGAAATTGTATTTTTGGGGCTTTTCAATAAAATTAGGACTGTACTTGGAATGAAACATACAAGTATAGAACTCAAGAAGTTCCACATCTTTGTCCCTGCTCGTGCAAAAGTAACACGGACTAATTTTATGTTTTTTTTTTTTTTTTTTTAAATCCGTCCTTGATTTTTTAATCACGAGTTCCTGTTATGTAGATAACTTCAAGCCTGCTGATGTTGGTCTCTTCCCTGAAATGCCACATTTTCAAGCTTCTGTGGCTGGGAGAACTCCGGTGATAAGATACCTGCATCTCCATGAATGTGACAAATTCTCTGTAGGTAGCCTTCCATGAGGTGCTTTCACATTATATTCGAGGAATTATATTTTGACTTGTTTGCTCTGATTTTCAATTATCATAGATGGGAATCTTCTGCTTGCCACCATCAGGCGTCATTCCACTTCATAATCATCCTGGAATGACTGTATTTAGCAAACTTCTCTTTGGGACTATGCACATAAAATCATATGACTGGGTAGCCGATGTCCCTGCCAGTAAGTGTTACTTGTTTTATGTCTTGTACTGAATTTATGCTGCCAAAGTTTGTAATAAAAAAAATGAAGAAATAGAAATGCTCTAGTAGTGTAAGCGTTGAACTAAAATGGCCTTGCTAAATCCAGCATGTGTCTTTCTGGCGATGAGTTATATTACGTGCCAATAGGAGACAGACATTTCCAACCAAGAAATCCCCTGAGTATGCTGAGTAAATATGAAAGTTGAAAAGAAATTCTTGTTCTTAGCAATAGGCGAGCTCAAGCATCAGTGTACCTTTTTTACAGGCTGGGAACTTTAAACTTGATAAAAATAGCAAATCCCATGAGAAAATTAGAAAAGAAAAATGTAAATCTAACGTTGTAAACTGATCTAGTAGAGGATGTAAAAAAAACCTTCTAAATATTTGAAATTGGTCATCTAGTTGTGAAAACGTAAAAGTTTTGAACAATGCAAATATTACAATTCTCATTCGAGTAATGCTCCAGTTCGCTAGATAGAAAGTTCACATGGTCGTTTTCATAACCTGTCTGGATGATGGTGATGTCTTGACTCTCTCCCACTATACCATGAGCCTCAGTTGTTTGCATCATGGACAACCCTAGCAGAATGCACGACTTTTGGCATTTTCGTTCTTCTCTCTTCTATAATTGGAAATGAAAATAGCCCCTGACATCTCGGTTTTGGTTAATGAAGCAAAGCAGACTGAGGTTCGTCTGGCCAAGGTCAAGGTCAACTCGAAATTAACCGCTCCGTGCAACACCTCTATCCTTTACCCTACTGATGGAGGCAACATGCATTGCTTTACAGCAGTGACAGCTTGTGCAGTCCTAGATGTGCTAGGCCCTCCATACTCTGTTCCTGATGGTCGGCATTGCCAATACTACCTCGACTTCCCATTTGCCAATTTCTCAGGTACCATGGTGAATCTTCACAAAGTTCTATGTAATTCAAAATGTTTACAGAAAACAAAGTAATGTTTTGCCTCAGTGTAATCTTGATTATTTAGCTGCCTGAAATTTCAATTTACCAGTTTTGATAATTTTTTTGTCTGACAAAGCAGTGAATGGAGTATCAATTCCTGAAGAGGAGAAGGAAGGCTATGCCTGGCTTCAAGAGAGGGAGAAACCTGAGGACTTGACTTTTGTAGGAGAACTATATGGAGGTCCAGCAATCGTGGAGAAGTGAGCCTGCTGTACACTACATGTTGTCATTGCCTGCCAACCATTTTGAGTAGCAGATTAGCATTAGATCTTTTATTTCGTTTTACCTTGTATGCTCTTTTTTTTTTTTTTTTTTATCCTTTCTTTTCTTGTTGAACACAACACAAGGCACATGGTGCCTTTTCACTATAGCTTCTGTACATAAAAGGGACCATCTTGTAAGTGCACCGGAAAGAGGTTGATAGCTCAATAGCTGAATGAGAAAGTGTTAAAAGTGCACTTTTTTATCATCTTTCTCTCTATCTCTCTCGCTCGTGTCCTTTAGATTTCTCCTGAAATCCCAAAAGTAGACATGTTTCCTGTCGTTCTTTAAAACTTAAAATCAATCCAATAGTTTACCTATGATACCTACCTAGTGAGGGAGAATTGAAGGCAAAATATCCGGCTTGTACTTGAAAAGGACAGGTTTTGTTACGCAGGAGCTGTCTTTCTAGGAAAACTTTATGGTACTTCGGAGACGGGAAATTTATAGTTGCATGCTAATTTATGCTGGGGGTTCCTGTGCTGTACCAGTGCTGATGCAAGTGTTTCTCTTGGGAAATTTCCCCCGTTTAGTGGCATAATTTCATGCCGTTTTTCCTATCAAAAGAAACAAAGGGCATTCTGTTCTATCTGCAAGATCTCACTCTTTCTTTGTTTTTACCTCTTGCTCTGGAGGAGACATCTATCCTACCATGACGTCGTGGTTATGGTAGCTTGATGTTACGATTTTTATGTCATTGCAAGACTAGAAGTAACAATTACGAGAATCATAGAACTAGGTGTTGTTATAACTATTGTTTCAGTAGTTGAATGCTGAAATTTTGAATATTACTTATTTAAAAATGTACTTATTTTTCTGTAATTGTCTACTTAATTTCCATAATTTTCTATTTATAACTCGCAATCAAAATTGACGTGTGTGGTAATGACACTTTATTTAAGAAGTTACCTATTAAACGGAATTAATGAAGAGATTGAAAATGAGTTTTTTTATTTTATTTTAATTTTTTTTTCTGGTTGTGACCGGATCAGTTGATGTTGGCACAAATGGAGACAACTTGAAGTACATCTGTGTCTTAATGCAAATTCTCCCTTACGTGAAACACAACGGGTGTGTTGAGAGTACGGTGTAGTTGAGCATGTATATATATATATATATATATATTTTGACTCACTTAAAAAAATTAATGAAAAACATATAAAACTTATTTTTTGATAGTGGCTTTTTATGTACATTAAAAAAACTATCATCCAACCACACCATATTTTCTAGAACACAACACCTAAAGTACATGTTTGGCAAGTGGCATGATCATGCTTTTAAAAAAAAAAAAAAATTGTCTCAAGTTTTTTTTTTTTTTTTTGTGTTTTTAGATTATCTTGATATGCTAATGTTAAAAATAAAATTTTTAATAAATTTTTAAATAAAAAATATTTTTAATAAAAATTTTTTTTTAATTATTTTTAATATCAGAATATCAAAACGATCCGAAAACATAAAATTTTTTTCATTTTAAACAATTTTTTTTCAAATTTTAAGGGAACGCAGTTTGCACTGTGTTCCCAGATACTCCTAAGTAAAGGTAACCAGAAAGAAGGAGTGAAGTCTGTTTTGTGGTTTGAATAAATGCTAGCTATTTAGTAGGAATCAGTTGCTAGAGTCCTGATTTCATGTAGTTGTGCTAGTATTTTTAGAAGAGTCTGTTAGTCATTCATGTATTTAAACTCTGGAATTATGCAGAGAAAAATCATTTAATTATTCAATAACAAATGCTTGTGGTCAATTCTCGCCCAAAGAAGAATTCTATTGCAAAATATCAATAGCTTTGACTGGGACCTATCATTTGGTATTAGAGTTACTTTATAATAACAATGAACAAGGAACAAATTGAAAATCTTGAAATGAGGCTGGGAGGACTTCAAGATGGAATGAGTCGACTGGAGCTTAACATTATTGACAAGATTCACCAAATGGAAAGTAACATTAACAAGCTAACAGAGGCATTACTATCAAACAAAGAAGGGTCAAGCAGCAACACCAATGACTGTAGTGGATGAACTCGCCATAATCAAGAAGAACTCATGGAGAAAATAGATAGGGGAAGGCAAATGTTCTCATCTAAATTGGCGAAACTCGAGTTTCCAATATAGTTGGGAAATGACCCCACTGAATGGTTCAATAGAGTAGATCAATTCTTTGAGTATCAAGGCACTACCAAAGCACAAAAGGTGTCATTGGCATCTTTCCATCTCCAAGGCGAAGCAAACCAGTGGTGGCAATGGTAGAGACGTGCTTACAAAGACGAAGAAAGGGAGGTGATGTGGCTGATTTTTGAGGAAGAATTATGGGTGAGATTTGGTTTGCTAGAGTGTGAGGATTTTGACGAAGCTCTATCAAGGGTGAAACAAAGGGGCTCATTACGTGACTATCAAAAAGAATTTGAGAGGTTTGGGAATCAGGTGCAAGGATAGACTCAAAAAGCATTAGTGGAGACATTTATGGGAGGCCTGGAAACATAAATTGTAGAAGGAATAAGAATGTTCAAACCCAAGTCATTGAAGGAGGCAATAAGCCTAGCACGAATGCGGGATGAGCAATTAACTTGCTAGCGAAGAAACAGTAAGCAATTACCCTTCAATCATAATCAAATTGCTTCCTTCTCTCCAACAAAGACACTAGCTACCATGCCCATGAAACGCCTTGCTTGGGATGAAATGCAAAAGAGGCGATCTCAAGGTCTCTGCTTTAATTGTGATGACAAATTCACTCAAAGCCATAAGTGTCGTAAACCCCAGCTTTTGTTATTGGAAGGGGATTATGATTTGAGCATGGAAGATGATGAGGAGCGCGTAGTTGATGAACCTCAAATATCACTACATGCTCTTACTGGATGGTCAACTACTAGTACTATGCGAATTATGGCGCGAATTGAGAATCAAGATTTGAATGTCCTCATTGATAGCGGGTCAACCAACAATTTTATTAGCGAACGAATCGCTATTTGGCTACAACTTCTAGTGATACCAACTAAGCCTTTCAATGTGAAGGTGGTAAATGGGAACCCATTAAAATGTCTAGGGAGATTTGAAAACATACAAGTCTTGCTTTAAGGTATTCCATTCTTTCTAACTCTTTATGCTTTACCATTATGCGGCTTGGACTTGGTTCTAAGAGTTCAATGGTTAGAGCATTTGGGGACAGTGGCTTGTGATTGGAAAAAATTGACCATGGAGTTCAGATGGAATAATCAAATACAGAAGCTACAAGGAATAGATGCCCAACACATTCAACCTGCATCTATAAAGGATGTATCAAAGGAATTATGCTAGGGTAAATCAATGTTTGCTATTTATTTGCAAACTGAAGCTGAGTTACTAGTACAGAAAATAGGGTTGAGTCAGAAATGCAGCAGCTATTGAAGGATTTTAAAGACATTTTTCAAGCACCAGAACAATTACCCCTAGTAAGAGAGATTGACCACATCATCACTCTTAAAGAAGGAACTGAGCCTGTCAATGTAAGAACATACAGGTATACCTATTTTTAAAAAGATGAAAACAAGTTCAAGACATGTTAAAATTGGGATTTATAAGATCAAGCACTAGCCCTTTTTCATCTCTTGTCTTGTTAGTAAAAAAAAAAGATGGCACATGGCATTTCTGCACCGATTATAGAGTCCTTAATGCTATGACCATTAAAGATCAATTTCCTATTCCTATTATAGATGACATGTTAGATGAACTACATAGGGTAGTTTTTTTTACTAAACTAGATTTGACCGCTGGTTACCATCATGTTAGGGTATCTCCAACTGATATTCATAAAACTGCATTTCGTACCCACAATGATCATTATGAATATTTAGTCATGCCATTTGGTCTTTGTAATGCTTCCTCCACTTTTTAAGCCATTATGAATATTATGAATTCTGAGTTGCGTGGATTTTTAGGCCTTACAAGTTTACTATAGGAAATTTGTTCTCAATTATGGGTTCTTGCTCGTTCACTTACAACTCTATTAAGGAAAGGACAATTTTGTTGGAATGATGAAGCACAAGTAGCCTTTGCGGACCTTAAAAAGGTAATGACTTCCACACCAACACTTGCCATGCCTAATTTTGATGAGCCTTTTGTTATTGAGTTTGATGCTTTTAGGGATGGAATTGGTGCCTTTATATCTCAACAGGGATGTCCTATAGCTTTCATAAGTCGAGCTTTAGGGCTGTCAAAATGCACATGGTCAACATATGCAAGAGAAATGCTGGCCATTGTTGTAGCCGTCCAGTTGTGGAGACCATATTTGTTAGGCCATAAATTTTTAATCTAAACAGACCAGTGCAACCTTAAATATCTATTGGAGTAGCGTATCATTACCCTAGAATAGTAGAAATGGGTATCAAAGCTACTAGGGTATAAGTATGAGATAGTGTACAAGCCGGGCAAGGAGAATTCAGCTGTAGATGCACTTTCATGCATGATAGGCAGCCCATGTCTTACAACCTTATATGTCCCACAAACTCAGGTATGGAATAATATCAAAGAAGAGGTTGTTTCTCATCCTTTCATGTAGAAAATTGGTAAAGTGGCAATTAAGAACCCGAACATACCCTATATGTGGTGAAAATGTCTTGGGTTGCTTCATTACAAGAATAGAGTAGTGATACCCTCTAATTCTGACATCATTCAGCAACTGTTGCGTGAATTACATGACTCACATCTTGGGGGGAATTCAGGGGTACTTCACACTTGTAAACGGCTTGCTCAACAGTTTTATTGGCCATCAATGGCTCGCAAGGTGAAAGAATATGTTTCTTCTTGTGATGCATGCCAATGAGCTAAACTAACATGCTCTCACTAGCAGGATTATTACAACCGTTACCTATTCCATGTCAAGTTTAGGACGACATCATGATGGATTTCATTGAGGGCCTTCCATAATTTGGTGGAAAGAACACCATTTTAGTTGTTGTTGATCACTTTAGTAAGTCTACACATTTATTGGTGTTGGCTCATCCTTATACTGCAAAAATGGTGGTTGAGAAATTTGTTGAAGGTGTGGTGAAACTTCATGGTATGCCAAGATCCATTATTAGTGATAGAGATCCAATATTTATCAGCCATTTTTGGCATCAGTTCTTTAAAATGTCAAGCACAAAATTGCAGATGAGTTCTACTTATCATCCACAAACAGATGGACAATCTGAAGTTGTCGACAGGTGTGTCGAACAATATCTTCGTTGCTTTGTCCATCAACAACCCAGAAAATGGAATTCTTTTCTACCTTGGTTTGAGTTCTGGTATAACACAACTTATCATGCTTCGTTTGGCATGACCCCATTTCAAGCTCTATATAGACGTCTACCACCAATAATTGCACACTACCGCATAAGAATGTCATCGGTGAATGAAGTAGATCAACAACTTGCCACTAGAGATGAAATATTGAGTTTGCTCAAGGCCAACTTACATGCTGCTAATAACCGCATGCAATAATTAGCTAACTCAAAAAGGCATGATATTGAATTCCAGGATGGAGATTGGGTTTTCCTTAAACTTCATTCCTACCATCAACAATCAGTTTTCAAACGAGCATGTAAAAAATTGGCTAATCGCTTTTATAGTTCCTATCAGATTGAACAACGGATTGGCAAGGTGGCGTATAAGCTAAAGCTTCCTGAAGAATCAAGTATACATCCTGTCTTCCATGTGTCTTTATTTAAAAAGAAACTAGGAGACTGCCTGACATGACCAACAAATTGATGTCTTATCCCAAGTGCAGGAGTGTCGAAGTAATAAATAACCCGGCAAGATCGGGGTCGAACCACAGGAAGGTGAACTATATAAATTACAAATAATATATATATATATATATATATATATATATATATATTTAATAAAATAAAGAGTTAATGAGAATTTTATGGGATATTGATGTAAGGATTAAACAATGATAAAACAATTGTCAAGGTTAGAGGATCCACTAATGGTATTAGAAATAAGTATAGTATAAACTCGTTTTATTAATCAACTGGAAACCACACAAAGGAGTTCCAATCAGATGATTTTCATTATAAATTTTTAACATGATCATATTAATTATCTTATTTAAGTAACACCAAACTTTTAAATATTGTCAGAAATTCATGATGCTAACTTATGTTAACAACAAGTCAAGTTCCTTTCATAGCACATGTGTAGGTTATACCATACGATTGGCTATGAAAGTGCCAAGCATTTGTTGTACCAAGTGTTATACAATACAAATCTAGATTAACCATTCAACAAGCAAGGTATTAAGAATTAGTAAGATAAAAAGATAAGACATGTTAATAACAAACTTTCTTGGATATAAACATTGAAGTCCATGTTGAGTTTATAAAATACCTATTCTAACACCATGTTGTTATATTAAGGAAAATATAACATGAAATAAAACTTAAACATTACAAAAATAAAAAGAAAGAAATAAAGAGCATGATCTTGATCTAAACAACCAAGATGCCTAAATGCATGGCAAATGCCTCCTTTTATAGGCCAAAATTTGAAACTATTGATTTGATGACTAATTGTTAAGTGGGTGGCTAACTCTTGACTTGGTGAAAACCCTTATCTTCTTGTTTGAATAAAACGTCATTGCTACCATCAAAACAGGAACTACCTGTACTCATAAAAGTTATAGTAAATTGTCTTATCTTTCCTAGAAAAAAAATTGAGGTCATTTAGGCTTCTAGAACTTGAGATATGAGCTGAACACTGAATAGTGTTTGGGCTACAGGACAGATTCGGACTTCTCCGTTGTGGCTATAATTTGGACTTGAAAACGACCTTTTTAAATCTTGGACTCCACATGAAAGTTGTAGGCCTATGTCTTACTAAATCTGTCCAAAACATTGAGGGCATTTGGACATCTAGAACTCGAGATATGACCTATTTACCGAACAGTGTTCCAGTTTGGACTGCACCAATATCTCTTTTCTAAGTTTGGCTCTCTATTTGTCCTTTCAATTTCAATACTTAAACTCATCAATCAATCCTTTCATTTATGTGATAGGCCTGCATTTAAGATGAACATTTACCATAAATTAAAGATATCTTATATTATTAGATATGTTATCATAAAGCCTGCTTTAGTTAAGGAGTTATTGATACTTCAAGTGCAAAATGATGATATAAAACCTTGAAAAAAATGCACCTTTTAAGTACTAATCATCCCCTAACCAACTTATTACTAATCCCTAGTAATCAAAGCGTTAAAATAGAAAAACAATTTATAAATTCCACAAAGCAAGGCATTCATTATTCAACTTCTATTAATCTATTCAGATAAATAAACTCTCATTAACTTCATATATCTGCTCAATTCCTCTTAAACAAAATATTAATAATCCTTCCTTTTTATGTGCTCAATGTATGAAAACATAGATAATAGGGCTTTTATTGGAAGAAAATAATATTTTGTTCTAATGTTTAAGGCTAACTTCCTTGGGTTGGTATTATTATCTTCTTTTTTTTTTGAATATATATACTTATAACTTAAAACACAATGCATATTTAACCCATGTAGCGAGCTTTTGGTTAATGACTCCTAAACCAGTTGGTCTTAGGGCATTAGGTGTTGAGACACCCCTACGAGCTTAGTAACTTGGGTTGTAGATACTAATACGTAGATAGTGCAATGTTTGATTCCCTTAAGCTTTTCTCCTCAACCCATGTAACAAACATTGGACCAATAGCTTCCAAGTCAGTTGACTTTAGGGTATTAGGTGTTAAAACACCCCTTCGGGCTTAATTGTTTAGGTTAGGGAGGCTACGAAACCAAACTTATTTATGTTTTTATTTATTTATTTAATTACATTTATTATCATTTTTTTGTGTTTTTTTTTTGCAAATTATGCATTATCCCTTTCCCTTAGTTGTTACCTTTAACAAAAGAACATAAATAATGTAATAATCCAATGTGCAACCCACAATCATATGTTAAAGTGTGTGTGAAAATAAAGGTTTAAGAATACTTGTTAAATGAGTATATGAGCAGAGTCAATTGATAATAATATGAGAGTTTGTAAACCTAAATATTTTAGGAGAAGTATGTGATAGACCTTGTTATGAATATTGCAAATAACCATTGGAAAATGTTTACTAAGATGCGTCTCTAGAGTCAATAAAATTCTCCCTTACTCTGCCATCATAGTAATACCAATTTTGTCAAATGGTTTTAATAATAGCAAAAACAGTTAGTAAGTTTTTTTTTTATGTCAACTACTACCCTCTCCCCCCAACCAAAATGAAACATTGTCCTCAATGTCCTAAGGTAGAAAGATGGAGTATAGAAGACATCACCTGAAACAACGAATAGTGACAAACCTGAAACACACTTAAACAAATATAAGAAATAACAAAACAAAATAATGTGCTATTAACAAAACCAAAAGACACAAGATTTCACAAATGAAGGCTTAAATCCAATTTAAGCTTTTTACGGCTTTATGTAGTTGACCAATTTATGCGACTCATGGAGGGATCAATTACAGGGATAAAAGATTGTAGTTGGTCAATCAATTGTTCAGCAGTAGCAATAGAGATTATGATTTGTCGTGCCGAAGATGTTAGAAATTGTTGTTCCACAGCTTGATCAAGAAAAGATAACAAATTATCATAAAAACCATTAACATTTAACAAACTTATAGGTTTATGGTGAATGTGCAGTTGGACCCAGGAGGAAATATGAAAGATCTCTTCCAATGTGCGCAAACCACCTGGTAAGGTAATGAAGGCATCAACATGGTTAAACATTGTATTCATTCGATCAGACATTGTGGAGACCTGTAGTTCCTCTCCAATTATTTTTCCAATGATGTCCTATTTTACTAAAGCTTTGAAGACGACCCCCAAAACTTGACTGCCTCCTAAGAATACAACTGTTGATGCACTCCCCATTAACCTAAGGCTGCCTCCCGTATATACTAAATGAATCTTTCTCTCAGCTAGTATTTGACCAAGATGAGTTACGAATTCTATAAACTCCTTTTCTTTCTTAGGACTAGATCCATAAAAAACACAAATATTTTTTATTTTAAGACCTGAGGATCCTGGCATTTCAAGACCTGTCTATGCTTGTAGAATGTATGGGTTGGGTAGAAATGAAGGGAAGAAGAATAAGGTTTTATAGATGAGAAAAAGAAAATACAATCATATCACCTATATGGAAGCCAGCTAGAGTCTCTCTCTCTTTCTTCTCATTTTTTTTGTTCTTTTTTTTTTTTTTGAAAAACAACATGTATATGTACATGTAGTTGTGATTGTGGCTCACACCTTCCCTTGGTTTTATGTCCAAGAACGGCTTAAATACCCTCTATAGGTCGGGGATAGGCTTCCCATGCAGTTTTCTTTAAAATCGGCAAACATGGTCTTTTTTTTAGTCAGATTCCCAAGACTATGATGAGCATGTTCTCTATGAAAATGGAGCCATAAATCATGAATTGCTCGATGCACATCTCCACTATAATGAGACTTAAGAGTCAATAGAAGATTATCTAAAGACTCTTTATGTTTTGAAATAAATCCTACCTTTTGACAATTTTCACAGGTTTTATAAAATGACTTGATCCATGTGTTGACTTCTAGAACTACTTGCATTTGCATTGTATTGCCCCTTTGGATTTTGCTGTGATTGAGATGGAAACTTACCGTTCTTTTAGAAACTAAGAGCAGATGTGAATTTTGCAAGAGCATATTTAAAATCTGTCATGCTTTAAGAAAGTTGAGTGTTGATTGTCTCTTACTTTTCAATGAATACATGCAATGTTTCCTTAAGATTTCTTCTAGAAGGTGGAGCATAATGAGGTGCATATCCATGAGAATTTTGAAAATTATGATGTGCTTGAAATATCGGCTGTGAATTTTGTGCATTTTTGTTATCACTCTTCCAACTGAAATTTGGGTGATTTCTCCAACCAGGGTTGTATGTTTGCAAATATGGATTATGATTGGGCCTTTGAAAACTATTTAAAGCATGAGCTTGTTCATCGAGGCATTCCTTCAAAGAAGGCAAAGTTGGATAGTCATTGATTGCATGTTTATTTGTTTCACAGATTTGACACACAATGTCTTGAACAAATTTTAATTGACCACTCTTTTTACATTTAAGTGCCTCGACTTTTCTAGCTAAAGATGCAAATTTAGCTTGGAGGTCAGGATCTTCCCTAAGGTTGTACATACCTCCACTAGATGTATGAGGTTGAGTTTTACCCTGTGCCTCATCAGTGCCTGTAGTGTCCTAATTTTGAACATTTTCAGCTAGCAAGTCTAGGTACTCAATTGCTTCATCAGGGTTTTTATCTTCAAAAGTTCCATTGTACATCAATTCCATCATTTGCCTATGTTTAGGTGTTAATCCTTTATAAAAATGTGAAACTAATCTCCATGTTTCAAAACCATGATAAGGGCAAGTATTAAGCAAGTCTCGATACCTACCTAACATTGGTAAAATGTTTCTCCATGTTTTTGAGTGAAAGTAGTGATTTATCTTTTGAAAGAGTTTGTTCTGTGAGATGGAAAAAACTTCTTTAAAAATTGTTGTTGCATTTCATCCCAAACACAAATAGATCCTAGTCTCAAATTTTGTAGCCATGTTTTAGCTTTATCTTTTAAAGAAAAAGGAAAAAGCTTTAATCTGACGGTGTTCATGCTACAATTTAAGTCATTATAAGCGTTATAAACTTCTTTAAATTCTCTCAAACGCAAGTATGGATTTTCTAGATCAAAGCCATGAAAAGAAGGTAAAAGTTAAATAATGCTGGCTTAAAATTAAAATGAGATGCATCAGGAGGAAAAAATATACATAATCGTGCAATTGTTCTTGTTGGATTCATGTAGTCTCTAAGTGTTCTAACTCGATTATTCTCATTATAAAGCGACTGATTATCCTCTTCAGCCATGTTTTTTTTAAAGAAGATGAGGATACCCTATAAAGTCTATCATTTAATTTATGTGACCAAACTCTCATGCACATGTAGGAAGAGAATAAAAAGAAGAAAAGAAAATGAGACAAAACACAAGAAACAAAAGTTAGATAAAAGAAAAGTGAAAGGAGAAAAATATAACAAAATTTATAATTTGTATAGAAATTTACCTCCCTAGCAACGGCGCCAAAAACTTGACACCACCAAAAGATTGATGTCTTATCCCAAGTGCAGGAGTGTCGAAGTAATAAATAACCCGGCAAAACTGGGATCGAACCACAAGAAGGTGAACTATATAAATTACAAATAATATATATATTTAATAAAATAAAGAGTTTATGAGAATTTTATGGGATATTGATGTAAGGATTAAACAATGATAAAACAATTGTCAAGGTTAGAGGATCCACTAATGGTATTAAAAATAAGTATAGTATAAACTCTTTTTATTAATCAACTGGAAACCACACAAAGGAGGTTCCAATCGGATGATTTTCATTATAAATTTTTAACATGATCATATTAATTATCTTATTTAAGTAACACCAAACTTTTAAATATTGTTAGGAATTCATGATGCTAACTTATGTTAACAACAAATCAATTTCCTTTCATAGCACAGGTGTAGGTTATACCATACGGTTGGCTATGAAAGTGCCAAGCATTTGTTGTACCAAGTGTTATACAATACAAATCTAGATTAACCATTCAACAAGCAAGGTATTAAGAATTAGTAAGATAAAAGGATAAGACATGTTAATAACAAACTTTCTTGGATATAAAAATTGAAGTCCATGTTGAGTTTATAATATACATATTCTAACACCATTAGTGAAACCTTTTCACCTTGACATAATAAACTTAGCTAAATATAATGAAGAAGATAAACATAAATAAACAACATAAGAACATAAGTATAGTAAAGGAAATGAAAAGCATAAACAAGAGATTAAGAAAAATATAACATGAAATAAAACTTAAACATTACAAAAATAAAAAGAAAGAAATATAGAGCATAATCTTGATTTAAACAACCAAGATGCCTAAATGCATGGCAAATGCCTCCTTTTATAGGCCAAAATTTGAAACTATTGATTTGATGACTAATTGTTAAGTAGGTGGCTAATTCTTGACTTGGTGAAAACCCTTATCTTCTTGTCTGAATAAAACGTCATTGCTACCATCAAAACTGGAACCACCTGTATTCATAAAAGTTATAGTAAATTGTCTTATCTTTCTTAGAAAAAAATTGAGGTCATTTGGACTTCTAGAACTCGAGATATGGGCTGAACACTGAATATTGTCTGGGCTGCAGGACAGATTCAGACTTCTCTGTTGTTGTTATATTTTGGACTTGAAAACGGCCTTTTTAAATCTTGGACTCCACATGAAAGTTGTAAGCCTATGTCTTACTGAATCTATCCAAAAACTTTAGGTCATTTGGACATCAAGAACTCGAGATATGACCCAATTACCGAATAGTATTCCAGTTTGGACTGCACCAACATCTCTTTTCTAAGTTTGACCCTTTCTTTGTCCTTTCAATTTTAATAGTTAAACTCATCAATCAATTTTTTTATTTATGTGATAGGTCTGCATTTAAGATGAATACTTATCATAAATTAAAGGAGTTATTAATACTACTTTTTATAATTAGTTGTAGCTAGCAATTAGTTGGTGAAGCATGTAAGGACCTAATCATCATCCAGATCAACACGATAATTTTTATGAGCTTATTCGTTGTCTCATGCACTTGACGAGATGCAAAGAACTTAAGGTAGTTGCAGTGATCTACACCATTGAAATATGCACCAGACTGACCCAAAAAGAAGCCGGTACATGCACCTAGGTAACGCAGGCCTCGAAATACTACAAAAATCTTGAGCATGTCTGAGGCGACAATTGATGTTCCCTTGGCAACAATGAGGGATTCCAATTTAAACCATCTCCTATCTTCCCCATTATCTATCTGATGAATTTTTTAGGGCGGATGTGTCTTTCTTTTTCTTATGGCCATTTGGTTCATTTCCTTGTTCTTCATTCTCTTGTGCTCAAAATCTTGTGCTAAGCTGATAACGAGCCCACCAGGGCAGCCCGGCAATGTTTCGCTCAAACGGTACTCTGGCTACATTTTAATAGATGCCAAACATGGGCGAGCTCTATTATATTACTTTGTTGCAGCAGAATCAGCTGATCCACTTTCGACCTTATGACTCAATGGAGGTGTATATTATACTTGACAACTTTCTACCATTTCTTGTTTCGGTTATAAGCGAAGAGATTCAAACACGAGACCTCTTAATAGATGTGAATGCCTATTTGCATAAATACTATGCTTTAGCATTATGTACCATGTGTTTAATTAATATTCTAACTCAACATCTCACACCAGGCCCCGATTTCTCTTCACTTGGTTATGGTGCTTTAGAGGAACACGGTCCATTTCAACCAGGGAAGAATGGACTTCTTACCAAGAACAAATATTCCTGGGACGTAGGTAAGATTACAAATTGAATATGTAAGAGTTCCTTTTATTTTATTTTTTTTATATGTTGAATCACCAATCCGAGTGGGACTTTCATACTCAAACACAGGCTTGGATTATACATTATTAGAAAATTGTTAAATAACAATAAAATAAATAAATAAAATTAGTAAATTACGATGATATTTACTAACAAAAAATCATGTTGATGTTTCCATCGGTAATAACTGAAGTAAAATTTCCATCGGTAAATACCGAGGGAATCACTAGTGAAATTCAAAAAATAAAAATATATTGGGCAGGTATTTCTTCGTTAATATTGTCGGCAAATCTGACATGTTAATATTTCTAACGAGATTACTTTCAGTAATTTCCATCATGGAATCCGTTGGTGATATTAAAGTTATAACCAATAACACCCCCCCACCCCACCCCCCTCGTTTCTTTTTCTTTATGCAAAAAACAGAACCTTTCCCTCCTATTTTGTCACAAGTCTTGCTCTCATCATCACAAATATGACCGCCTTAACACGTAATTTGTTAATATCCCTATCATGGTTTAATTTTTTAAAAATGATTATCCACATCAAGTAATCAAACCTGCCCATTTTTTGTTGTAACCCTTTTCGTTATATTAATTTTTTTTGGTATTTTTGTGTAGTATATTTAGTTTGTTTGTATGTTTACTTATTTTATAGCTTTTTTCTTAAGTAATTTGTTATAAATGTATGATTTGTACATGTTAGGATTTGTTTGAGATTTTGAGAAATTATATTTGTTTGTTATTTGATGAAATTGAGTTTGATTTTGTAACTTAAGTGTGTTATAATAAACGAAATAACAGGTTATTTAATTGGTACTTTTTTATGTTTTGTCAATTTCATTGTTAAGTTGAAAATTTTAGTAAATTTGAATTTTTGGAGAAAATTGATAATGATTAAATGACAATACTAAAATATAATGAAGAAGTTTAAATTGAACCAATGATAGCTAATTAGTTGGGTACTGATAATTTATTTAGTTCACATTATTAATTAATACATGTTGTCATCAATATTATATATATAGGCATCATATAAATAATGGATGATCATTCTTGGATGTATTGAGTTTCACCTGAATGGTTGCGCATGATGAATTATTGTAATGAGATTGAGACTTTTATTAATTATGCACTATCTAATTCAATGAATATTAGTAGAAGAGGTATTAGATGTCCACGTAAGAGCTGTAGAAATAAAAAGTTTCTTAATCCATATGTTGTTATGATGCATCTTCTACAAGAAGAGATTCATGAAAAAAAATTTTGTGTTGATTTGCAATTGGAGAACTCTATGTTCTTTATAAGAATATGGTAGAAAAATGGTTGTCTCAACTTCTATTCTTACAATGCGCTTGAAGTTGTAAATGAATGGTGATGAATGCAATGAGAATGAATTAGGGTCATGCAAATAAATGTTTAAGTGTATACGAGAACCAAATGTGGACACAACTAGGTTTTTTGTACTTTTAAAAGATTTTGTACAAAACATATTTGTGTTGATTTGCACATGGAGAACTCTATTTTCCTTATAAGAATATGGTAGAAAAATGGTTGTCTCAACTTCTATTCTTGCAATGCACTTGAAGTTGTAAATGAATGGTGATGAATGCAATGAGAATGAATTAGGGTCATGCAAATAAATGTTTAAGTGTATACGAGAACCAAATGTGGACACAACTAGGTTTTTTGTACTTTTGAAAGATTTTGTACAAAACATATTTGTGTTGATTTGCACATGGAGAACTCTATTTTCCTTATAAGAATATGGTAGCAAAATAGTTGTCTCAACTTCTATTCTTGCAATGCGCTTGAAGTTGTAGATGAACGGTGATGAATGCAATGAGAATGAATTAGGGTCACGCAAATGAATTTTGAAGTGTATACGAGAACCAAATGTGGACACAACTAGGTTTTTTGTACTTTTGAAAGATTTTGATGAACTATTATAGGATGGGTGCAAAAATCATAGTACTTAAAAGTGTATGTTTATCAAGGTTTTATATCATCATTTTGCACTTGAAGTATGAATAACTCCTTAACTAAAGCATGTTTTATAATAACAAGTTTGATACTATAAGATACCTTAATTTATGGTAAATGTTCATCTTAAATGCAGGCCTATCACATAAATAAAAAGATTGAATGATGAGTTTAAGTATTGAAAGTAAAAGGACAAAGAGATGGCCAAACTTAGAAAAGAGATGCTGGTGCAGTCCAAACCGGAACATTGCTCGGTAATTGGATCATATCTAGAGCTCTAGATCTGGGATTTAGGTCCATTTTACATGGATGGAAAGGTAAGACAAAGGCCTACAACTTTCATGAGGAGCCCAAGATTTAAAAAGGCCGTTTTGAAGTTCAAATTGAAGGAACAACGAAGAAGTCCGAAGCTTTCCTGCAGCCCAGACACTATTTAGTGTTCAGCCCATATCTTGAGTTCTAGAAGTCCAAATGACCTCATTTTTTTTTTTTGGAAATGCTGAGACAATTTCCTAGAACATTCTTGAGGATTCTGGGAAAATTATGATGTTAGCAATGATGTATTGTTTAGACAAGAAGATAAGGATTGTCACCAAGTCAAGATGTGGCCACCCACTCATCAATTAGTCAACAAATCAATAGTTTTAAATTTTGGCCTATAAAAGGAGGCACTTACCATGTATTGGGGCATCTTGGTTTCCAGATCAAAATCATGCTCTTGCTTTCTCTCTTTGTATTGCCTATGTTTTGCTTTCATTAATATCAAGTTTATGCACTTCATTTCCTTTTCTTTACTTAGTTAACTTCTTTCTCATTTATGTTCTTATCTTGTTCATTTATGTTTCATTTATGTTTCTTTCTTTCATTATGTTTAGCTAAGTTAATTATGTCAAGGTGAAAAGGGTACACTAATGGTGTAAGAATAAGTATAATATAAACTTAACATGGACCTTAACGTTGGATACTAACATGTTTAATATTTGTTATCTTGTTCTTTTAATACTTTGCTTGTTAAATGGTTAATCTAGATTTATATTGTATAACACTTGGTACAACAAATACTTGGTACTTTCATAGCCTATACTGTATGGTATAACCAACACCTGAGCTATGAAAGGAACTTGATTTGTTGTTAACATAAGATATAATCATGAATGTCTGCCAACATTTACAAGTATTAGCTTTATTCGAATAAGATAACTAATGTAATCATGTTAACAATTTATAATCTGATTGGAACCTCCTTTATGTGTGGTTTCCAATTGAGTAATAAGAGTTTATACTATACTTGTTTGAAGTACCATTAGTGGATTATCTAACCTTGACATTTATTTTTATCGTTGTTTAATCCTTACATTAATCTTTCATCTCTTAAAGTTCTCATTAATTTCTTCATCTTCTTCTTCTTTTACTACTACTACTACTACTACTATTATTACTATTACTATTATTATTATTGTTATTATTATTATTATTATTATTTACATTCTGTTTATAATATATAATATATCTCTTTGATCTTTTTATAAACTCAGTATATAGGCTGGAAACCTGTGACCCAATCTTTTAGATCATTCTCAGGTGTAACAACGCCACGTACTAAGTATTATTATTATTATTGTTGTTGTTGTTGTTGTCTTGTTATTTATAATTTATACAATTAACCTCTCTGTGGTTCGACCCCGGTCTTGCTGGGTTATTTATTACTTCGACACTCCTGCACTTGGGAGAAGACATCAAGCTTTTGGTTGTGTCAACTTTTTGATGCCGTTGCCAGGGAGGTAAATTCTTGTATAAATTATAATATTTAATTTATTTTCTCTTTTCACTTTTCATTTTATCTAACTTTTGTTTTCTTTGTTTTGTTTTGTTTCCTTTTCTTCTATTTTCTTTTCTTCCTTTTATTCTCTTCTTACACATGCATGAGAGTTTGGTCACGTACATTAAGTGGTCGACTTTGTAGGGTATCCTCATCATTTTCAGAAAATATAGCCGAAGAAGATAATCAATCGCTTCATAATGAGAATAATCGTATGAGAACACTTAGAGACCACATGAATCCCACAAGAACAAGTGCACCCTCATGCATAGTTTCCCCTCCTGATGCATCTCATTTTAATTTTAAGCCAGGCATTATTCAACTTTTACCTTCTTTTCATGGTTTAGACCTAGAAAATCCATACTTGCATTTAAGGGAATTTGAGGAGGTCTGTAATACTTATAATGACTCAAATTGTAGCATAAACACCATTCGATTAAAGCTTTTTCCTTTTTCATTAAAAGATAAAGCTAAAACATGGCTACAAAATTTGAGACCAGGATCTATTCGTGCTTGGGATGAAATGCAACAACAATTTTTAAAGAAGTTTTTTCCGTCTCACAGAACAAACTCTTTCAAAAGACAAATCATCACTTTCACTCAAAAACCAAGAGAAACATTTTACCAATGTTAGGATAGGTATCGAGATTTGCTTAATACTTGCCCTCATCATGGTTTTGAAACATGGAGATTGGTTTCACATTTTTATGAAGGTTTAACACCTAGAGATAGGCAAATGGTTGAATTGATGTACAATGGAACTTTTGAAGATAAAGACCCTAATGAAGCAATGGAGTACCTAGACTTGCTAGCCGAAAATGCTCAAAATTGGGACACCACAGGTACTTATGAGGCACCAAGTAAAACTCAACCTCATACATCTAGTGGAGGTATGCACAACCTTAGGGAAGATCATGACCTCTAAGCCAAGTTTGCATCTTTAGCTAGAAAAGTCGAAGCACTTGAATTGAAAAAGAGTGGTCAATTAAAATCTATTTAAGACATTGTGTGTCAAATCTGTGAAACCAAGGAACACTCAATAAATGATTGTCCAACTTTGCCTTCTTTTAGGGAATGCCTCCATAAACAAGCCCATGCTTTAAACAGTTTCGAAAGACCCAACCATAACCTATACTCACAAACGTATAACCCTGGTTGGAGAAATCACCCAAATTTCAGTTGGAAGAGTGATAGCAACAATGCACAAACTTCACAGCCACCGTTTCAAGTACACCATAATTTTCAAAATTCTCATGGACATGCACCTTCTTACGCTCCATCTCCTAGAAGAAATCTTGAGGAAACATTGCATGTATTCATTGAAAACCAGGAGACAATCAACACTCAACTTGCTCAAAGCATGACAGATTTTAAAGATGCTCTTGCAAAATTAACATCTGCTCTCAGTTTCCAAGAGAAAGGTAAGTTTCCATCTCAACCACAGCAAAATCCAAAAGAGCAATACAATGCAAATGCGATATTTCTGGAAGCCAACACATGGATCAAGTCAAATTAGTCATCACTCTTCATAGTGGTAAGGTTATTGAAAAACCCATTCTTGAACCTTGTGAGAAAGATGATGAGTCTATCTCTGAGGGTAAGGAAGGGGTTGAACCTGAACATTGCAAAGAGAAGGCTGCTTCCCCACCAGCACTTCCATTTCCTCATACCATGACCAAACAAAGGAAAGTCAATCACAACTCTGAAATCTTTGAAACTTTCAAACAGGTAAAACTTTAAATAGTGCTCAAATGAATTACACCACCACTAAAAAAGAATTACTTGTAGTAGTATTTGCTTGTGATAAATTCAGGTCTTATCTGGTTGGCTCATCTGTTGTTGTTTTTAGTGATCATGCATCATTGAAATATCTTTTTTCTAAGAAAGATTCTAAGGCTAGATTGGTGCAGTGGATTTTGTTACTTCAAGAATTTGATATCACAATCAAAGACAAGAAAGGCACCAAAAATGTTGTTGCAAATCATTTGTCAAGATTGACAACAGATTTGAAATCTGACATCACACCAATCGATGACTATTTTCTCAATGAATCTTTACTTTCCATTTGTATGATGCCTTGGTTTGCTAATATTGTTAATTTTCTTGTTTCAGGACAATTGCCAGCTCATTGGAGTACCCAAGACAAAAGAAAGTTCTTGAACGAGTGAAGAACTTTTATTGGGATGACCCTTATTTATTCAAATATTGTCCTGATCAAATATTTTGAAGATGCATTCCTGATAATGAGGTAAGTAGTGTCATTAAATTTTGTCATTCTGAGGCATGTGGGGGTCATTTCTCATCAAGAAAGACAACTGCAAAAATCTTACAAAGTGGATTTTATTGGCCCACCATGTTCAAAGACTCACATGCATTCTGCAAGGCTTGTGGAAATTGTCAAAAGTTGGGATCTATTTCAAAACGTCACATGATGCCTTTAAATCCTATTCTTATCATTGAGATCTTTGACTGTTGGGGTATAGATTTCATGGGTCCATTTCCTCCATCATTTGGTTTCGTGTACATATTAGTCGCAGTAGATTATGTTTCAAAATGGATAGAGGCAATTCCAAGTCGAAACAATGATCACAAAACAATGATAAAGTTTTTGAAAGACAATATTTTGAGTCGATTTGGAATCCCTCGAGGCATAATAAGTGATGGTAGAACACATTTCTGCAACAAGCCATTTGCTTCTTTAATGAAGAAATATGGAATCACACACAAAGTTGCCACCCCTTATCACCCTCAGACAAGTAGACAAGTAGAGCTTGCTAATAGGGAGATCAAACAGATCTTGGAGAAAACGGTGAACCCTAATCGGAAAGACTGGTCTTTAAGACTGAATGATGCACTTTGGGCTTATCGAACTACATATAAAACATCATTAGGTATGTCACCTTATAGACTAGTCTATAGAAAACCTTGTCACTTGCCTGTGGAAATTGAACATAAAGCTTATTGGGCTATTAAAGCTTTCAATTCAAACATTGATGATGCTAGTCAGTTTCAAAAATTACAAATAAATGAGCTTGAGGAAATAAGAAATGATGCATATGACAATTCAAGAATTCATAAAGCAAGAATCAAAGAGTTTCATGACAAGAAAATACTGAGAAAAACATTCAATATTGGTCAAAAAGTCTTGCTTTATAATTCTCGACTCCATTTATTTCCTGGAAAACTAAGATCAAGATGGAGCGGTCCTTTTATTGTGAAACATGTGTATCCATATGGGGCCTGTGATATCGAGAATCCAAAGAATGGCAATGTTTTCAAGGTAAATGGGCATCGATTGAAAGTTTATTTTGACAATTTTTCAGTTGAAAATAACTCTACTGAATTGAGTGATCCTGTATATAAAGATTGATTCTTTTTCTCACATTGTTTTGTGTTTGTTTTGGTGTATCTTTTGTTTTGCTAGTTTCTCTCACCCCGGTCAAATGACGAATAACGGTACTCCGTGACTCTTAAGTCGGTTCTTTCAGTTTCCCATGATAACTGATATCTGTGTATATAATTGTGCAATTCTCTGCTCTTTCTTCTTTCTTTGCATCTCCCACCCAATTCTCATTTGAAAATGGACACCACTCTTAAAAAATTGAAAAAGTATTTTCCTGCTCTGCCTCAGAATGCGATTACAAAAATTTACCGTGCTAGGTGTGAAAGATTGAGGTTGTTAATGAACCATGGAATTCCTGAAGATATTCGTTGGCTGATTGAAGCAAAGGTCCGATTATCAGGTGAGTCCTCCAATTCTTTCATTTCACACATGCCTGGAACAGGTAAAAACACTTTTGCAAAGAAACTTCGTGCAAAGCGACTGAAAGTCTGTCACAGATGTGCCAGATGGACTTGTAATGCGGCATGTCGTTCTTTAGGAATGGTATCTGTAAACCGTGAAGATAAAATACAATTCATTAAGGATGGCCTGAGTAAGGGGTCTTTAGATAATCTTTTGTTGACCCTTGAGACGCATCCTAGTGGAGATGTGCATCGTGTAATTCATGATTTATGACCACAATTCCATAAAGAATATGATCGACTTAGTCTTGGGAATCTGATTAAAAAAGACCCTGTTTGCCAGTTTTTAAAAAAATTGGATGGGAAGAAACTGAAATGATGGGTAATAGTAGTAAAACATATAATTAAATTATCCATTTCTTTTGCCGTCTTTTTTTTTTTTTTGGATGGAAGGTAGAAAGTATGAAAAGAGCTCAAATTACAATAGCAAAGACGAGAGGGCCTTGTGGGATCGGTCAAAATTACGAAGAATAGAAACTTCTTAGATGTAGTGACGCTGGAAGAAAAGGGAAAATATAGCAAACGCAGTTAACGGCTTGTTGTGAGGACTGTAAACAAAGCCCTTCTAAAATTCCCAAAATATCAAGATCCCAGTGCTTTACAGCAATAGCAACCAATGCTTTCCTTTTGTGAAGCTTCTAGCGACGATGCTCTTTCTAGTTTTTCGTGGCATCATCATGTAATTCCCAGTTCTTTTTCTTCAATGCTCTTCGACTCTCTTCTCTTCTTTTTATTAGAGTGTAGTGTTTTCTTACTCATCTAATCTACCTCGCACCGTAGGATATATGGCTCTGAAATCTTGAAATCCATCTCATCCTTGTGCTGCTTCTTAGTTTGTTTACAAAGTTATCGTCACCTTCCAAAATTTCCACTCAGGCTCGCACTTTATTTTCAAGCAGGGTAAACACTCTTGCATGAGTGGCCTTAGCTTTTCTTTGTATCTCCAGTATCTCTCGGTTATGGATGAAATTTAACCTCTAGGAAATAAAAAGCCAAAATGCTAATAACATATCTATAAAACCATAACTATATTAGTCGCCGTATCCTCATGTTATTGGGTTTTGCCCATATCTTAAATATTATAGAGACATTCATATAGAACAATTAATTCACTTACCTAGATATCTCATATATAACTTGGGATATTATACTATATTGACTTGACACTATTGGGAGTTTGAAATACTGTGAATTGAATTGAATGATTAAATTAATTTTTGTGTTTGGAATTTTTTGAGGGCATGAATTTAAATTCCAAAAAAGTTAAGGTGAATCATTAATTAATATAAAAATCTATATATTCTATGATAATTTTGGAAAATTTCAGAAAATGTACATGCCATTTATAATCAATAATATAACACACTTTCACATCTAGAAAAATCATTATTAAAGACCTAGTCGTGTGCACCCACTTTGTAAGGTGATTTAATTTTAATCATCCATTTGTTTGTAAATTTACTTTGATTATTCTAATCATCCATTTGTTTGTAAAATATATAATCCATGTATTATGCTAACTAATGTAATTTCTTATTTGATGATTTATGATAATTAATATAATTAACTTTATGTATGTAGTCTTAGTGTGTGTATGTCAGAAAAACCATATTAGGTCCGATAACAATGAAAATCAATTTACTAAAATCTAATACAATTAACATCCAACTTTTAAACTTCTATAAATATGTTTATAATTTGAATTATTTCTTTATTTATATTGAACCCGTTTTATATTGCACCTATCCAATCCAAACATATATATTTGTTCAATGATTATTTGTACAACTTTCTATCAATTGAAACTAAATGAAAAGAAAAAAGAATTAAAATTATTATTATAATAATAATATTTTCTTAAATGAAAATATAAGATATTCTATATATGCATATTTATTTGAAAGTTCTTAATTACACTCTCCTATTGAAAAAAAAATACTACAAGTTATATTACGTGATTTAATATTTTTATTTAGAAAGGACTTAATTAAAAAATAATAAGAGTGTGAATGAAATATAATTTAATCTCTATATTAAAATAAATTTTTTAAACAAGTTAAGATATCTTGAAATAGATTGGTTTGATATTAAAATTATTTTTCTTATTTTATGTTTAGTTAACAATATGCAATATACATTTTAAATAAAATGTTACAAGATAATTTTTCATACGGTCAAAATAAAAATAATTAGTTATAATGATAGTGTAAAAGATTTCATTTAAAGTTCTTTAATTTTGTTGAAAACAAATTATGTGTAATATTTTTCTTTACATAATAAATGTAGAATTTTCGTGAGACGCATGGCCTTAGCATATTGATCACATTGCTTGCCACTTGTCAACATGATAAACTCTAATAGATATTTCTACTATTTTACATATGAAGGTATCGTTTTACTTTTAAATATAAAGAGACATAGCTAGGTATTAAGTATTACTTTAAAATATGTGAGGTTTTTTTATTTTTTTATTTTTTTATGGTGTAAAGATTTACTATTTATCCTTTCATACATTATTATTATTGTGGATGAGTTTTATAAATTTTATGTTTTATAAATTTGTTCCAAAAACTTTTTTTTGGTGATTTAGTCTTAATTAAATACCAATTGATTTTGATTTCTTATGAAAATGTGGGATTAAAAAAAAAAGCATCAAATATAGATGACATGCTATAACTTTATTAAAAGATGCACTTTGATCCTTGAACTTTAAAAATCATGCAAGTTATACAATTTAAGTACCTCAATATTTTTCCAATTTAATTTTAGTACAATTTTTTTTTCTTTTTTAGTTCCTTATTGAGGGAGGAGAGAGAGAGAGAGAGAGAGACAGAGAGAGAGAGGTTGTCGAATTCCAGCAGTAGAGAGATAAAAATGTTGTTGACACCAATTTAGGTCATCAAATTTAACGATATTTATATCAAATGATTCTATTTGATAATAGGAGATCATATTAGGTGTTTATTTAACTTTAAAATTCATGAAACAATAAATCTAAACTTGAGTTGACTTTTGGGTTTTGGGGTGGTTTTTGGGTTTTCTGATGCCATAAATAGATTTATCACGATTCCTATGATTTTTATGGATATTTGGGGTAAAAAATAGGTTGAAAAGGGTTTTTGGGTAAAAACAACATAAGCATCGCTTTTTGAGCAAATCAGACGACACGTTGTCGAAAAGGTTTTTTCAAAACAATCATATTGTCCACCTCAGTTGCAAACAAAAAACATTAAGGGCTCAATTGCGTGGGCTCTAACAAAATGGGCCAAGCGGATTGACCTGACTTGCCGAGCCCAACAATGATTTTTGTTTTATCAGTTTTTCTCTTAATTTTTTAATTTATATTTAAATTTGAAGGAGTTTTTCTGATTCATTTATAATTTTTTTTAATCTTTTTTATGGATGAACTTTATTTTTCATAATAAAAAAATTATTTTCATATAATATTTCTAATATGTGTAGCCTTGCATGATATTTTTTTTCCCTTTCATTTTATTCGATCAATTTAATTTGTGTTTCTATTTCTATTATCATTTGGTTAAATAAAAAACAATTATTTTAATAAAAAAATTTAGCAAACCTAATTGGATAAATATCTCATCTTTTGAGATTAAATATCTTAATCTACATCAGTCTCTTAATTTTTCAATTTTTAATTTTAGGTATCGTTAATAACTTTTTATTTATTTATTCACACACATAATTCTCAATTTATTTGATTAAATGTATGCATAAATTTTTTTATTTGAACTTAAATTTTTTAACTATAAAAATGTGTTGAAAAAACCAACATATATAATTTTTTTTATAGGCAAGAGCACAAGTCACATAACTAGTACTATCTATAAAATTACGAACTCAATGTCAAAATTTTTTAGTTCATAAAAATTATTCTTAAAGTTTAAAAACCATTAAAAGTCTTTTAATCCATATAAATATATGTCACTATTAATATGCAATTCATCTCTATCTCTAAATAATAAATTAAGAAAGAGTTAAAATATTAATATAATTTAAAAAGAATATAAAACCCCCTTTTTCTCATTAATACATATTTATAAATCATTTCAACCCTTAAATAATATAAAGTGAATTTCTTAAATCACCCCTAACCTATATAGTACCTTATTACATATTATTTTGACTAATACAATTCTATTTTTTCAAAATAAGTTAATAAAAACCAGTAATTAAAATCTATAAAATAATTAGATCCACAACAATTTTTTTCCCCAATTCCTTCTTACAATGGATACTAATATTAAAAAGAAGATCCTTTAAATAAAAATATTTATAAAATTTCTCTTCATGTAAATGTTTTTAATTTTCACTCACCCCATTTAGAGTTAAAATCTTTTAAAAAATAAAATTATATTAAAATTCTAAAAATTATAAATTGAACTTTGGTTATTTTTTCATGTAGAGATCCTTATTCCTTTTTAGTGTGTGTTTGATAATGCGGTAGACAATACTTTTCAAAAATAATTTTTAATTGAAAATCAATCAAAATAATGTTTTTTTAAGTTTCATTTTTAAATCTTGATATTGACACAACAAAAACTATTGTAAAGCATCTTAAAAAGTATCAATTTAATTTTTTTTCATGCAAAAAATAGATTAAAAAACATTTTTAAAAATATTTATTTTTCATTAATGGATCCAAGCTGATTAGTACTTAAAAGTGCATATTTATCAAGGTTTTATATCATCATTTTGCACTTAAAGTATCAATAACTCCTTAACTAAAGCATGTTTTATAATAACAAGTCTAATACTATAAAATGTCATAATATATGGTAAATGTTCATCTTAAATGCAGGCTTATCATATAAATCAAAGGATTGATTGATGAATTCAACTACTGAAATTTGTGAAGATAAAGAGAGGGTGAAACTTAGAAAAGAGATTTTGGTGCAGTCCAAACTGGAACACTGTTCGGTAATTGGGTCATATCTCGAGTTTTAGATGTTCAAATGACCTCAAATTTTTACACAGATTCAGTAAGACATAGGCCTACAACTTTCATGTTTTCATCAAGATCTAAGAAGGCCGTTTTCAAGTCTAAATTATAGCAACAATGGAGAAGTCCGAATCTGTCCTGCAGCCCGAACACTGTTCAGTGTTTGGCCCATATCTGGAGTTCTAGAAGTCCAAATGACCTCTATTTTTTTTTTCTGGAAAGCTGAGTCAATTTCCCACAACTTTCATGTTTTTTAGTGAACCAAGTTCGGATGGTAGCATTTTTTTGTTATTCAGACAAGAAGATAACGATTTTCACCAAGTCAAAAGTTGGCCACCCACTCAACAATTAGTCATGAAATCAATAATTCTGAATTTTGGCCTATAAAAGGAGGCATTTTCCATGCATTTGGTTAGCTTGGTTGTTCAGATCAAGTTCATGCTCTTTATTTCTCTCTTTATATTTTTTTTGTAATTTTTAAGTTTTGCTTTTATTAATATCTTGTTTATGCTTTTCATTTCATTTTCTTTACTTAGTTAACTTGTATTTTCTTTATGTTCTTGTTTTGTTTATTTATGTTTCTCTTCTTCATTATGTTTAGCTAAATTTATTATGTCAAGGTGAAAAGGTTACACTAATGGTGTAAGAATAAGTATGGTGTAAACTCAACATGGACCTTAATGTTTAATATTAACATGTTTTACCTTTTTATCTTACTCATTCTTAATACCTTGCTTGTTAAATGGTTAATCTAGATTTTATGTTGTATAACACTTGGTACAACAAATGTTTGGCACTCTCATAGCCCAACCATATGGTATTACCTACACCTGGGCTATGAAATGAACTTGATTTGTTGTTAACATCAGTTAACGTCATGAATTATGAAAAGATCAAAGAGATATATTTTTATAATATAAACAGAATGTAAATAATAATAATAATAATAATAATAATAGTAATAATAATAATAGTAGTAGTAGTAGTAGTAGTAGTAGTAATAGTAGTAGTAATAATAATAATAATAAAAGAAGAAGATGAAGAAATTAATGAGAACTTTGAGATGAAAGATTAATGTAAGGATTAAACAATGATAAAAACAAATGTCAAGGTTAGAGGATCCACCAATGGTATTTCAAACAAGTATAGTATAAACTCTTATTACTCAATTTGGAAACCACACACGAATGAGGAGGTTCCAATCGGATGATTTGTCATTAATAGCTCATTATAAATTATTAACATGATCAAATTAATTATCTTATTTACATAACACCAAACTTTTAAATATTGTCAGGAATTCATGATGTTAACAACAAATCAAGTTCCTTTCATAGCCTAGGTGTAGGTAATATACCATATGGTTAGGCTATGAGAGTGTCAAGCATTTGTTGTACCAAGTGTTATACAACACAAATCTAGATTAACCATTTAACAAGTAAGGTATTAAGAATTAGTAAGATAAAAAGATAAGACATGTTAATATTAAACATTAAGGTCCATGTTGAGTTTACACCATACTTCTTCTTACACCATTAGTGTAACCTTTTCACCTTGACATAATAAACTTAGCTAAACATAATGAAGAAGAGAAACATAAATAAACAAAACAAGAACATAAAGAAAATACAAGTTAACTAAGTAAAGGAAATGAAATGAAAAGCATAAACAAGATATTAATAAAAGCAAAACTTAAAAATTACAAAAAAAATATAAAGAGAGAAATAAAGAGCATGAACTTGATCTGAACAACCAAGCTCCCAAATACATGGCAAATGCCTCATTTTATAGGCCAAAATTTGGAATTATTGATTTGATGACTAATTGTTGAGTGGGTGGCCAACTCTTGACTTTGTGAAAATCCTTATCTTCTTGTCTGAATAAAACGAAAATGCTAGCATTAGAACTGGGTCCACTTGAAAACATGAAAGTTGCAGGAAATTGCCTTAAAAAATTTGTGTAAACATTTGAGGTCATTTAGACTTCTAGAACTCCAGATATGGGCCAAACACTGAACAGTGTTCGGGCTGTAGGACAGATTCAGACTTCTCTGTTGTTGCTATAATTTGGACTTGAAAACGGCCTTATTAAATCTTGATGAAAACATGAAAGTTGTAGGCCTATGTCTTATTGAATCTGTGTAAAAATTTGAGGTCATTTGGACATCTAGAACTCAAGATATGATCCAATTACCGAACAGTGTTCCAGTTTGGACTGCACCAACATCTCTTTTCTATGTTTGGCCCTCTCTTTGTCCTTTCAATTTCCATACTTGAACTCATCAATCAATCCTTTGATTTATGTGATAGGCCTGCATTTAAGATGAACATTTACCATATATTAAGGCATTTTATAGTATTAAACTTGTTATTATAAAACATGCTTTAGTTAAGGAGTTATTGATACTTTAAGTGCAAAATGATGATATAAAACCTTGATAGATATGCACTTTTAAGTACTAATCGCACCCCCCAACCAGCTTATTACTAGTCCCTAGTAATCAAATCGTTAAAATAGAAAAACAATTTGCAAATTCTATAAAGCAAGGCATTCATCATTCAACTTACTTTAATCTATCCAGATAAACAAACTCTCATTAAATTCATATATCTGCTCAATACCTCTTAAACAAGATATTACTAAACCTTTCTTTTGTGCTCAAAATATCAACATATAGTTATGGGGCTTTACTTGGAAGAAAAACAAATTTTTGTTCTAATGTTTAAGGCTAACTTCCTTAGGTTGGGATTATTTTTTTTCTTTTTCTTTATTTATTTATATACACATACAACTTGAAACACAATGCATCTTTAACCCATGTAACGAGTTTTAGGCTAATGACTCTTAGACCAGTTGGTCTTAGGGCATTAGGTGTTGAGACACCCCTACGAGCTTAGCAACTCGGGTTGTAGATACTGATACATAGATAGTGCAATGTTTGATTCCCTTAAGCTTTTCTCCTCAACCCATGTAACAAGCATTGGGCCAATAGCTCCCAAGTTAGTTGACTTTAGGGTATTAAGTGTTAAAACACCACTTCGGGCTTAATTGCTTAGGTTAGGGAGGCTACGAAACCAAACTTATCTACCTTTTTATTATCATTGTGTTTTTTTTTGCAAATTATATACTATCCCTTTCTCTTAGTTTTACCTTTAACAAAAGAACATAAATAATGTAATGATTCGATGTGCAACCCACAATCATATGTTAAAGTGTGTGTGTGTGAAAATGAAGATTTAAAAATACTTGTTAAATGAGCATATGAGCAGAATCAAGTGCGACCAATACGAGAGTTTGTAAACATGAATAAAATGAAAATGCTAGCATCAGAAATAGGTCCACTTAGTTGTAGGAAATTGACTCAGCTTTCCAGGAAAAAAAATAGAGGTGATTTGGACTTCTAAAACTCCAGATATGGCCCAAACACTGAACAGTGTTCGGGCTGTAGGACTAATTCGAACTTCTACGTTGTTGCTATAATTTAGACTTGCAAACGGCCTTCTTAGATCTTGATGAAAACATGAAAGTTGTAGGCCTATGTCATACTGAATCTGTGTAAAAATTTGAGGTCATTTGGACATCTAAAACTCGAGATATGACCCAATTACCGAACTGTGTTCTAGTTTGGACTGCACCAACATCTCTTTTCTAAGTTTCACCCTCTCTTTATCTTCAACAATTTCAGTAGTTGAATTCATCAATCAATCCTTTGATTTATGTGATAGGCCTGCATTTAAGATGAACATTTACCATATATTAGGGCATTTTATAATATTAGACTTGTTATTATAAAACATACTTTAGTTAAGGAGTTATTGATACTTTAAGTGCAAAATGATGAATATGCACTTTTAAGTACTAATCACATCTTCTCCCAAGTGCTGGAGTGTTAAAGTAATAAATAATCCGGCAAGACTTGTGTCGAACCACAAAGAGGTTAATTATATAAATTATAAATAACAAGACAACAACAACAACAACAACAACAACAATAACAATAGTAGTAGTAGTAGTAGTAGTAGTAATACTCAGTACGTGACGTTGTTATACCTGAGAATGATCTAAAAGATCGGGTCACAGGTTTCCAGCTTATATACTGAGTTTATGAAAAGATCAAAGAGATATATTATATAATATAAACACAAAGTAAATAATAATAATAATAATAATAATAATAATAGTAATAGTAATAGTAATAGTAATAGTAATAGTAATAGTAATAATAGTAGTAGTACTAATAATAATAATAATAATAATAATAATAATAGTAGTAGTAGTAGTAGTAGTAGTACTAAAAGAAGAAGATGAAGAAATTAATAAGAACTTTGAGATGGAAGATTAATGTAAGGATTAAACAATGATAAAAACAAATGTCAAGGTTAGAGGATCCACCAATGGTATTTCAAACAAGTATAGTATAAACTCTTATTATTCAACTAGAAACCACACACAAAGGAGGTTCTAATCGGATGATTTGTCATTAACAGCTCATTATAAATTTTTAACATGATCATATTAATTATCTTATTTACATAACACCAAACTTTAAAATATTATCAGGAATTCATGAGGTTAACTGATGTTAACAACAAATCACGTTCCTTTCATAGCTCAGGTGTAGGTAATACCATACGGTTAGGCTATGAGAGTGTCAAGCATTTGTTGTACCAAGTGTTATACAACACAAATCTAGATTAACCATTTAACAAGCAAGGTATTAAGAATTAGTAAGATAAAAAGATAAGACATGTTAATATTAAACATTAAGGTCCATGTTGAGTTTACACTATACTTATTCTTACACCATTAGTGTAACCTTTTCACCTTGACATAATAAACTTAGCTAAACATAATGAAGAAGAGAAACATAAATAAACAAAACAAGAACATAAATAAGATAGAAGTTAACTAAGGAAAGGAAAGAAAATGAAAAGCATAAACAAGATATTAATGAAAGCAAAACTTAAAAATTACAAAAAAAATATAAAAAGAGAAATAAAGAGCATGAACTTGATCTGAACAACCAAGCTAACCAAATGCATGGCAAATGCCTCATTTTATAGGCCAAAATTCGGAATTATTGATTTGATGACTAATTGTTGAGTGGGTGGCTAACTTTTGACTTGGTGAAAATCCTTATCTTCTTGTCTGAATAAACAAAAATGCTACCATCCAAACTGGGTCCACTTGAAAACATGAAAGTTGTAGGAAATTGACTCAGCTTTCCAAGAAAAATAAATGGAGTGATTTGGACTTCTAGAACTCCAGTTATAGGCCAAACACTGAACAGTGTTCGGGCTGCAGGACATATTAGGTGCACATGTTCCACCTTGTGACATGTTTATGACCATTTCGCGAAGCTGTTTGTAGGCCGCTCTTTGTTGTTTAGACTCCGCTCTTTGTTGTTCTTTGAGTTGTGCGTACGCCTCTAATAGGTGATCGTACTTTTCTGTGAGCTGAGCTGTATGTTGCTGCAAGGCCATGAACTCCTTAGATTGGGAGCTCGATATTGATGGGGAGCTCCCGACGATTGAAGCACTACGGGTCAACCGCAAGTTGTCGGTCGTAGTGTTGGAGAGCTTGTAAACCTGATTTTTATTGGGTCCACCTAACGATCCAACCTCCATCCACAAATCCGGATCGAATTCCGAATGGGTCGTTGGATCATCCCCGTATCTCTCCTTCAACCGATTATTATAGGTCTCCTGAAAATAAAAAAAGTAATCATCATATTCAATTCAATAAACATAATAATAACTTACAAAATAAAATGGTTGAACAAACATACCACGAAATGTTGAGCACAATTGTCAACGAACTATTGTGCCCCCTTTTGGCGGTCTTGACTCCGCACATGCGTCTCCACAAAGCCTGTAATGAAAAAAATTTATTAACAAATTAATTGAACAAAATATTTCATTTAAATTAATATTACCATCCATTTCGCATGTGCAGCAAACGGAACGGAGTCGCCGATGTGCTTTGTCACCGAGCCATGAATTGGCCAATTTCGGTTGAGGATAGTGCGAACCGCTTAGACATCACGTGTTGAGGATAGTGCGGCCATATATCTTCCAGGATGTATATCGGTTTGAAATCCCTCCAAACCGTAATATCGTTCCAGCCTTGGAACCCCCTATCCATTGCTGTTTTTTTTGCCCTTTTTTGGGCTTCGTACCAAAAATCACACAACCTACTTCACGCAAGAAAAAATTATATTTCGAAACATAAATTTTTTTCTAAAAAAAACATTGTATTGTTTTCGATGTTACCTGGTTGCCGCGTGATTTTCATAGACCCTCCTCACAACAGTGTTATGTTCACTGTCCCAACAGAATCGATCCTGTGTATAAAAAATTAATTTTTTAAAAAATATAATAATTTATTTACAATTATATTAAGAGTTTATTAGAAATAAGCTAAAAATTATATATTATCACTAACCTCAAATCTGGAAAACCGTGCATTGATTTGAGGCATCCATTCAGGATGCCTTGATATCTGACTCCATTGAAACAATGGAATCTCCATCGACCATTTAAACGCCGATGATATTACTTGGGCGGCCTTAATGTTTGTGAACCTGAAAATAAATGAAATTAATGAAATAATGATTACTTCATAAATTATGTTCATTTTTTTTAAAAAAAAAAAAACTAAAACCTTAACAAACTTACATTGAAAGGTCGTCCTTCCACTATGCCTCGTACTTGCGCGTAAACTATTTCTGTTGCGAAGGCACGTCGTATCTGTGCTGTGAACCAGTGTTGGAAGAGGCAGCATCGGTTGACGGTGCAGGTGGTATAGGTGCCTCTTCTTGAGAGGCACCTAAGGAAATATCGTCCTCGCTGCTAAACGAACTTGCTGCAACCGTACATGAACAACTAGCTCTGGTTTTCATTCTCTGCATCTACCCAATTTTATATAAACAATTATATAATTAAATGTAAATGTTAAAAAAATTCGACAGCACCTCCCCTATACTATATACTACCCAAATCCACAAACCTGCAAATATTCACAATAACCACAACCAATAGACCCCAATCTATACTAATTATTCCAACATATTCAATTACTAATCCTAAGGCAAATTCAACATTAACAATTACAATTCAAAATATTATTCAATAATTATGCCAATACAACAAAACAATAAATTCAAAATAAATGGAAACAATTAAACACAAATCATGCAATAATAGAGTAAAATTAATAATTATTTCAATGTATTCAATTACTAATTCAAAGGTAAATTCAACATTAACAATATTAATTCAATAAATTAATCAATAATTATGGCAATACAACAATAAAATATATTGAATAAATTAAAAAAGAATTATAGACTAACAATTAAAATCAATGGAAACAATTAAACACAAATCATGCAATAATAGAGTAAAATTACTAATTATTCTAACATATTCAATTACTAATTCTAAGGTAAATTCAAAATTAACAATATTAATTCAACAAATTAATCAATAATTATGGCAATACAATAATAAAATATATTCAATAAATTAAAAAAAAAATATAGACTAACAATTAAAATCAATGCAAATAATTAAACACAAATCATGCAATAATAGAGTAAAATTACTAATTATTCTAACATATTCAATTACTAATTCTAAGGTAAATTCAACATTAACAATATTAATTCAACAAATTAATCAATAATTAGGGCAATACAACAACAAAATATATTCAATAAATTAAAAAACAATTATAGACTAACAATTAAAATCAATGAAAATAGTTAAACACAAATCATGCAATAATAGAGTAAAATTACTAATTATTATAACATATTCAATTACTAATTCTAAGTTAAATTCAACATTAACAACAAACATTCAACAAATTAACTAATAACAATTATGCCACTACAACAATAAAAAATATTCAATAAATTAAAAAAAAAAAACTATAGACTTTAGGAAAGAAATATACTTACCTTAATAATGTGTTGAGTTCAAAACTTTATCTACATTACAAAAAAATACACCAAAACAAAAAACATAACAAAAATAAAAATAACTAAAAATAAAATAAAATAAAATAGAAGAAAACACTTACCTTTTAATGTGATGAAGATTCACAACAAATCTTGCCAGAGATTCTAGGTGAAAGCCTTGAAGGATTGAGAGGAAAAAAATCAAAATTTTGAGGTGAAAAACGGAGGAGAAGAAAAAATGAACCGAAGCAGCGGGCGCTGGAATTTATAGGGAAGATTTACCGATGGATTCACCTACGGCAATTAAATTTTTTTTTTTAAATCCGTCGGTAATAGGTCAAAAATTTGCTAGTAATTTTTGAATTTCGCACCAAAATTTTTAATTACCCTCCATATTTTTCGTGGTCCGTCGGTGATTCCGTCGATAATCTGACACGGTCAGAGGTGCATTCAATTCACATCCTTTGGAATTCGCACATTCCATCGGTATTTGTGTCGGTAAAATTTGACCACCAACAAATTACCGACGAAAGTATTCTATTAGTATCGGCGTCGATAAGTCTGTCGGTATTGGTGTCGGTGATTGTGGCATTTTGTTGTAATTATTTTCGAACTCTCTGTGAGATGCCGACGGATATGATTCCGTCGGTATTGACATCGGTGATTGTGGCATTTTGTTGTAATTATTTTTGAACTCTTTATGAGATGTCGACGAACATGATTCTATCGGTATTAACGTTGGTGATTGTGGCATTTTGTTGTAATTACTTTCGAACTCTCTGTGAGATGTCGACGGACATGATTCCATCGGTATTGAAGTCGGTGATTGTGGCATTTTGTGCAAGAAATGTTGTGTTTGTATTTCCTATTTACCTTCCTGCAAAAACTTCAATGATAAACTGTCCATCGCACAAAACAATAGCAACAATACTTAAAACAATAAATATATATTTCGTGTCACAAAATATATCATCCATAATGTAAATTACATGAAGAAAAGGGTTTTACACAGGGCTTCATTTTGATAGTTAGTCAAAATTTTCTTCTTCTTCATCATCAATTGAATAATCATCATCTTCATCACAATCTTCAATATGGATATCATCTTCTTCATCGACATTTGCTTGTTCGCTAGAGCTCAAAACAACGTTCAACTCCTCTACGTCAACATCAACAAGACTATCATCGAAAACACGAAAATTTGAATTTTGTTCCAATTCAATCGAAGGAGCAACTCGATAAGGTTCAACCAACTCACTAACTTGAAAGACTTCATCTCACACACTTGTGTCTTCGTTCTCATCTTGAACAACCTCGACACGACCTCGTGGTTTTGTTTTTACAACGGACAACCAATTAACTCTTGATCGATCCTTTCTAAATGAAGGGGTGTATGTGTAATAAACTTGTTAACATTGCTTTGCGAAAACAAAGACATCGTTTATGTTATGGTGTTTAGCTTTTGAGTTAATTTCGACCAGACCATAGTGCGGACAACTTTGATTCCTATATCAGTTGTGTCATACCAATAGCATTTGAATAAAAACACTTTATTCTGCTCGCTATGATATTGCAGTTTGACGATGATGTGCCGTGAATGATTTGAAAATCGGCAACAATAATTATAATGAAAATGGATGAAGGATGGGTCTGGTTGTGTTGTCTTTCTTTTGGTATTTAGGCTGGATTGTAGTGATTTGAAAGTAAATAAAATGGAGGATAGACTAGAATGATACTTTGATAAGTCGATCTGGACGCCACAAAGATCAGTCTAGGATTTCGACGCCACACTCTTTGTGATTGAAGAGTGATAAGTCAGGTAGGGTTCTTCACAAAAACGAATTTGGAAGAACAACTCTTAATTCTCTGAATTAAGTTTTTTCAATTTTGGCCAAAAGTGTTTATTTCATATTCTGATACATATTTATCTTTGGAACATCCCTCCAAAGTTAGGTGAATTCAACATGACAGAAGTCAAGCCTAAAAACTAGACTTTTAATAAAGCAAGTAGACAAATTTAACTAACACACGTTTTTTGTTGACATTTCTAAAACATATGCAGACGAAATTTAAAACAGCCATAACTTTTGACACAAAAGTCCAATGCACTCATGGTTGGACAATATAGAAAGATCACGTTCTGAACTTGAATTTTACCTACATAAATCTTGTTTTCACATGCATTGGATGACTTCAAATTCGGGTTCAAATCCATCTACTGTTCTGACCGTAAACAGCATCAATTCCTTCACTTGCATTATCAATCCAAATACAAGTAGCCCAGCATGAAAAGAACCATTAAGGGCTTTTCCCATCTCCAAGTTCCAATTGTAGGCAAATAAGCACCCTTGAACCAATTTCAAACTGATTGCTAATTTTTAACTCCGACACAGCTTCAATCATTGCAATTTGATTCGTCAAGGCCCGTTGTAGTTGTTTCGCTCTCGCTCTTGTCATTGGACCATCTGAATCCTCTTGCATATTAGATTCAGCTTTACGAGATGGATTATAATTCCCATGATGCACATCATCAGCCCCGGGTTGAAAATGATTTGTCCTCAAATCAGAATCGTCATCATCATCCAAGTACGGAGATAAGTCTTTCACATTAAAAGTAGCTGATACGTTGTAATCACCAGGAAGATCTACCTTATACGCATTGTCATTCACCTTCTCTATAATACGAAATGGACCGTCAGCTCTTGGCATCAACTTGGACTTACGTTTGCTTGGAAATCTGCCCTTGCTAATATGAATCCAAACAAGATCTCCAGGTTCAAACCTGACCATCTTTCGCCCCTTGTTAGCTTGTTTAGCATACTTTGTTGTTTTCTCCTCAATATGTAGTCGAACCTGCTCATGTAGTTTCTTCATCAATTCTGCCTTTCTAATTCCATCCATAGATGTCCTCTCATCAATTGGAATATGAACAAGATCAATAGGAACACAAGGATTAAAGCCATAGACAACCTCAAATGGTGAAAATTTTGTAGCCCCATGCACACTACGATTATATGCAAACTCCACAATCGGCAAACAAGTATCCCAACTCTTCAAATTCTTATGTATAACAGCTCGTAACAAAGAAGATAAAGTTCGGTTTACTACCTCAGTTTGTCCATCAGTTTTGTGGATGACACGCCGTACTGAAAAGTAACTTTGTTCCAAGTTTCCTCCAAAGAGTCTTCCAAAAGTGGCTTAAGAACTTTGTATCACGATCAGAGACAATGCTTTTAGGAATTCCATGCAAACGAACAATCTCTTGAAAGAACAAATCAGCAACATGTACTGCATCGTCAGTTTTCATACAAGGAATGAAATGGGACATTTTGGAGAATCGATCAACCACCACCATTATTGAATCCTTCCCACGTTGTGTTCTCGGTAGTCCAAGTACAAAGTCCATGCTAATGTCCATCCATGGTTGCTCTGGAATAGGCAGTGGCATATAGAGTCCATACGCATTCTCTTTACCTTTAGCTCTCTTGCAAATAGCACATCTTTTCAATCACCTTGTGTACATCCCGTAACATGCTGGGCCAAAAAAAATGTTCTTTCAGCAGCTCATAAGTCTTCTTCTCCCCAAAATGACCACTAAGACCACCACTATGAGCCTCTCGCACAAGCAACTCCCGTAACGAACCTGAAGGAATACACATTCTGCCCATTTTGAACAAGTAACCTTCATGCATAAAGAACCCATCACAAGCTCCCTTTGCACATTCGGCAACCACATTAGCAAAGTAGGAATCATTGGCATACTGATCCTTCACCTGTTCAAAACCCATCAGCCTTGCATTCAACATAGAGATCAGTGCGTACCTCCTAGAAAGAGCATCAGCAACCACATTAACTTGCCCTTTCTTGTACTTTATGACATAAGGAAATGACTCCATGAACTCCACCCATTTAGCATGTCTTCGATTCAACTTGTTTTGCCCCTTAAGATACTTCAAGGCTTCATGATCAGTATGTATAACAAATTCTTTAGGCAACAAGTAGTGCTGCCATACCTCTAGAGCCCGAATCAAAGCATAGAACTCCTTGTCGTAAATAGAGTAGTTCAAACGCGCTCCATTTAACTTTTCACTGAAGAATGCAATCGGTCTCTTTTCTTGCATCAAAACAGCACCAATTCCAACCCCGGAAGCATCGCACTCTATTTCGAATGTTTTAGCAAAGTCTGGAAGTGCTAAAACTGGAGCTGTACACAACTTTTCCTTAATTAGCTCGAAAGCTTTCTGCGCATCTTCACTCCATCTAAACTCCTTCCCTTTTTTCAAGCATTCTGTCATAGGAGCAACAATAGAGCTGAAGTCTTTCACAAATCGCCTGTAGAAAGAAGCTAAACCATGGAAACTCCTCACATCAGTGATACTAGCAGGTTTTGGCCAGTCTTGAATTGCCTCAATTTTCTCCTCATCAACTCTAACTCCCCTGCTAGAGATAATATATCCAAGAAACACGACACTTTCTTTACAGAAGTAACACTTTGTGAGTTTCCCATACAACTTAGAATCTTGCAAAGTCTCAAACACAACTCTAAGATGCTTCACATGATCATCAAAGGTCTTGCTATACACCAGGATGTCGTCAAAATATACTACAACAAACAGCCCAATATACTTCCTCAAAACATGATTCATAAGCCTCATAAATGTACTAGGCGCATTAGATAACCCAAACGGCATAACCATCCATTCATATAACCCCTGTTTAGTTTTAAATGCTGTTTTCCATTCATCTCCCTCTTTCATTCTAATTTGGTGATAACCACTCATCAAATCGACTTTAGAAAACAATGCAGCACCATGCAACTCATCAAGCAAATCATCAAGTCTGGGTATAGGAAATCGATACTTAACTGTTATTTTGTTGATAGCGCGGCTGTCCATGCACATCCTCATGGTACCATCCTTCTTCGGTACAAGCAAAGTAGGTACGGAACATGGACTAAGTGATTCTCGCACATAGCCCTTCTCTAAGAGCTCACCGACCTGCCTTTGAATCTCTTTCGCTTCCTCTGGATTACATCTGTATGTTGGTCTATTAGGAAGTGAAACTCCCGACACCAAATCAATTTGATGCTCAATACCACGAATAGGTGGTAATCCTTTAGGTAATTCATCTGGAAACACATCTTTAAATTCTTCAAGTAATTCCTTAATCTGTCTTGGTAAGTCCAATCCTTCTACTTGTAGTAGTTGCTTTGCCCAGACCATGAAAACAAGCCCTGTTGTGGCTAATGCTTGTTTGATGTCTCCTTTTTTGGCTAACAACAGCCCCTTTCGTGATGTCACCTCTTTTTGTTGGCTTCGTAACTGATCCTCTCTAACTTGTTGAGAACTCAGTGGTAACAAGTTCACCTTCTTTCCATTCAGCATAAAAGAATAAGTGTTCTTTCGTCCATTATAGGTCACATCCTTATCAAACTGCCATGGACGACCCAGCAACAAATGGCTAGCTGACATTGGTGCAACGTCACATAAAACCTCGTCGTGATAGGTTTTAATGGAAAAAGGTACACGAACTTGCTTTGTCACCCGAATCTCCCCATTCTCATTCAGCCATCGCAAACTATAGGGTCTGGGATGTGGAAGGGTATTTAAACCCAATTTCTCCACCAAGGTAGTTGACGCAACATTAGTGCAACTTCCATTATCAATGATCATCCCGCACACCTTATCTCGAATCTGACATCGAGTATGAAAGATGTTCTCGCGTTGCTCATCACTAACGTCAATTTGTGCATTCAGAACCCGTTGAACAACCAACAAATCTCCCTTCACTGGTTCGAAATCCTCTTCTTGTTCAGCCACTTGTACCTCATCTTCGTCTTCAGTTTCAACCTCATCTCCACTGATCAGCTCTCCATGATCCCCATGCAAAATCATCACCCTTTTATTTGGACATTCCGAAGCAATATGCCCATGTCCCAAGCACTTGAAGCACTTGATGTCTCGAGACCTCCTAGGGTGTTGAGGTTCTGTCATTTTCTCCTTTCCCTTCAAAGAATCAGAACTGGTATTCCCCTTGCTAAACTCCACCTTCTCATCTCGTTTAGGTGTGCTCCATGTTCGTGTAGGCGTAGAAACAGCCCTTGTCGCGCTTGACGTAGTTACACTAGTTCGGACACCTCCTCGTCTCTGCTGCCTCTCTACTCGGGTTGCAAGCTTTATAACTTCCTCAAGGAAGATGTACGGTTGTAACTCAACAACATTAGCTATATCCTTCCTCAACCCTCCAAGAAATCTAGCTATTGTTTGCTCTTGAGGTTCCATCAATTCACATCGAATCAGCAGCAATTCAAACTCTTTCACATACCCTTCCACAGTCAAAGATCCCTGTCGCAAAGTCTGAAGTCTGATGTATAGCTCCTGTTTATAGTAATCAGGAACAAATCTCTTCTTCATCACTCTTTTCATAGTTGCCCATGTTGCAATCTCCTCCTCTCCTTCCCTTCTCCTCTGAATCTTTACGTTTTCCCACCATAAAAGAGCATAATCTGTAAACTCAAGTGCTGCCACCTTGCACTTCCTTTCTTCAGAATATTCGTACCATTCAAACACCTTTTCAACCTTCTGAATCCACTCCAAGTATTCCTCAGGTGAACTACTTCCTCTAAACGGTGGAATTTTAAGTTTGAGACCATTAGGAGGATTATAATTCTGCCTTCTTGGTCTGACCCTATCATCAGCCTCTTCATCCCCATCTGGATCTTCGTCAGCTTCTATAATATCATTTCGTGGCACCCTAAGTGCTTGCCTCGGTTGGGGTTGCAAATTATTTCTTTGCATCCTTTGCATAAGGGTATTCAACTGTTCACGAATTCCAGTCATCTCATCCCGAATCTCAGCATGAGATCGTTGTAAGCCCATGACTTGTGCCTGTTCCAAACTTAACCCTCTTGGCAAATCTTCTTTATCTCCAGCCATAGTTAAGTCTGTCAACCTCTGTTCCAGCAAACCTTTCTTCTTGTTGTTGTTGTTTTTGGCTCCTGTCTTAGATCGCAACTGATGCTCTGATACCAGATGATGTGCCGTGAATGATTTGAAAATCGGCAACAATAATTATAATGAAAATGGATGAAGGATGGGTCTGGTTGTGTTGTCTTTCTTTTGGTATTTAGGCTGGATTGTAGTGATTTGAAAGTAAATAAAATGGAGGATAGACTAGAATGATACTTTGATAAGTCGATCTGGACGCCACAAAGATCAGTCTAGGATTTCGACGCCACACTCTTTGTGATTGAAGAGTGATAAGTCAGGTAGGGTTCTTCACAAAAACGAATTTGGAAGAACAACTCTTAATTCTCTGAATTAAGTTTTTTCAATTTTTGGCCAAAAGTGTTTATTTCATATTCTGATACATATTTATCTTTGGAACATCCCTCCAAAGTTAGGTGAATTCAACATGACAGAAGTCAAGCCTAAAAACTAGACTTTTAATAAAGCAAATAGACAAATTTAACTAACACACGTTTTTTGTTGACATTTCTAAAACATATGCAGACGAAATTTAAAACAGCCATAACTTTTGACACAAAAGTCCAATGCACTCATGGTTGGACAATATAGAAAGATCACGTTCTGAACTTGAATTTTACCTACATAAATCTTGTTTTCACATGCATTGGATGACTTCAAATTCGGGTTCAAATCCATCTACTGTTCTGACCGTAAACAGCATCAATTCCTTCACTTGCATTATCAATCCAAATACAAGTAGCCCAGCATGAAAAGAACCATTAAGGGCTTTTCCCATCTCCAAGTTCCAATTGTAGGCAAATAAGCACCCTTGAACCAATTTCAAACTGATTGCTAATTTTTAACTCCGACACAGCTTCAATCATTGCAATTTGATTCGTCAAGGCCCGTTGTAGTTGTTTCGCTCTCGCTCTTGTCATTGGACCATCTGAATCCTCTTGCATATTAGATTCAGCTTTACGAGATGGATTATAATTCCCATGATGCACATCAGACGACCTCTTCTAATATATCATAGTAGTCAACTTCTAACTTACTACTAGTGGATCCCTTAACACAAACACCGCAGTTGTATGTCTTTCTTCCTTGCCCGTATTCTTCAGTATGGAAAACATATCCATTGATAAAATACCCGTTGTAGCACTTAAGTTTTCTTGCAGGCCCGAGGCTTAGTGAAGACAATGACTTAGGCGCACTCCTTCCTATTTGATAAACCTTGTATATATGTAATGTACATCAATAAACAGTAAATGAACTTGAATCTCGTTATGACATGCATACGTATAGTAATTTTGCAGTTAGAATGAGTTTGTGATAGTGCTTACATGTGTTCTGAACCACGTGGCGAATTGTTCATCTTGTAATTGAAAGATCTGGGATTCGGTCAACTGTGAGTTATTGGAGAGCAAATATTGTCGATGCTGCCTGCAAGTGATAATGAGTGTATGATATTACAATATATAATTAATAGTATATTACTGACAAAGTTTAATTAGTGTTACGCATATATAAACTTAATGAATAAAAGGTCTCAGCTCATCACAGTTAAATAGAACGTAGTTGTGTGCTTGTTTGAATTCTATTTCCGATAAATATCTTCCTCTTACGGCATTTTTTAGGTGTGGGTCGTCCAGTATTGGAGAATGTTGAGAAGTTCCCACTGGAAGGCACTTCATCGCCATCATCATGCCGTGGAATGCGATTGATTCTTGTTCTCATATGAGGTTCGAAATAGTACGAGATAAATGTTGAGATCTCCTCAACAATATAGGCCTCACATATCGAAGCCTCAACATGCGCCATGTTCTTAAGCTTTTTCTTGAAATTAAACAAGTACCTACATTGAATTACAATTCAAGTATTTTCAATTAAGAAAAACATAGAAAATACTTTTATATATGAATTACATTGCAACTGTAATATCTAACCGTTCGAATGGGTACATCCATCTATACTGGACCGGTCCTCCAGCTTTTGCCTCGAATGGTAGATGTATAGGGAGATGCTCTATTAAGTCAAAAAATGATAGAGGGAATATCATCTCAAGTTTGCATAGTGTCTTAATGATATTCATTTGAAGCCTCGTCAATGATATTCGTTTGAAGCCTCGAAATGTGCTCAACATTCAACTTGCTGGAGCATATATCTTTGAAGAAATGACTGATTTCCGTCAGTGGCAACAAATCACGAAAAGCTAATGGGATGAGTGTTTGCATAAACATATGGCAGTCATGACTCTTCATTTCATACAATCTGCAATCCTCTATATTAACCAGCCTTGATATGTTCGATGCATGTCCATCTAAAAAACACAGACTCTTAAGCCATTTGTAGACTAGCAGTTGTGTGTTTTTCTCTAACACGAAGCTTGCCTTTGGTTTTGCGACCTGCGACTCATCATAAACCAACTCCATATTTTTACGATTATAATATAAAGCTATATCCAATCTAGCCTTGATGTTGTCCTTTGTCTTCCCCTTCACATCCATGACGGTGTTGAAAATGTTCTCAAACACGTTCTTTTCGATATGCATGACGTCAAGGTTATAGCGGAGCAGATTGGTCTTCCAATAAGGAAGCTCCTAAAAGATACTTCGCTTTACCTAATTATGGGTCAAACCAAAACCAGGAAACTTTTGCTTACCTGATTGAAGGTCAAACACAATGTTATCGTACTCTGATACAACATCATGCAATTCTTCACCAGAAAGACATGGGGATGCAACATCTTTTTCAACTCTACCAACAAAGAAATCTTTTATGTTCTTTCTCTACCTGTGATTAAGTGGCAAGAAGCGACGGTGACAATTCTTCACCTCTGTTTGCTAGCGTGAATGCCTTGTTGTTTTCCATATAGTATAGGCATGCAAGTTTCCCATACGTGCTCCAACCACAAAGCATTCCATAAGCTGGAAAATCATTGATAGTCCACATCAAAGCCGCCCTCATAAGGAAATTTTATTTCCTCGATATATCATAAGTCAGAGCTTCGGAGGACCACAATTGCCGCAATTCATCAATAAACGGTCGAAGACAAACATCTATATTCCACCCCGAGCTGCTTGGCCGGGTATGACAGTAGATAAAAACATGAACTCCAGCCTCATACACATTCCCGGTGGCAAGTTATAAACTGTGAGTATGACCGGCCAATAAGAATAGGGAGCAACAAATGACCCAAATGGGTTGAATCCGTCTGTACACAACCCAAAACGCACATTTCTTGATTCAGCTAAAAAGTTAGGATGCACACTGTTAAAGCATTTCCACGCTTCGCCGTCAGAATGATGCACCATCACACCATCAACCGCATCATGTGCTTGGTGCCATGTCATGTGCTCAGTAGTCCTTGGTGACATGAATAACCTCTGCAATCTAGGTGTGATCAGGAAGTATCTAAGTTTTTTATAGGCCACTAGAGTCTTTCCCATGCCAGTTATGGGTTTGTAATGGGAATGCCCGCATGTCATGCAGTCGTTCATCTCAGCATTTTCAAGGTAGTATAACATGCAGAAGTTAGGGCACATGTCAATTTTCTGGTATCCTAAACCAAGGGGTTTCATCATGGACTTCGCAGCATAGAAGTTCTCTTCCAGCCTATTCCCTTCAGGTAAAATGCTTCTCGCCCATTCAATAATTTTGTCATACCCGGCCTCACTCAGCCCGTGATCTAACTTGATGGTGAACACCTGTGCCACGGCTGATAATTTACTGTGGTTTGTGAAGCCATCCCATAATGGTTCGTCAGAATCTTTCAACAAATCAAAAAACCTAGCTGCATTTGCATTAGGTTCTTCTTCTACGAGTGAACATTGACTGACATTACCTTGATTCATTCTCATTGCATCCATAACCATATTTCTGTAAGGATTAGTGTTGTCATTTGTCGTTTCATGCACGTTGCTAGCACTAGAAGTTGACCCAACCATCGTTTCTCCCATTCTCCTCTTACTAACAAATACTTCTCTATATGCATACCAACATTGGTAATTCTCCATAAACCCTTTGTGTAGAAGATGCATCATTACAACATCTGGATGCAGATACTTTTTATTTTGACACTTCCTGCATGGACACCTAATACCGCCTCCAGTAAAATTTCTAGGAATAGATGTTGCGAAATTAATAAAACCCTGAACCCCGTTACAATAATCCATCCTCCGCAATCCTCGGGGTGAATCTCGATACATCCATGAACGATCATCCATGACTTATATATATCGAACCTCTACAAAATTATGATGACATCATGTATTAATTAACTAAGTTAGGTAAATAAACTTGTAAAAATATTACTTTACCTTGAGATTATCCAACAAATCAATCACAACTTCTCATAAATATTAAATATTCATTATGATCATTTATTTAACGTCTATACATACAAATTAATATATATAAATTTACAGAAATTACCACACCGCAATACCATTAATAAAACTTAAAACGGACCCATTAAGCAAGCTATTCATTATTTCAAAACAGCACATATAATTAGGTAATTCCATAAAGTTTTAACGATTTACAAACAAATATAATCTTACAAAAACTAAAACAAACCATAATAGGTATAAATTTATACATTCATATACTACAAGTTTGTTTCAGAAATAACAATAAAACATTTACGTACATCTACTAACAAAATACATATACTAAAAAAAACAAAAAATTAAATTGACATTTAAATGTTAACATTTAAAAAGATAGATTGAATTACTTATAAAAATTGATAAAATCCGTCGGAAAATCAAAACACGGATTATGTGACCACAAAACTTCAAGAAATATAACTTGTTGCAGCAGATGAGGGAGATTTTTGTTTGGGTGTTGACTATTTGCAGATGTGGAGAGTTGGGATTAGGAAGAAGAAGGAGAAATAGGGGAGGAGAGGGTCGGCAGCAGGGAATTATATTAACTTTTTCCGACGGTTTCACCGACGGAAGTATCCGTTGGTAAAAATAGACATGTCACCGTATGGATCAGCCATTTCAAATCCATCGATGATTTCATCGGTATGTTTAACGGTGAACCAGTCATGTCACTGCATGGGCCTGTCGTTTTGCGTCCGTCGGTGATTTTGTCGGAAAAAACCTCCCCACCAAAACTTCCACGTCAGCCACCTGCCTTTTTTTTTTTTTAATTCTGAACTTTTCGTTCGTAATTTGGTCGGTAACTACCGACTGATAATATCCGTTGGTAAGTACTGACCGAATTACGGACGAAAAAAGTCCGTCGGTAATTTCGACCTCAAATTGTTGATAGAAATATTCCGTCGGTAAATCTGTTGCTATTAAGCGAATTTCTGGTAGTGTAAGATAAAAAGATAAGACATGTTAATAACAAACTTTCTTGGATATAAACATTAAAGTCCATGTTGAGTTTATATTATACATATCCTAACACCATTAGTGAAACCTTTTCACCTTGACATAATAAACTTAGCTAAACATAATAAAGAAGATAAATATAAATAACATAAGAACATAAGTATAGTAAAGGAAATGAAAAGCATAAACAAGAGATTAAGGAAAATATAACATGAAATAAAACTTAAACTTTACAAAAATATAAAGAAAGAAATAAAGAGTATGATTTTAATTTGAAAACCAAGATGCCTAAATGCATGGCAAATACCTCCTTTTATAGACCAAAATTTGAAACTATTGATTTGATGACTAATTATTGAGTGGGTGACCACATCTTGACTTGGTGACAATCCTTATCTTCTTGTCTGAACAAAATGTAATTGCTAACGTCAGAATTTGAACAGATTTATGTGATGAAAGTTCTAGAAAATTGTCTTAGCTTTCCAATAATAAAAAAAAGAATTGGTGCATTTGGACTTCTAGAACTCGAGATATGGGCTGAACACTGAATAATGTCTAGGCTGCAGGACAGATTCGGACTTCTCCGTCGTTGCTACAATTTGAACTTGAAAACGGCCTTTTTGAATCTTGCACTTCTCATGAAAGTTTTAGGCCTATGTCTTAGCTTTCCATCCATATAAAGCAGACTTAAATCCAAGTTCTACAACTCTAGTTATGATCCAATAACTGAATGGTATTCCAGTTTGGACTGAACCAACATATCTTTCTAAGCTTAGCCCTCCTTTTGTCTTCTCAATTTCAGTAGTTAAACTCATCAATCAATCCCTTGATTTATGTGATAGGCCTGCATTTAAGATGAATATTTACATAAATTAAAGGTATCTTATATTATTAGATATATTATTATAAAATATGCTCTAGATAAGAAGTTATTGATACTTCAAGTGCAAAATGATGATATAAAACCTTGATAAAAATGCACTTTTAAGTACTAATCACACCCCCAACTAGTTTATTACTAGTCCTTAGTAATTAAAGCATTAAAATAGAAAAACAATTTGCAAGTTTCACAAAGCAAGGTATTCATCATTCAACTTCCATTAATCTATCCAAATAAACAAACTCTCATTAAATTTATATATCTGCTTCATACTGTTGAAACAAGATATTAATAAACCTGTCTTTTGTGTTTAATATATTAACACATAGTTATGAGGCTTTACTTGGAAGAAAACAAAATTTTGTTCTAATGTTGGGATGGGTCTACTTCAACCTTTCTCAACAAAGTGATATAAAACACATCATGAATTTTTTCCAAATATGAGGGCAAATCTAACTTGTAGACCATTGGCCCTACCCTCTTGATGACATCATATGGTTCAATGTATCTTGGTGCTAGTTTTCTCTCTATACCAAATCTTAGAATATGCTTCTTTGAAGCAACTTTTAAAAATACTTTATCTCTAGTACTGAACTCAAAAGGTCTTCTTCTGTTATCTGCATAGCTCCTTTACCTATCTTGGGTAACTTTCATTCTATCCTTTATAATTTTTATCTTTTTTTTTTTAAGTAACTTGTACCATCTCTAACTCGATGAGCTTCTTATCCCTAACTTCTTCTCTAACAAACTAGCGTCTAACATCTTTTACCAAATAAAGCTTTATAGGGAGCCATCCCTATCATAGCCTAATAGTTGTTATTATAGGTGAATTCAACCAAAGGTAGGTGATCCTCTCAATTACCATTGAATTCCAACATACATGTTTTTTGTAAATCCCTCATTATCTGGATGGTTCTCTCGAATTATCCATAACCTAGGGATGAAAAGTTGTTCTTAAAGTCAACTTTGTTCCTAAAGTATGTTAGATACTCGGCCATAAGCGAGAGGTAAACCTAGGATCTCGATCTGAAACAATTGACACGGGCATCCTATATAATTTGACCACATCATTCACATACAACTTTGCGAATTTATTGACCAAATCTGTCATCTTTATATGCAAGAAAAGCACAAACTTGGTTAGCCAATCCACAATGACAAACAACATCTCTGCCCCTTCTCTTCTTAGGATGCCCGTGTCAATTGTTTCAGATCGATCTTGATCCTAGGTTTACCCAATCCTAGCATAACATCTCTGCCCCTTCTTAATTCATGCTAATAATCATTAATCAATCTCAATAACATTTATCCATTATAAAATCAATACAATTCCATCCTCACAAAAGCATAACATTCACAATTCATTAATAAAAACTCAAATTCAATGCAATTAATCTTGTCGCACCCTCGCGGCGTCCCTCAATTGATTTCAGGGTTTTCTTTTGTTTTTGTCTAGCTTTCAATATCCTTCTTCAATTAAATCCCTCATTTTAGCACTTTTTGATTTAGTCCTTGGTCCAAAAAATAATCCTTCGAATCAAGCCCGTGAACTTGGGCTAAACCCTTATTGTGGTAGGATTCTCTGATTTCATATTTTTAAAGAGAGAATTCATGGCCGAACTTTATTTTATTGATTGGGAAATTATGGAATACATCAAACGTAATATTTCCTTACAGATTTAGAATTCATAGGCCTAACTAGATCTTCTCCATCCATTCTAGATAACAATAAAGCTCCTCTCGAGAATGCTTTCTTCACCACGTAAGGGCCCTCATAGTTCGATGCCCATTTACTCTGATCTTCTCCTGGTAAAAGCAATATTTTTTTCAGTACAAGATCTTCTTCGTGGAATCCTGGAGGTCGAACCTTCTTGTCGTATGATTTGGCCATCCTTCCTTGGTAGAGTTGATGATGACAAATTGCAGCAGCTATCCTCTTTTCACTTATCAGATTTAATTATTCATATCTAACTTTGCCCCATTCTACCTCTTACAGCTTAGAGTCTACCAGTACTCTCAATGATGGGATTTCCACTTCTAAAGGCATCACCACCTCCATTCCATATACCAACGTGTACGGGGTGGCTCTGATTGAGGTTCGGACTACGGTGTGATATGCATGAAGGGAAAATGGCAACATCTCATACCAATCCTTATAGGTGACTACCATCTTCTGAATAATCGTTTTGACACTCTTGTTATCATCTTCTACCGCACCATTCATCTTTGGTCTATATGGCGAAGAGTTGGAATGCTTGATTTTCCATTTAGTGCAAAGTTTTATTATCATTTTGCCATTGAAATTCTGGGTATTATCAGTTCTAATCTTTTCTGATGGACCATACCGACATATCAAATCTCTCTCTATAAATTTCTTCAACACTTTTTGCATCACATGAGCAAATGACCCGGCTTCTACCCATTTTGTAAAGTAGTCGATAACCATGAGAATAAACCTATGACCATTGTTGGCTCTTGGGTTTATAGGTCCAATCACATCAATTCCCCACATAACGATGGGCCATGGAGATGTCAAGTTAAATAGAGGAGCTGGAGGGGTGTTGACATTTTTGGACATAGTCGATGCAATCCTTCTCTAATGTCATCCAGAAGTACCCGACTCTTTGTATCTTCCTAGCCATCACGTGTCGATTAGCATGGGTTGAGCAAATCCTTTTATGGACTTCCTGTAACACACCTTTTACCTTCAATTCATCTAAACATCTCAACAAAGTCCTGTCGGATGATTTCTTATACAAAATCTCCCCATCAAGATAAAAATCCATTGTTAACCTCCTCAAGGTCTTCTTGTCGATTTTGGATGCACCCATGGGATATGTTTGGTTTTGGATGAAATTCTTTATATCATAGTACCAAGGGTTTCCATCCACTTCTTTTTTGACTAAGCAGCAATGAGTTGGGTTATTTTTTATATTGATGTGTATCGGCTGTACCTTGTGCCCAAAGTCTATCTTGGCCATAGATGTTAGTGTGGCCAAAGCATTTGTAAACTGGTTTCCTTCCCTTCCTAAATGGGTGAACTCTATTTCTTCAAATTCTCTAGCCAGTTTAGATATGTATTCTTGTTAAAGCCTTAACTTCTCGTCCTTGGTATGCCATTCTCCTTTTACTTGGAAAATGATCAACATTGAGTCTCCATACACATCTATCTTTCTGATGTTCATCTCTAATACAACCCTTAAACTGAGAATGCAAGCTTCATACTCAACCGTGTTGTTAGTGCACCCAAACTGCAACCTAACTGAAATTGGATACTACTTTTTATCAGGAGAGATTATCACTACACCCGCTTCGTTACCACATACATTTACAGCACCATCAAAGTACATAATCCACCAATATGATTTCTTTTCCTCGATTGCAAGCACATATTCATTGGGAAATTCAAAGTTTAATGACTCATAATCTCCCATAGCATGGTCAGCCAGGTGATCGACAATAACACTCCCTTTCACGGCTTTCCTTGTCATATATACCATGTCATACTCAGCCAATAGAACTTGCCATCTTGCAATTTGGCTATATAGATAGGGCTTTTCACAAATGTACCTTAACAAGTCTAATTTGGAAATTAACCACATAGTGTGATACAACATATACTGACGTAATCTCTTTGCAACCCATGTTAGTGCGCAACACAACTTCTCAATCATAATATACCTAGACTTACATTCCGTGAACCTCTTGCTCAAGTAATAAATGGCCCTTTCCTTTCTTCTAGTTTCATCGTGTTGCCCAAGCACACATTCCATTGCTGTTTCGGTTACTGTTAGGTATAATATCAATGCCCTTTATGGTACAGGAGGAAAAAGCAGGGGTGGATTCAGCAAGTACTGCTTGATTTTCTCAAAAGCCTCTTTGCACTCTTCATTCCATATTCTAGGGTTCTTCTTCCTTAACAAATGAAAGATCGGGTCACAAGTTATGGTTAATTGGGATATAAACCAAGCAATGTAATTCAACCTTCCTAAGAAACCTCTCACATCTTTCTCAGTCTTGGGAGGTGGCATAGATTGAATAGCCTTTACTTTGTTGGGATCCAGTTCTATCCCTTTGTCACTCACCACAAATCCCAACAACTTACCGGATTTCACCTCGAATGAACACTTCACTGGGTTAAGCCTCAACTTATAATTCCTTAGCCTTTCAAACAATTTCTTCAATATTTGGTCATGATTCTCTCCCTCTCTAGATTTAGCAATCATGTCATCCACATATACTTCAATCTCTTTGTGCATCATGTCATGAAACAAAGTTATAATAGCCCTTTGGTAGGTGGCCCCAGCATTCTTTAAACCAAATGGCATGACTTTGTAGAAAAAGGTTCCCCATGGTGTTACAAAGGTTGTCTTCTCTTTATCCTCTTGCGCCATTTTTATCTGATTGTAGCCCGAAAACCCATCCATAAAGAAATATGTGGAGCTGTGTGTTGCATTATTAGCTAACATATCTATGTGTGGTAAAGGGAAATTATCTTTAGGGCTAACCCAGTTTAAGTCCCTAAAGTCCACATAAACTCTGATTTTACCTTCCTTTTTGAATACCACCACTCTGTTATATTAATTTTGTGAATTCCCATATGTTTTTCTTCACCCATTCCTCATCGTCTATAGCTACTATGTATTTTTTAAAAGTTTGGCCATTCATTCTCAATGTAAAGTGTAGGTGTTGTTGTGGAGGATCCGTTTTCAGGGTTTTTGAAAGCGAAAAGTGATGTGTAAATGCACAATAAGACATCAATACGAATTTTGAAAATGCATTATCTCATTAAAAGGAAAAGATTGGCTCAAAAACAAAAATAAAATCCAATTGACATCTTGAGCCTCGATTGTCAATGAATAAAACCAAAACAAAACAGAAAAAGGCAAACAAAATATATAAAATTATAATCTAACAATCATTGTTGATTACATTTTGAAAACCAATGGAGCTTCTTAGGTCTCCCAATTCTGGAACTTCTCACCTTCAGCTAGCTTTTGAATGAAAGTCTTGGTGGTGACTTCTTCTAGAGTGTAGATGGTTAATTGCGGCAGCTCTTTATCCCTTCTTCTAGATTCTATCTTCTTAGTAATGTCCTCGACTTGATCTTCCTCCAGAGTGTTTATGTTCATTGAAGAAAGCTTCTGAAGGAGATTTTCATGTCCCTTATCAGGTTACATCACATATAAGGCCTTTGGAAATGAAATCCTGATTGGAGGGATGGCTAAGCTTTCTTCTTCAGGCTTCCTTCCTTCAATCCTAGCCATTCTCTTCTCCCTTCTTGCACCAGCAGCTCGCTTGTAATCCTCCTTCTTGGGCTTATATCCCTAAGCCCAAACCTCTGTTTTGCAGCTTTCAACTTGATTATATCAATCCATTCAAGCCTTCCTTTCTCAATGTCATATGGGAAAGGAATCTTGTGTTTCAAAAAGTTTTTAGCGTCTATTTTTGGTGGCCTCCAAGATTTTTGGTTTCCTCACCACAGTGTTCTTGGGCACCCACTCGGTATTCACAACCTCAAATGCATGAAGGTTTCCATCCTTACAATCTTAAGCTTTCATGAATGGAACTGCTACATTTCTTACCATTGATATAGTCTCCTTAGCCTTAATAGTAACCAGAACACCATTGACAATGTACTTCAAACATTGATGCAGCGAGGAGGTGACAACTACCGTAGAATGTATCCATGGCCTTCCTAACAAAATACTATAGGAAGAGTGGATATCCATCGCTTGAAGGGTTACTAGAAAGACTTGTGGACCCACAGCTAGTTCAACCTCAATTGTCCCTATCACTTGCATTGGCGAGCCATCGTACGCTCTAGTAGTCATCACATCCAGCATATGCCTTGGTAACATATTAAGGGTTGAGCCATTATCGATGAGAACTTTACTAATGAGACAATCTTTGCATTGGACCGTGACATACAAGGGCTTGTTATGGCCAGTTCCTTCAACGTCAAGTTCATCATTTATGAAATATAAGTAATTGGCAACATGGATCCTCCCTACTAGATGCTCCATAGTCTTTTGTTCAATATCTTGGGGTACGTAGGCCTCATTTAGTACTTTTTGCAAAGCATTACGTACGGCTCGGATCTAAGTATTAATGACATGATTGAGATCTTGGCAGGGGTCTTCTTTAACTGATCCACTATACAATACTCACTATGCTTCATCAATTTCAGGAACTCATTTGTTTCTTCCATAGTCACAGGTTTATTTACCTCAAGCTCTTTATCGAGGTCCAACACCTCCTTGCCCTTAGCCTTTCTTTGCTTCTCTAGTTCTTCAAGTGTGAAACAATGACCACTCTGAGTTAGCCCACTTATCTCAATTTAGAACAACGACAAAGGAGTTTCGATATTTGAGGTATAACCATAATCTCCAAGCATCGCTCCATAGTCTACTTTGTTTGCATATGAGGGCTTAGTTAATACCAATTTCGAGAGCCCATTAGTTGTTGATTGGACTCTACATTTCCCCTGATTCTCTATCATCTCTATCTCTTCATTATCTCTTACTGCCTCGAACCTTGGCTCTCCTAAAGTCAGCATTTTTGCAACCTTTTGATGAAACTCAATGCATTCATCAATGTGATGCCCTTTCTTTTTATCGAATAGGTAAAAATCATTTTCCCTCATGCAATGTTCAGATGGTTTCTCCAAATGTCTAGATTATATAAACATCTCATACAGCCTTGCCATGGTCACTTTTAGCACCTTCTCTTTGCTACTGACCTCCATAGTATTCACTCCACTACCACCTACAACATGTTTAGGTAGAGGGTTCAAATTCACATTAGGCAAATCTTCAAAAGTGACCCATCCAATTTTGATAAGCTACAATACCCTATTCTTAAAAGCTACGTAGTTTTCGATGTTGTGACTCGTATTACCAACATGGTATTCACAAGTCAACTCGGTGTTGTACCAGGTAGGGAAAGGTGGCTGCATAGGTGGTAGTGGTAGGGGAGCTATCTACCTAATACTTAGCAATTTGGCATATAACTCTTTTAGGGTCATTGGCAAAGGTGGTAAGTGTTCTTCTGGTTGTCGGTTTCTCTCTTTTGGTAAATGTTTTGGTTATTGGCCGGGAATTTTATTTGATGGGGTTGGTTTGGGATGGAGGGTTTGGAAAAGTTAATGCTGGTGATTTAAGAGGTAGGTGTTTGGTAGTTTTGGTAGTTTTTTCCTTTTTCTTGGTACCTGCCTTCTAGGTTATTCACCTCGATTTCATTCTTCTTCCCAAAAAACCCCTTCTTCTCTATAGGTTCTGCAATTCTCCCACTTCAGATTCCTTGCTCAATCCTTTTAGCAATTCGCACTGCATCATAGAAATGCTGGGCTGAGCTACCCATAAGATGTTTATAGTATAGGGCCATAAAAGTATTGGCAAACAATGTCACCATCTCTGTTTCTATTAGTGGAGGTTGTACATTGATAGCTTGGTCTCGCCACCTTTGAGCATAAGTCTTTATAGACTTTTGAGTTCCTTTCTCCATGGTAATCAGATTGGTCCTATCAGGAGCAATCTTAAGATTGAACTTGTATTGCTTTAAGAAAGCATCTGCCATGTCTATCCATTTCTTTATCCTAGCATTGTCCAGTCTCATATGCCATCTGAGGGTCGATCCTGTTAGGCTATCTTGGAAGAAGTAAATTAATAATTTATCATTGTGGATAACTTCTGCCATCTTGTTATAGTAGGAATGAAGATGGGTCTTTGGGCATTCCATTCCAATATACTTAACAAACTCCAGCACTCTAAACTTCTTTGGAATTACGATGTTAGCCACAAAACATACTTCAGCGGCCCGAACCAAGTCAAATAAATCATTTCCTTCAATTGCCCTTAGCCTCTCTTCTAACGCAGTCCACTTATCATACCCTTCATGATTAGAGAATCTGACGCCATGTGGATCCTCGTTTGTTAAATCCATTATAATAGGGATTTTGATGGGTCGAGTGGGATTAGGATGCTACTTATTTGGTGTATTTTCCCTCGCGTTTATAGGTGCAAAAGGATTTGAGTTACTAGTGGTGCTTCATCAGGTTGAGTAGACATTCCCTCTCCATCTCTGGCTCTCAACATTTGCTCTAGCATACTGGTCAAGTGTGCCACATCATTCCAAACTCCTTCAAGCTCTCTTTGGTACTAAGCTTCTGGTTGTGACCTTTCTTTGTTTTCCATTCTTTTTCTTTGTCGAGTGTTGTGGATTCTAGAAGGGGGACCTATGTTTCTTAATCTACAGATGCGTGCATAGATGTATGAGAAAATGCATGATTGTGATAAGAATGCTTTTTATATTGGGTATGGATGCAACCTTTTCGTGGATGAATAATAGCCACCACCTTATAAACATAGGTTCTCTTGTCACGTTGCTTTGATAGTAGTACTATCTTTCGAGTCGTTTGCTTGAATCATATTCACCAAGAGACAGATTTTGCATAAGAAGATGGGTCAACACCGTTTTCATTAATGCTTGATAAGTTTATTACATTTAGAAATAAAAAAGGAAATACAACATATTAATCCCTTAACTCCACAAACTCTCTAGCCAAAGGTAAGAAGGCAAAGCCGCGGTTCTCAATCCTCCTAAGATACTAGCTTCTCATCCAAATACTTCACCTTTTCACGTTCCTTTTCAAGTTTTATCCTTATAACTTTTATCTCATTCTTCTTAACCGCTAACTCTGCTTCAACACCCTCAAAACCTATCTTTTTACTTTTCTTATTTTGCAATCCCCGTCGAACAGCTTTCCAACTCCATATATTTCTTATTCAAATCCTCATACTTCTCAATCTTATCCATCAGTTCAAACTGAACTTGTACAAAATTTTGTTGGTAATATTCTACACTTCCTTGGCAATCGTTAAAGTCAATCTCCATTGCTTCAAGTTCAGAGCAACTTTGCTTCCAATCCAAACTCATCCCTCCTAGCTCCTTCTCACTTTCTTCCGTAGCAATCTTCTCCTCACTTAGCTTTAACTCAAGCTTTGTTATTCTTGCATCTCTAGATTGTATTTGCTCATCTAGAAATGCTATCCTTTTATCCCCTTCTAGCATCATTTCTTCCAGCATTGCCTTGTCTTTTCTGCTTTTGCTCAACTCTATTCGAAGTTTTTCCACTTGTCTACTCAACTCCTCTTCATTATTTACCATTTTTCTCTTAATAGGCTCTTCTACAATTTGGGGAGATTTGGCTCCTATATAAGGCATGGCTAAAGCAGCTACATCTTTCCATCTTGCATATCCTTCACTTGCACCTGGATCCTTTAAACCTTTTATCTCAACCAAAACCAAATGCTTCCAATCTTGTTTGATGATCTCCAAAACTTCTTATGCAATGGGATCTTTGAACAAACCAAAGAATTGAGCAATTCCCATAGTCCTTTGAACAAACTGCATGCCCTAAAGTTGCCTTACCACTAGGGCAGGAGCATAACTCACATAACTTGTAATCCCTACCAATGGCACCCAATGTCTTTGTCCACAACTCATTAGGACTTCCATTATTGTTATCCATGGGGCTCTCCACTTAAAATCAATATTAGGCAAACCTTCTAATTTGTCAACCCAACCTTGGTTGTCTAGATCTCCCTATTCTTCTTCTTCTACTAACTTCAGGGGTCTTTAGGTGAACCACCAAAAATTATTGAAGACAGGCCTTTTTGTTTCGATATGGCTAACCGTCTAGATATACAACGATTGCGTGTAGCATCTCATTGCTCCTTTTCTGATCCTCCTACAATGGTTATGTGTCAAGATGGTTTCAACTAAAATAGCAGCCATTGCATTGATTTGTGTATTCTCATACTCTACATAAGCAATAGTGGCTTCCAAACTCACTACACCTGTCTGGCTTGAGAACAACATAAGGTCAAATATGCCCAAGGCAATCAATCTCTCTTTTTCTAACCCTGACTTCTTTTCTAGTTCAATTTCTAGTATCCTCCATTTCAGACCGGTAGCATTCTTTTGTAAAAACTTTTCCAAGTTGGAGATTTTGAGCAATTTTGACAGTTCGAGGATGATCTTGTTAGATCTCAAAGGCAAATAAATTTGATATAGATTGTTTGGAAACTCAGTCAACATCCAAAAAAACAAATCGATAGTTTGGATCCAAAAACTGAACTAAAGCTCGCACAGTTGGGTTTAAAACTTCTACCCTTGCAATTTCCACCAAACACCCGTATTTCTTAAAAAATGCACCTTTATCTACATTCTGAAAATGAGTCATTAACTTGTTCACCTCATTCATAATGCAATTCAGGTTATTGATTGGTGAGATCTTCTTAGCATCGCTTCTAAGGTAGTCTTCTTCAGTCAATTGTGATCGTTCAGAATTTTTTCCATACTCTATGATGGAAAATTTATTGATAATGGTCATTTCGTTCACAAGTCCTGCAATTCAAGATGCCTTGGGGTTAGACTTGTTTTGACGCAAAAGATATTATGGAGCATACACCCTAAGGATAGGTTCTAGTTCCTTTACGTGACACATAGGGTAGGTTTACTACTTGGTCTCTAAAAAAAGGTCTCTTGTTGTTCTAGTGATCACCCTCATAAAGGCAATATGGGGGTCCAACAGATAGTGGATGGCACATGCACCAATCACTATTAGTCTAAACACTTAGCAAAGAGTTGAGGTTTACACAAACTTAAACTTGACTCAAGTCATAAGGCAAGCTACTAGTTCCCCACTTAACTTAAAGTTAAATGTGTGTGCCCTCAAAAAGATAATAATAATAAAGAGATGCATGACTATACCATGTATGACAGAATGTGAAGATGCATGCTAAAGCTTTTAAACAAAGCATCATTCATATAAGAAAACAAAAACCAATAACACATAGCATAAACAAACAAATAACCAAGCCTAGTTTTAAGTCCCCAGCGGAGTTGCCATCCTGTCGCACCATCATGGCGAAGCAGCATCCCTCAATTGATTTCAGGGTTTTTTTTTTTTTTTTGTGTAAAGGGGTCGCCACCTAGTTTTGGTCACTAGGAACCCTAACTGGTCTTTCAGAGATTCTAAGGCAAGGGACTGGTTGCATAAAGGGAAGGTATTAGCATCCCTAAGACGCCCTACCTAAGGTAACGTGCTTGGTGTTTGGTTTACTTTATAATTGTTATGGTCTTGGTATTTTCTAATACCATCAGTTTTTCTAGGTTTAATTCAAACTAAATTTATTAAGATAGAAATCTAAGGAGATTCCATGTGCTTTAAAAGCTCATTTTCCCCTTAGTATTTCAAGAGTTTGCGACTCGTAAATCACAAGGAGGAGGGACAAAAATTTAGAAATATAGGGTGCTTTAAAAACCTATTTTTGGCTTAGTGTTTTATACTCTCATGGCTTGTAAACCGTGAAGTAAAAAATTAAAATGTCCTCGATTATAATCAAGGCTTCTTTCAAGGATGTGTGATGACTTATTATTCCTAGAAAATTATTTTTGGATATTTACCACTAAGAGTTTCTTTATCAAGTTATTAATAGTGAATAATAACAAGTTATTCCTAATAATATTTTGGATATTCATACCTTTGGAATTTTTTTATCCAAACATTAACGGTGAATGATAGATGAATTCGCCCTAAAATAAGATTTTTTATTTTTTTTGAAATATTGATCAATACCCTTTGGAGTTTTACAAAGCAAGCCATCATAGATATTGTAAGATTTACAAGAAACTTAAAACAACTCATAAAAAATCATTCAAATAAAATCCTGTAACTGGAAAAGGAATACATCTGTATGCGTAAAGGGGAGCCAAGGTTCTGACACCAAAGTTTGAACTAAAAAACTTGATGCAGTGCAGCCATACTAATTTCATGCAAAAGGAAAGGAACCTAGGTAGCATGCCTCTATTCCCCGTATGTTAAAGACTAAGACTAAAGAAATAAATGGCAGCTACCTCATTTTAAAGAAAATAGAAACAAGTGTTTGAAAAGAACGAACAGTAGCCCCTAACTATACATACGACAAAGAAGAAAAAAATTGAGGCTAATACCTACTAATATTGTTGTCTTCTAACGCAGTGAAGAGGACACAACAGTTGGTCGCTTGATGAGCCTCACTTTCTTTGAGAAATGTTCGCTACACTGCTAGCCTTTTATCCTTACCAAACCTCAACTTCGTGAAAACAAACTAGGACGGATTAGTACCATCATATTCTGCTGCCGGGGGAGGGGGGCAAATGGAGGAGAGACTGTGTGTGGCCAGAGAGAGAGAGCTCTCTTTTTTCTTTTCTTTTTCTATTTCTCACCTCACTTGGTTTTCTTTCTCCTCTCTTTCTTTACTCTTCTGCTCTGTTTTCTTTTTTCTTTCTTTCACGTTCTAGTGAAGGGTTTTTTAGTATATAAAAAAGCCTCCTTTCTTTCTCCTTGTTTTGCCTCTGTCTCTATTTTTTCTTCTCCTTTCTTCTGCTGTTTTTTTCTGCTCTTTCTCCTCTGCCTGTTAGGTCATTAGAAGGGCTTATATATAGTCTAAATACATCTCTATTTAGGAAAGATTCAATGCATTAATTTTAGGATGCAAATCCTTGCTGATCTACAGTAAAAAAAATACAAAAGGAAACTGAAATATCCTGATTCCTATTCTGATTTCAACAGTTAGTTTCCGGTGGTATAACTCCTTTCTTTCCTTCCACAGTTGGGACCATGAGGCACCAGCTGTTTCCTTTGAAATGAGGCAATAAAAATATGGTTTGCAGCTCTCCAATCAGCAAGACAAACATGGAGACCAGTAGGAAATTTGCAAAGAAAAAAAGGGAAGAAATCAGATGAGTAAGGGTGCATGTTGCAAAGTTTTATTTTCCTTATTCGGTGTGGTAGAAATCCTTTCATTTATGATGCTTTAGCCCACCTGTGCAGCTTTCAATATCCTTCTTCAATTAAATCCCTCATTTTAGCACTTTTCGATTTAGTCCTTGGTCCAAAAAAAAATCCTTCGAATTAGGCCTGTGAACTTGGGCTAAACCCTTATTACAGTAAGATTCTCTGCTTTCACATTCAAATGGGAATATCTTGAGCTTGTGATATTGAAATCAAGCGATTCGAAAGCCCAAATTTATCTACACATTTAGGACTCCAACTTTGATGAAGGTGTCAAAGTGAGATAAAATCATTTTAGAGAACAAAAACTGGCAGTAATCTAGTTGATCAAAAAGGATCTCCGAGTCTAATTCAGAAACTAACAATGCCGAGAATCCTGATATGACTGAGAGTATGACCTAAGAATAAATCAACAAAATTTGTGATGAAAGTAGAGTTTTTAGTGCAAAACTCGAGTTAGGATCCTTCTCGCAACAGAGTTCTCTACCTTCACGTTAGATATTCAAAAAGGAATATCTTAAGCTTCTGATATTGAAATCAAGTGATTCAAAATCCCAAATTTATCTACGCGTCCAGGACTACAACTTTGATGAAGGAATCGAAGTGAGAAAAATCATTTAAGAGAACAGAATCTGGCAGTAATCTAGTTGGTCAAAAAGGTTTTTGATCTGACAATGCTGAGCATCCAAATCTGACTGAGAATCTGCCCGAAGAACAATGATCCCTATGACCCAATAAAGGTGTAGGTCAATTTTTCAACATGTCATTAGTGACAGAATATAGCTAGGATGGTCAGATATCGTACGAAACCAAGTCAGAATCAAGGCCTAAGTCGGAAAAAAAAATTGTGGCAGTAGTAGAACCAAATTTTTTTAGTGCAAATTCTGAGGGATTTATCCAACCTTAAAGACCAGATAAAAAAGGAACGAATTTAGTATTATGAAGACTCCTAGTTAATCTAAGAAAACCTGACAATTTTGGTAGCAAAGGGGAAGGATAAAGAGAGTAGAAAATAACTCAAACAAGGTTTTGAAAAAAATATATTTCTTTCTCCACTTTTGTCTATCTTCTAACAAACATGAGCTAAACTCCTACACTCAGTTCAAAAGAGGTATACACCATCTCCAGCACGTGGGGTCCAAAATTGAGTAACAACAAATCTATTTGAAGGTATTTCTTACCTTAAATGGAAGATTTTTTTAAGTGTTGGAAGTTTAGGAAATCAAGGCCCCTTCAATTCCCCTTCCTCCTTTTTTTGTTTTTTCAAAACCCTAACCTTTAATGTACTCTCCAAAAGCTCACCCAAAACCCTTAATCTCCCTTTTTAATTCCTTTGCTAAGCTTTAAATACCCTAATCTCTTTATTTTTGGTTGAATTTTGCAAGAATTTGGAAGAAAATATCACAATTTCCCCCCCTTTTTCTCATGTAAATTGCTAGCTATGTGGAGAAGAAATGGGTATTTATACCCTAATTTTCCATTAATACAAACCCCCCTACATTTAATTCTCTTTTGTTCCACCTTATTTCCATCTAAGTACTATATGCCTTGATCCAATTTATTTCATGGCCTAAAAATAAATTTCGTTTACTTTTTTTTAGAAAATATGTAACCGGGCTTTCATATAGGCACACTAGCTTAATATTTTAGGCCTTGTCGCCTTTTTCTATTATATTTGTTTAAGATTTTTAATTGAGATGCTCTAAAAATAAAATATTGAACATGATATTTAAATTATTATTCAATTTTAGTAGAGTTTTTATATAATATTATAGGTTTTTATGGGAGTATTGAAAATTTCCTTTTCAATTATTATATAATATTATTTTTAACATTTTTTTTTTATTGAAACTTGCTTTTGAGTATCTAAAAACAATACTTCCAAGTAAAAAGTATATTGTTGTTACAACAATAAAGAGCTGCATTGATAAAGTAATGAAATTTAGATTGAAGAGATATATTTTTTTTACTTATTTTAAATGATTGAAATTTTTAACAAACTATTATAGAATAGGATTCTAATATAGGATGTTGTAATCATTACAGTTACTCATGTATCTATCAGAATAGGATTATAATGTAGGATGTTATAATCATTACAGTTACTACAGTGTTCTGCTGCCTCCATATAAATAGGAAGGTTGGCTAAGGCACAACCCAACACATTCCATTATTCTCAACTTGGTATCAGAGCCACAAAATCCTAAAATAAATTAAACCTAATTTTCTCACAGCCTCCCTTCTTCATTGGAACAGTCGCCACATACATCTTCAAATTCTGCAGCACCAGGAGTCCAACTTTGTTCTTCTCCGACAGTGCAGCCCTCTTCTCTTGCAGCGCCTCCTCTGCTTTCCTCTGCTACGTCACCGCCTGGATTCTCCTCTGCTATGGCTGGTGAACGCCTCCTCTTGCTGCCCATGTTTGCTGCCTCTGCTGCCACAAGCATTATCTCCCTTTCTCACACTCATCAAGTCATCTCCCTTAAATTAACAAACACCAATTATTTAAATTGGCGTATGCAAATGCTGCCTTATCTCCTAGGCCAAGGTGTTTTTGGTTTTGTTGATGGCTCCAACATATGTTCTTGCCCATGATGGTATCTCTCTTCAGGTAAATCCTCTTTTTCAAACCTGGAAACAACAGGACCAACTCATTCTAAGTGCTCTTCTTTCCTCCCTATCTATGGAAGTTTTGCATCTTGTTGTTGGCTGTCAAAGTTCTTGTTCAGCTTGGGGCACATTGAGCGAGCTCTGCTTCCACCTCCAACTCTCGTATTATGCAACTTCATGGCTCTTTTCAGGATCTTCAACAGGGTGATGAATCAATAACTCAATTTATGCAAAAAGTGAAGGCCTTATTTGATGAATTGGTCGCTGCTGGTCGGCCAGTTTCGCTTGAAGATTTCAATTTATATGTGTTTCGTGGTCTTCAGGGAGAGTTTAAAGACTTAGTTACCAGTCTTATTACCAAGGCTGAACCTTTATCATATGCAGATCTTCACAGCCATCTCCTAACATATGAATTTCTTCACAAATCTTCTGCTGCCATACATGCTCCTCTGCTGCCCACACCCAGCATTCCATCTTTTGCTCTTGTTGCGCAATGCCAGACTTTTGGCAATTTTGGCCGCAGCAAGGGCCGCTTCAACGGTGGCTGGCGTCCCAACAGCAGAGGCAACCAATTTGCTGGCTCCAGAACTGATCACCGCAGCTTCCAAAACTCCTCCTTCGGTGATAATAGGCAGGGCTCTTGGCAACGCAATAGGTGGCAGAATCCATGCTGCCAACTGTGTCAGAATTTCAGCCATACAGCTCCCCATTGCCCTCAATTCCAGTAGCGAGGTTATGGCCAACAACCTACTCCTAACCTGGTGCAGCGCAATCTCTCCTCAACCAATTCTATTGATTGGTTTCCAGATATCGGTGCCAATCAACACGTCACACCTGATCTTGCCACCTTGACCGCTTCAGAACCGTATCTTGGTAATGATAATTTGCATGTTGGTGATGGTAAGGGCCTTCCTATATCTCATCTTGGTCATACAAAAATATATACACCACATCTTTCTTTCACCTTATCTAATGTTCTTCATGTTCCTTAAATCACAAAACCTTTGCTCTCTGTTCAGAAATTGTCTTGATAATAATGTTTATTTTGAATTTCACCCTCGTGTGTTTTATGTCAAGGATTTCAACACCCATTAAGTCCTTCTCTCAGGTCAGAGTAAAGATGGTCTCTATGCCTTGACCAAGTCTTTCGTCACGTCAGTTCCTCAAGCCTATTGGTCTCCCTGCACTTCTGCCTCTGCCGATTTATGGCATCGTCGACTAGGTCATCCTACTTCACGTATTTTTCAATTGTTAATCTCGAAAAATAAGATCATTTGTAACAACAAACGTCTTAATTTTCAATGTCAAAGTTGTCCTTTAGGAAAATCATCGCATTTGTCTTTAGGACCTACGGGTCACAAAACTTCTGCTCCACTTGAATTAATTTTTAGTGATGTATGGGGCCCTGCTCCTCTTTTTTTTTCAGATGGCTATCGTTATTTTGTTATCTTTGTTGATGCTTATACTAAATATGTATGGTATTATCCTCTCGTTGCCAAGTCTAATGTTTACTCTGTTTTTCATCAATTTTAGACTCTTGTCAAACGTCAATTTTTATTAAAAATAAAATTTGTTCAAATTGATTGGGGCGGTGAATACCGAAAACTATCCACATTTTTTCAGACCATTGGTATTTATCATCGTCTGATTTGTCCCCACACTCATGAACAAAATGGAACAGTAGAGCGTCGTCATAGGCATATTGTGGAAACAGGTCTTACTCTTTTAGGGCAATGTAAAGCACCTTTTTTATTCTGGAATTATGCTTTTGAAACCTCTGTTTATCTTATAAATCGCATGCATACTCATATTCCTTCCCATCGCTCTCCATTTGATTATTTATTTCAATGGTCTCTTGATTATCATTTTTTACGTACCTTTGGGTGTCTCTGTTTTCCTTTTCTGCTTCCATATAATAATCATAAATTGGATTTTCGTTCCTCTCCATGTGTGTTTTTTGGATATAGTTCCTTGCATCTTGGTTATCGATGTCTTGACATTGCACCTCACTGTATTTATATTTCCCGTCATGTCCGCTGCCATGAACATGTGTTTCCATTTGATAATTCTGAACAAATTGGAAAGGTCTCCACCACAACCCCCACCCCACCCACTACTATCACCCTCCCAAATTTGCTAAATCACCCACCGCCACCCACTTTCACTAGCCACCCAAACAGCCCACAACACTCCGCTTTGCCACTCCAAATAGCCACCCGACCACAGCCTCCACCCATCCCTTGGCCATTATCCCATGCTTGTTTATCTAACTCTTATGATGCAGGTTCAGATCATCAATTGGTCTCCTCTCCTCATGGTCTTGGGGCACTTTCTAGTCCCTCCTCTACTTCGCCCTCCCTGGCTAGCACTCCTATAGCTTCAGTCTCTACCTCCAGCCCCTCCTCTACTGATAGTCCTGTGCTTGAGGCTGCTTCTTTATCATCCTCTCCCGCTGGTCTGCAACTTATGGTTGATTTGTCTTCTTATCAGCTGCCACAGGTCTCCTCGCTACAACCTTCTTCCCCTACGTCTCTGATTAGTACTTAAAAGTGCATGTTTATCAAGGTTTTATATCATCATTTTGCACTTGAAGTATCAATAACTCCTTAACTAAAACATGTTTTATAATAACAAGTTTGATACTATAAGATACCTAAATTTATGGTAAATGTTCATCTTAAATGCATGCCTATCACATAAATAAAAGGATTGAATGATGAGTTTAAGTATTGAAAGTGAAAGGACAAAGAGATGGCCAAATTTAGAAAAGAGATGCTGGTGTAGTCCAAACCAGAACATTGCTCGGTAATTGGATCATATCTAGAGCTCTAGATGTCGGATTTAGGTCCATTTTATATGGATAGAAAGGTAAGACAAAGGCCTACAACTTTCATGGGAGCCCACGATTTAAAAAGGTCGTTTTGAAGTCCAAATTGAAGGAACAACGAAGAAGTCCGAAGTTGTCCTGCAGCCTAGACACTATATAGTGTTCAGCCCATATCTTGAGTTCTAGAAGTCCAAATGACCTCATCTTTTTTTTTTGTTGGAAAGCTGAGACAATTCTATGGGCATATTTTGATGTTAGCAATGACGTCTTGTTCAGACAAGAAGATAAGGATTGTCACCAAGTCAAGATGTGGCCACCCACTCATCAATTAGTCAACAAATCAATAATTCTAAATTTTGGCCTATAAAAGGAGGCACTTACCATGTATTGAGGCATCTTGGTTTCCAGATCAAGATCATGCTCTTGCTTTCTCTCTTTGTATTGCTTATGTTTTGCTTTCATTAATATCAAGTTTGTGCACTTCATTTCCTTTCCTTTACTTAGTTAACTTCTTTCTCATTTATGTTCTTATCTTGTTCATTTATGTTTCTTTCTTTCATTATGTTTAGGTAAGTTAATTATGTCAAGGTGAAAAGGGTACACTAATGGTGTAAGAATAAGTATAATATAAACTTAACATGGACCTTAATGTTGGATACTAACATGTTTTATATTTGTTATCTTGTTCACTTTTAATACTTTGCTTGTTAAATGGTTAATCTAGATTTATGTTGTATAACACTTGGTACGACAAATACTAGGTACTTTCATAGCCCATACTATATGGTATAACCGACACCTGAGCTATGAAAGGAACTTGATTTGTTGTTAACATAAGTTATAATCATGAATGTCTGCCAACATTTACAAGTATTAGCTTTATTCAAATAAGATAACTACTGTAATCATGTTAACAATTTATAATCTGATTGGAACCTCCTTTATGTGTGGTTTCCAATTGAGTAATAAGAGTTTATACTATACTTGTTTGAAGTACCATTAGTGGATCCATCTAACCTTGACATTTATTTTTATCGTTGTTTAATCCTTACATTAATCTTTCATCTCAAGTTCTCATTAATTTCTTCATCTTCTTCTTCTTTTATTACTACTACTACTTTTACTACTACTACTATTATTATTATTACTATTTTTATTTATTATTATTTACATTTTTGTTTATATTATATAATATATTTCTTTGATCTTTTCATAAACTCAGTATATAGGCTGGAAACCTGTGACCCGATCTTTTAGATCATTCTCAGGTGTAACAACGCCATGTACTGAGTATTATTATTGTTGTTGTTGTTGTTGTCTTGTTATTTATAATTTATACAATTAACCTCTCTGTGGTTCAACCCCGGTCTTGCCGAGTTATTTATTACTTCGACACTCCTGCACTTGGGAGAAGACATCAAGCTTTTGGTCGTGTCAAGTTTTTGGCGCCATTGCCGGGGAGGTAAATTCTTGTATAAATTATAATATTTAATTTATTCTCTCTTTTCACTTTTTATTTTATCTAACTTTGTTTTCTTTGTTTTGTTTTGTTTCTTTTTCTTCTATTTTCTTTTCTTCCTTTTATTCTCTTCTTACACGTGCATGAGAGTTTGGTCACGTACATTAAGTGGTCGACTTTGTAGGGTATCCTCATCATTTTCAGAAAATATGGCCGAAGAAGATAATCAATCGCTTCATAATGAGAATAATGAGAATAACCGTATGAGAACACTTAGAGACCACATGAATCCCACAGGAACAAGTGCACCCTCATGTATAATTTTCCCTCCTGATGCATCTCATTTTAATTTTAAGCGAGGTATTATTCAACTTTTACCTTCTTTTCATGGTTTAGACCTAGAAAATCCATACTTGCATTTAAGGGAATTTGAGGAGGTTTGTAATACCTATAATGACTCAAATTATAGCATGAACACCATTCGATTAAAGCTTTTTCCTTTTTCATTAAAAGATAAAGCTAAAACATGGCTACAAAATTTGAGACCAGGATCCATTCGTGCTTGGGATGAAATGCAACAACAATTTTTAAAGAAGTTTTTTCTGTCTCACAGAACAAACTCTTTCAAAAGACAAATCATCACTTTCACTCAAAAACCAGGAGAAATATTTTACTAATGTTGGGATAGGTATCGAGATTTGCTTAATACTTGCCCTGATCATGGTTTTGAAACATGGAGATTGGTTTCACATTTTTATGAAGGTTTAACACCTAGAGATAGGCAAATGGTTGAATTGATATGCAATGGAACTTTCTAAGATAAAGACCCTAATGAAGCAATGGAGTACCTAGACTTGCTAGCCGAAAATGCTCAAAATTGGGACACCACAGGTACTTATGAGGCACCAAGTAAAACTCAACCTCATACATCTAGTGGAGGTATGCACAACCTTAGGGAAGATCATGACCTCCAAGCCAAGTTTGCATCTTTAGCTAGAAAAGTCGAAGCACATGAATTGAAAAAGAGTAGTAAATTGAAATTTGTTCAAGACATTGTTTGTCAAATCTGTGAAACCAAGGAACACTCAACAAATAATTGTCCAACTTTGCCTTCTTTTAGGGAATGCCTCCATGAACAAGCTCATGCTTTAAACAGTTTTCAAAGACCCAACCATAACCCATACTCACAAACATATAACCCTGGTTGGAGAAATCACCCAAATTTTAGTTGGAAGAGTGATAGCAACAATGCACAAACTTCACAACGCCACCGTTTCAAGCACACCATAATTTTCAAAATTCTCATGGATATGCACCTCTTTATGCTCCACCTCCTAGAAGAAATCTTGAGGAAACATTGCATGCATTCATTGAAAAGCAGGAGATAATCAACACTCAACTTGCTCAAAGCATGAAAGATTTTAAAGATGCTCTTGCAAAATTAAGATCTGCTCTCAGTTTCCAAGAGAAAGGTAAGTTTCCATCTCAACCACAGCAAAATCCAAAGGGGTAATACAATGCAAATACGAGTAGTTCTGGAAGCCAACACATGGATTAAGTCAAATCAGTCATCACTCTTCGTAGTGGTAAGGTTATTGAAAAACCCATTCTTGAACCTTGTGAGAAAGATGATGAGTCTATCTCTGAGGGTAAGGAAGGGGTTGAACCTGAACATTGCAAAGAGAAGGCTGATTCCCCGCCAGCACTGCCATTTCCTCATGCCATGACCAAACAAAGGAAAATCAATCACAACTTTGAAATCTTTGAAACTTTCAAACATGTAAGGATCAATATACCTTTGTTGGATGCTATTAAACAGGTTCCTTCCTATGCTAAATTTTTGAAAGATCTGTGCACTATGAAGAGAAAACTAAATGTGAAAAAGAAAGCCTTTTTAGCCGAACAAGTAAGTGCCATTCTTCAAAACAATAATGCTTTGAAATATAAAGACCCTGGTTGTCCTACAATTTCTTGCTTTATTGGAGAACATAAAATTGAAAGAGCCTTACTTGATCTTGGAGCTAGTGTGAATTTACTTCCATATTCAGTCTTTCAAAGTCTCAATCTAGGTGAGTTAAAACCAACCTCTGTAACTCTTTTACTTGCCGATAGATCTGTAAAAGTGCTTAGAGGAATAGTTGAGGATGTGTTAGTACAAGTTGATAAATTCATTTACCCTGTAGATTTTGTTGTCTTGGATACACAACCTGTTGAAGCATGTAATTCAATTCCTGTCATTTTAGGACGTCCATTTCTTGCCACTTCTAATGCATTGATTAATTGTAGGAATGGACTGATGAAGCTATCATTTGGAAACATGACATTGGAGATGAATATTTTCAACATTTACAAGCAACCTGGAGATGATAATGATTTACAGGAAGTGGACTTTATTGAAAAATTAGTTCATGATCAATTTCAAACCACTTCTAGTGAAACTAAGATTGATGAATCTGATGATTTGCAAATGGTCTACTTTCAGGAATCAAAGGCATGCAATTGGAGACCACAAATTGAAGAATTGCCACCATGATCAATTGAGCCCATACCTTCAAGTGTTCAACCACCAAAACCTGAATTGAAGTCGTTACCATTTAATCTCAAATACTCATTTTTTGGGAGAAAATGAAACTTTTCCGGTAATAATCTCTTCTAAACTTGATGCACATCAAGAAAGTAAGTTATTACAGACTCTGAAAATGCACAAAAATGCATTAGGATGGACCATAGCTGACATAAAAGGAATTAGCCCTTTGATTTACACACACAGGATTTATTTGGAGGAAAATGCTAAACCCTCTAGAGAAATGCAACGAAGGCTTAATCCTAATATGAAAGAAGTAGTGAAAAATGAAGTCATTAAGCTTCTAGATAATGGAATCATTTATCCTATTTCTGACAGCAAATGGGTAAGTCCTACCCAAGTTGTACCCAAAAAGTCTAGAGGTACTGTGATAACGAATGAGAAAAATGAGTTAATTCCAACTAGGACTGTTACTGGTTGGCGCATGTGCCTTGACTATAGGAAACTTAATTCTATGACTAGAAAAGATCATTTCCCTTTACCTTTCATGGATCAAATCCTAGAAAGAGTTGCAGGTCATGAATTTTATTGTTTCCTAGATGGCTATTCAGGTTACAATCAAATTGAAATTGCATTGGAAGATCAAGAGAAGACTACTTTCACATGTCCATTTGGTACTTTTGCATATCGAAGGATGCCTTTTGGATTATGTAAAGCACCAGCCACGTTTCAAAGATGCATGCTTAGCATATTTAGTGATATGGTTGAACGTTTTCTTGAATTTTTATGGATGATTTTTCTGTTTTTGGTGATTCATTTAATGATTGTTTGACTAACTTAGAAAAGGTTTTGAGCAGGTGTGAAGAAAAGAATCTTGTACTGAATTGGGAAAAATGTCACTTTATGGTAACAAACGGCATTGTACTTGGTCAAATTGTTTCATCAAAAGGAATTAAGGTTGACAAATCTAAAATCGAGTTAATTGCCAAATTACCAACACCAAAATCTGTTAAAGATGCTAGATCATTCTTAGGACATGTTGGTTTTTACATAAGGTTCATCAAAGATTTTAGTGTAATATCTAAGCCCTTGAGTAACCTTTTAACAAAGGATAATATTTTTGAATGGACTGAACATTGTGAAGAAGCCTTTGTTAAACTTAAAAACTTGCTTACTTCTGCTCCTATCATTCAACCTCCTGATTGGTCATTACCTTTTGAAATAATGTGTGACGCTAGTGATTATGCCATGGGTGCTATCTTGGGACAAAGAAAAGATAAGAAACCTTATGTGATTTACTATGCAAGTAAAACTTTAAATAGTGCTCAAATGAATTACACCACCACTGAAAAAGAATTACTTGCAGTAGTATTTGCTTGTGATAAATTCAGGTCTTATCTGGTTGGCTCACCTGTTGTTGTTTTTAGTGATCATGCAGCATTGAAATATCTTCTTTCTAAGAAAGATTCTAAGGCTAGATTGGTGCGGTGGATTTTGTTACTTCAAGAATTTGATATCACAATCAAAGACAAGAAAGGCACTGAAAATGTTGTTGCAGATCATTTGTCAAGATTGACAACAGATTCGAAATCTAACATCACACTAATCGATGACTATTTTCCCGATGAATCTTTACTTTCTGTTTGTACGATGCCTTGGTTTGCTAATATTGTTAATTTTCTTGTTTCAGGACAATTGCCAGCTCATTGGAGTACCCAAGACAAAAGAAAGTTCTTGAACGAAGTGAAGAACTTTTATTGGGATGACCCTTATTTATTCAAATATTGTCCTAATCAAATATTTTGAAGATTTATTCCTGACAATGAGGTAAGTAGTGTCATTAAATTTTGTCATTCTGAGGCATGTGGGGGTCATTTCTCATCAAGAAACACAAGTGCCAAAATCTTACAAAGTGGATTTTACTGGCCCACCATGTTCAAGGACTCATATGCATTCTGTAAGACTTGTGAAAATTGTCAAAAATTAGGATCTATTTCAAAACATCACATGATGCCTTTAAATCCTATTCTTGTCATTAAGATCTTTGACTGTTGGGGTATAGATTTTATGGGTCCATTTCCTCCATCATTTGGTTTTATGTACATATTAGTCGCAGTAGATTATGTTTCAAAATGGATAGAGGCAATTCCAAGTCGAAACAATGATCACAAAACAGTGATAAAGTTTTTGAAAGATAATATTTTGAGTCGATTTGGAATCCCTCGAGCCATAATAAGTGATGGTGGAACACATTTCTGTAACAAGCCATTTGCTTCTTTAATGAAGAAATATGGAATCACACACAAAGTTACCACCCCTTATCACCCTCAGACAAGTGGACAAGTAGAGCTTGCTAATAGGGAGATTAAACAAATCTTGGAGAAAACAGTGAACCCTAATAGGAAAGACTGGTCTTTAAGACTTAATGATGCACTTTGGGCTTATCGAACTGCTTATAAAACATCATTAGGTATGTCACCTTATAGACTAGTCTATGGAAAACCTTGTCACTTGCCTGTGGAAATTGAACATAAAGCTTATTGGGCTATTAAAGCTTTCAATTCAAACCTTGATGATGCTAGTCAGCTGCGAAAATTGCAAATAAATGAGCTTGAGGAAATAAGAAATGATGCATATGACAATTCAAAAATTCATAAAGAAAGAATTAAAGAGTTTCATGACAAGAAAATACTGAGAAAAGCATTCAATGTTGGTCAAAAAGTCTTGCTTTATAATTCTCGACTCCATTTATTTCCTGGAAAAATAAGATCAAGATGGAGCGGTCCTTTTATTGTGAAACATGTGTATCCATATGGGGCCTGTGATATTGAGAATCCAAAGAATGACAATGTTTTCAAGGTAAATGGGCATAGTTTGAAAGTTTATTTTGACAATTTTTCGGTTGAAAATGACTCTATTGAATTGAGCGATCCTATATATAAAGATTGATTCTTTTTCTCACAATGTTTTGTGTTTTGTTGTATTTATTGTTTTGCTAGTCTCTCTTTCACCCCGGTCAAATGGCAGATAACGGTACTCCGTGACTTAAGTCGGTTCTTTTAGTTTCCCAAATAACTGATATTTGTATATATTTGTACAATTCTTAGCTCTTTCTCCCTTCTTTGAATCTCTTCTCTAATTCTCTTTTGAAAATGGACACCACTCTTGAAAAATTGAAAAAGTATTTTCCCGCTTTGCCTCCAAATGTGATTAATAAAATTTACCGTGCTAGGTGTGCAAGATTGAGGTTGTTAATGAATCATGGAATTCCTGAAGATATTCACTGGCTAATTGAAGCAAAAGTTTGATTATCAGGTGAGTCCTCCAATTCTTTCATTTCACACATGCCTGGAACAGGTAAAAGCACTTTTGCAAAGAAACGTCGTGCAAAACGACTGAAAGTCTGTCACAGATGTGCCAGATGGACTTATAATGCGACATGTCATTCTTTAGGAATGGTATATGTAAACTGTGAAGATAAAATACAATTCATTAAGGATGGCCTGAGTAAAGGGTCTTTAGATAATCTTTTGTTGACCCTTGAGATGCATCCTAGTGGAGATGTGCATCGTGTAATTCATGCTTTATGGCCACAATTCCATAAAGAACATGATCGACTTAGTCTTGGGAATCTGACTAAAAAAGACCATGTTTGCCAGTTTTTAAGAAAACTGGATGGGAAGCCTATCCCCGACCCATAGAGGGCGTTTAAGCCGTTCTTGGACGTAAAACCAAGGGAAGATGTGAGCCACAATCACAACTACCTGTACATACATGCTTTGTCAAAATAAATAAATAAAGAGAGAGAGTGTGAGACTACAGCTGGCCTATATATAGGTGGTATGATTGCATTTTCACTTTTTCATCTATAAATTCTTCTCTTCCTTCCGTTCATTTCTACCCATCCCATACATTCATCAAATATAGAAGTGTGTAGAAATGGCAGGTTCCTCAAGTCATCACATAAGAAATATTTGTGTTTTTGGTGGATCCAGCCCTAGGAAAGAAAAAGAGTTTTTAGAATCAGCAAATCATCTTGGTCAAGTACTAGCTGAGAGAAAGATTCATTTAGTGTATGAGGGAGGCAGCCTTGGGTTAATGGGAGGTGTTTCAATGGCTGTATTTTTAGGAGGCAGACAAGTTTTGGGGATTGTCCCCACAGCTTTAACAAATAGGGACACCATTGGAAAAACAATTAGAGAGGAACTACAGGTCCCAACAATGTCTGATCAACTGAACGCCATGTTTAGCCATGCTGATGCCTTCATTGTCTTACTAGGTGGTCTGGGCACAGTGGAAGAGATCTTTCATATTTCATCTTGGGCCCAACTGCACATTCACCATAAACCTATAGGTTTGTTAAATGTTAATGGTTTTTATGATAAGTTGCTATCTTTCCTTGATCAAGCTGTGGAACAGGAATTTTTAACATCTTCAGCACAACAAATCATAATCTCTGCTGCTACTGCTAAACAATTGATTGACCAACTACAATCTTTCATCCCTGTCATTGATCCCTGCATGAGTCGCCTAGATTGGTCAATTAAGGAAAGCCGTAAAAAGCTTAGATTAGATTTGAGCCTTCATTTGTGAAACATTGTGTCTTGTGGTTTTATTAATAGCATATTATTTTATTTTGTTACTTCTTATATTTGTTTAAGTGTGTTTCAGGTTTGTCATTGTTCGTTGTTTCGGGTGATGTCTTCTATACTCTATCTTTCTACTTTAGGACATTGAGGACAATGCCTCGTTTTGGTTGGGGGGAGAGGGTAGTAGTTTAAAAAAAAATAACCAACTAACTGTTTTTGTTTTTAAAAAACCATTTGGCAAAACTGTTATTACTAGGATGGCAGAGTAAAGAGAAATTATTCTTGAGACACATCTTAGTAAAAACTTTCTAATGGTTATTTGCAATATTCATAACAAGGCCTATTAGAATATGATGCGAACCTCGTGATCACGTGGTCACGCAACCCACATGCAAAGACACCAATTCCCGGAAAGCCAAGTAAATCAGGTTTGATAGGAGTGTGACACAAAGATAACTTGTACCTAGGCACCAGCACTATTGGAAACGAAAAACCCCCACCCAACGAATATAGATTCGCGAACGAGAAGTATAAGGATGATGCCATAATGCCAGTTGTTCTTCGATAAGTCGTTTTCAATTCTTTAGAGAACCAAGGAAGGGAGATTATCTCACCAACACACACACACACAAAGTGCGGCAAACAAGAAGTTTTATTAATATGAATTGTCTTCTTACATGTCTGGTTATGCCCTTATTTATAGTGACTGCAAACTAAAATAAACCCTAATGGACCCCATATGTGGACTTATATGATGCCCACTTACAATTAAACCCAAATAATATAAATATACCCTAAACTAAGAAGAAAATAACATTAAAATAAATAAATCTAAATTTAATATCCTAAATATGATAGGATCAGATTTGTAGCCCTTGAGAAGTCCTATATAAGCTAGGAGAATCAAATCTGAAGGTAGAATTAGTTCTGAAATCTTCTTTCCTTTTTGTAGCTAGGATGAATAAGGAATCCTTGCAAGAAAAGGATTCTGAAACATTTATGAATCCTTGCCACACTTGGAAACTATGTTGCAGCCCATTAAAGATCTTTGTAGAATTAGGAGATTCCCAAAATAAGCTGCCGCATCCTTTTAAGAAAAGAATCCTAGCCAAATAGGAAGTCCACAAGTGAAAAGGAAGTAAATAACAAAACCCGTATAGCCTCTGTTGACCCGTGTTTGGATGTCTTTCCGAACTCCGATTGACATGATATTTTAACCCAAGGTACAAAAACATGTCAGGAGCCTCCACGTAAAATTTCAGCCCGATCCAACGGTGGGATTGAGAATTATGACTATTTCCGTAAAACTGGATAGTTGCGCATTTTACATCAAAATCCGAATTTGACCTTGGCTGGATCGTATCAGAATACTTCTTGAAATATTCAGGTTTACAAACTCTCGCATTGTTATCACTTGATTCTGCTCATATACTCATTTAACAAGTATTATTAAACCTTCATTTTCACACACACACTTTAACATATGATTGTGGGTTGCACATTGGATTATTACATTATTTATGTTCTTTTGTTGAAGGTAACAACTAAGAGAAAGGGATAGTATATAATTTGCAAAAAAAAAAATATTGATAAAATTGATGATAATAAAAACGTAGATAAGTTTGGTTTCGTAGCCTCCCTAACCTAAGCAATTAAGCCTAAAGGGGTGTTTTAACACCTAATACCCTAAAGTCAACTGACTTGGGAGCTATTGGCCCAAAGCTTGTTACATGGGTTAAGGAGAAAAGCTTAAGGGAATCAAACATTGCACTATTTATGTATCAGTATCTGCAACCCGAATTGTTAAGCTCGTAGGGGTGTCTCAACACCTAATGCCCTAAGACCAACTGGTGTGGGAGTCATTAGCCTAAAACTCGTTACATGGGTTAAAGATACATTGTGTTTTAAGTTGTATGTGTATATAAATAAAACAAAAAAATTAAAAGAAGAAAGAAGAAAGAAAAAAAAAAGTAATAATAATAATAATCCCAACCCAAGGAAGTTCACCCTAAACATTTGAACATAATATTGTTTTCTTCCAACAAAAGCCCCATCATCTATGTTTTCATATATTGAGCACATAAAAATAAGATTTATTAATATCTTGTTTAAGAACTATGAAGCAGGAATATAAATTTAATGAGAGTTTGTTTATCTAGATAGATTAATGGAAGTTGAATGATGAATGCCTTGCTTTGTGAAACTTGCAAATTGTTTCTCTATTTTAACACTTTAGATTACTAGGGACTAGCAATAAGCTGGTTGGGGGGTGTGATTAGTACTTAAAAGTGCATGTTTATCAAGGTTTTATATCATCATTTTGCACTTGAAGTATCAATAACTCCTTAACTAAAGCATGTTTTATAATAACAAGTTTGATACTATAAGATACCTTAATTTATGGTAAATGTTCATCTTAAATGCAGGCCTATCACATAAATAAAAGGATTGAATGATGAGTTTAAGTATTGAAAGTGAAAGGACAAAGAGATGGCCAAACTTAGAAAAGAGATGCTGGTGCAGTCCAAACCGGAACATTGCTCGGTAATTGGATCATATCTAGAGCTCTAGATCTCGGATTTAGGTCCATTTTATATGGATGGAAAGGTAAGACAAAGACCTACAACTTTCATGAGGAGCCCAAGATTTACAAAGGCCGTTTTGAAATCCAAATTGAAGGAACAACGAATAAGTCCGAAGTTGTCCTGCAGCCCAGACACTATTTAGTGTTCAGCCCATATCTTGAGTTCTAGAAGTTCAAATCACCTCATCTTTTTTTTTTTGTTGGAAAGTTGAGACAATTTCCTAGAACATTCCTAAGGATTCTGGGCATATTATGATGTTAGCAATGACGTCTTGATCAGACAAGAAGATAAGGATTGTCACCAAGTCAAGATGTGGCCACCCACTCATCAATTAGTCAACAAATCAATAGTTCTAAATTTTGGCCTATAAAAGGAGGCACTTACCATGTATTGAGGCATCTTGGTTTCCAGATCAAGATCATGCTCTTGCTTTCTCTCTTTGTATTGCTTATGTTTTGCTTTCATTAATATCAAGTTTATGCACTTCATTTCCTTTACTTTACTTAGTTAACTTCTTTCTGATTTATGTTCTTATCTTGTTCATTTATGTTTCTTTCTTTCATTATGTTTAGCTAAGTTAATTATGTCAAGGTGAAAAGGGTGCACTAATGGTGTAAGAATAAGTATAATATAAACTTAACATGGACCTTAACGTTGGATACTAACATGTTTTATATTTGTTATCTTGTTCACTTTTTAATACTTTGCTTGTTAAATGGTTAATCTAGATTTATGTTGTATAACACTTGGTACAACAAATACTTGGTACTTTCATAGCCATACTGTATGGTATAACCGACACCTGATCCATGAAAGGAACTTGATTTGTTGTTAACATAAGTTATAATCATGAATGCCTGCCAACATTTACAAGTATTAGCTTTATTCGAATAAGATAACTAATATAATCATGTGAACAATTTATAATCTGATTGGAACCTCCTTTATGTGTGGTTTCCAATTGAGTAATAAGAGTTTATACTATACTTGTTTGAAGTACCATTAGTGGATCCTCTAACCTTGACATTTATTTTTATCGTTGTTTAATCCTTACATTAATCTTTCATCTCAAAGTTCTCATTAATTTCTTCATCTTCTTCTTCTTTTATTACTACTACTACTACTTACTACTACTACTACTACTACTACTACTACTACTACTACTACTATTACTATTATTATTATTATTATTATTATTATTATTATTTATATTCTGTTTATATTATATAATATATCTCTTTGATCTTTTCATAAACTCAGTATATAAGTTGGAAACATGTGACCCGATCTGTTAGATCATTCTCAGGTGTAACAATGCCACGTATTGAGTATTATTATTATTATTATTATTATTACTATTATTGTTATTATTGTTGTTGTTGTTGTTGTTGTTGTTGTCGTCTTGTTATTTATAATTTATACAATTAACCTCTCTATGGTTCGATCCCGGTCTTGCCGAGTTATTTATTACTTCGACACTCCTGCACTTGGGAGAAGACATCAAGCTTTTGGTCGTGTCAGTCTCCACCAGCACACAGCAGACATCCTATGACTCTTAGACTGCGGCAGCCGAAGACAACTAATCTGGTTGCTTCCGCTGCCGCTACTTCTACCTCCACACGGGTACTGTATTCTCCCTCTTTTGAGCCTTTTGCATTCTCTGATGCTGACCGGTATGCAGTTTGGCATAATGCTATGTGATGAGATCACCATTTTACGTGAAAATTGCACTTGGTCTTTGGTTCCATTTCATCCTTCGATGAACGTTGTTGGTAGTAGATGGGTATATCGGATCAAACGTCATGTTGATGGTAGTATTGAGCGCTATAAAGCACGCCTGGTTGCTAGAGGTTTTACCCAGCAGGAAGGTATTGATTATTCTGAAACCTTCATTCAGTTATTAAGCAGGCCACTGTCCGATTGATTTTCTCTATCGCGGTTTCGCGAAATTGGAAGATTCATCAGCTTGATATTCATAATGCCTTCCTCAATGGTGTTCTTGCTGAAAAGGTCTACATGAAACAGCCTCCAGGTTTTGTTGACTCTTCTCTTCCATCTCATTTGTGCAGATTGCACAAATCATTGTATGGTTTGAAACAGGCACCGAGAGCATGGTACACTCGTCTAAGTGATTTTTTGCTCTCCATCGGTTTCCAAGCTTCCAAGGTTGACACCTCCCTGTTTATCTTATCTGATGGTACTAATATCTCTTATCTTCTGGTGTATGTTGATGATATTCTGCTCACGGGTAGCAACTCTGCTATGCTCCATCACCTTATACAGTTACTCAGCTATGAGTTCAAACTTCGTGACTTAGGTGAAGTTCAGTCTACCAGTATGGGTTTAATGTTGCGTCAACATAAATATATTCTTGACATCCTCACCCAAGCTGGTATGACTTCCTGCAAACCACTTGATACTCTTGTCTCCCCTTCGAAAGTCATTTTATTACCGGATCATTCATTCTCTGATCCTACATGATTTCGTCAAATCGTGGGTGCTCTTCAATATCTTACCTTCACCCGTTCAGATATATGTTTTGCTGTTAACAGAGTTTGTCAGTTTATGCATGCTCCTACAGAATCTCATTGGGCCGCTGTCAAACGTATTTTACGATATCTTAAAGGTACAACATCTTATGGTTTCCATATCACTTGATGCTCCTCTTTTGCTCTACATGGCTTTACAAATGCAGATTGGGCTAGTAGTATTGATGATCACAAGTCTACGAGCGACTATCTTGTCTTTTTTGGTCAGACGCCGATTTCTTGGAAATCCGGCAAGCAACGCACTGTTGCTCACTCCTCTACTTAGGCTGAGTATAAAGCCCTTGCTGATGGTACCGCTGAAGTCATTTGGCTTCAATACTTGTTAACAGATTTGCAGGTTCCCTCAGTCTCTGCCCCTACCATTTGGTGTGATAATCTTCGTGCTACCTATCTCTCAGCAAATCCTATCTTCCATGCTCATACTAAGCATGTTGAAGTGGATTATCACTTTGTCTGTGACCGTGTTGCCAAGAAAGAAATTCAAATTCGTTTTGTTCCCTTTTAGGATCAACTTGCCGATGTCTTCACTAAACCGCTTCCTGTTGCATCCTTTACTGCTTTTCGATTCAAACTTCGGGTTGATCCCCCACCCTCAGCTTGAGGGGGCATATTATAGAATAAAATTCTAATATAGGATGTTGTAATCATTACTGCCTCTATATAAATAGGAAGATTGGCTAAGGCACAACCCAACACATTCTATTATTCTCAACTCAAACCTTTATTTTAATAGTCGCTCTCTCATATTAAAAAAATATGCTACTAAAAAAATTATGTTATTAATTTTAAAAAATAATATTGATTACATTTCTAAATATACTCTGAATCAACTAAACACCATGGATACATGTGAGGCTAGATCGAGTTGCTAAAAAGCTACCCGCGGTAAAATATATATATATATTATATATATATATATATATATATATATATATATATATATATATATATATATATATGAAATTAAGAATCTTGCCACGCTTGTTCCTTTACCTAGTCAACACAACCGGCTATCATTGAAGGAGCAAACTGAGAAGAACAGTGCTGCTGTATAGTGTATACCATATTATCAGTTTCAAATTTTCAATGCACACCCATACAGCTCTCTTATAAAGCATATGATAAGTCAGACCATATTAGGACACATAACTTCTGATACATAAAGGCCAAACATATCTCATACTCTGAGTGGAAAAGATGGCCAAGTTTTGTCTGTTGTTGTGTTTTAGCCTGCTGCTGATTTTCGGGTTTCCAGCTATTGGCTCTGCAACAAAGGAAGAGATTGGCATGTATGAGCTCAAGAAAGGAAATTTCTCTATGAAACTCACCAATTAGGGCGCACATATTATCTCCCTTCTTCTCCCTGATAAATACGGTACAGTTTTTCTTCATCCATTATTTATTTCTTGAAATTTATTTGTTAATTCCTTATTTTGGGAACGTATGACATTGCATTTCAGGTTCAAGAAGATGCGTTCTCATGCTAAAGTTTTGTTTCTTGCTTTTGTGTTAATTAACAAATTAAAACAGGAAAGTTCGCTGATATTGTCCTTGGCTATGATACTATTAAGGAATACAAGGTGAGATTTGTTCTTCCTTTCCTTTCTTTTCCTTGTTTTTGCTTTGGTTTTATGAAAGTATATGATTTCACATTCTTTTACAAATTGATCCACATTGTTGATTGTTCAATTTGTGTCTTTCTCTTTCAAGCCAATGGCACTCAGAATATATAAGATGATGGGTTCTTCTGCAGGACCACGACTCGCAGGGCAAAAAAAGTTATTAAAATTCCGTTGGGTTAAAGCTAGATCAGCTAGCTGTATAATTTGTCGTACTGAAATATGTGTCTTCTCGATAGTCTGAGGAATTATTATTATTATTATTATTATAGTTCATATTTATCACTTCAAAAAATACTTTGTCGTGTCTGTTCACACTTGTCTGATTCTTCTTACAGTACCGTCCCTCTTCGTCTTATCTCGTGCTGCATTTATTAAATATCATAGGTTGATGCATGTTCATACGACAACGCAGAGAATAATACCATATGACATTTATTAGATATGTATCATCTCTTGGTTAAATTCAAAAGTCAAATCTTTATCTTGAGAACTGCATTATTAAGTCTCAAAATAATAAATTTTTGTGTGCAACATTAAAGTATTCAAAGGCATCTTTTATTCCTTTTAATATTAATGTTTTAATATAAAAGTAAGAGAAAATAAAATATAATTAAAAATTATTTTTAAAATTAAACAGACTGTCCATATGAAACTTGTTTAGAAAGAATAATAAAGCATTTCCCTTTTCTTTTCTTTAAACTTTTAATTTTTTCCAGCATGTAAATATTTTCATATCTATAACAATCATTAAATCAATTTCTTTAATTGCTTTTCCAAATGCAACGAATTATCTCTATAAAATTCTTGACTGATTCTTTTTATTATGAACAGTCATTGGATGTTAGTGGTACAAAACATTGTCAAGGAAAAAAAAAAAAAAAAAATATGGGTAGCAGATTAATTTGCTGGCTCTTCGAGATATACGAGTGGAAGATGCTTTTAATTAGCAGTGGATTTCTTAATGATCGATTTTTTATTTACATTTTAAAGAAAATCCATTCTCTTAAATATATCTCGAAGAGACTAATTTGTTTGTTCTTGCACTTCATCCTATACCTCATTGCCATTGTAAAAGAACTAGTTTAAATGGTTGGTGAGATCATGAAAATAGTTTTGGTCATAAAATTAAAAAATCATTTTAATTCAAAACTTTAAACTATATATATATTTTAGTAGTCATGCTCTAAAAGTTGCCACTTTTATTTTCTTTGTTTTCACTTCATGTATATCGGATTGATAACGTTGTGCAGAATGATTCATCAAACTTTGGAGCCACTGTGGGACGAGTTAATTGCCAATAGAATTGCTGGTGCTCAATTTACTTTGAATGGAACTCTATATAAACTAGTTGCTAATGAAGGGAAGAACATGCTTCATGGTAAAATATACATCTTACTACACCTTCGCTAGCAAAGTAGAATTTTTCCCCGTATTGATTGATTTTCTATCAACTTGAATTGAAGAGGTATCTTTTTTTTTTTTTTTTTATACTTTTGGCACTAATTGCTTCCATGGATATCAGGCGGCCCTAAAGGATTTAGTAAGGTTGTTTGAAAAGTGAAAAAGTACAGCCCTGAAGGACGTACTCCTTGCATTGTCTTTGCCTATCACAGCTTTGATGGTGAAGAAGGTCAGCATAGTCTGTCAAGCCATAATTTTTCACACTAGCTACAGGCTCAACACACACACACACATATATGTGTGTGTGTGTGTGTGTGTGTGAGCATAAATGACACCTACAACAGAAATTAAAGCTATGAAACATTTTTCATATACACAGGATTCCCCGGTGATCTCCATGTAATTGTGGGATCCAAGCTCCTTGGGCACAACAAGTTGCTTATAACAATGAAAGCAAAAGCTCTAAACAAGGCCACTCCGGTTAATCTAGTTAACCATGCCTATTGGAACCTTGGTGGACACAATAGTGGTGATATCTTGTCAGAGGAAATTCAGATCTTCGCTTCGCACTACACTGCTGTTGACAGCAAACTCATTCCTACAGGAGAGATTGTGACAGTGAAAGGAACACCCTATGATTTTCTCAAACCCAACACCATCGGAAGCAAGATCAACAAACTCACTAATGGCTATGACATCAACTATGCACTTGATGGAAGTGGAAACGACAAGTTGAAGAAAGAGCAATTGTGCATGATAAGAAGTCTGGAAGAATGATGGAGATATTAACAAATCAACCAGGTGTGCAGTTCTACACAAGCAACACTTTGCATCAGAAGGGAAAAGGTGGATTCGTGTATGAACCTCATGGAGCTCTTTGTCTAGAGACTCAAGGATTTCCTGATTCAGTAAATCACCCCAACTTCCCTTCACAGATTCTGAATCCAGGGACGTTCTATAAGCATCAGATGTTGATCAAGTTTTCGAATTTCTAGATAATTCGGGACACCAAACTTTCAAATGAAAAAAACAAGATGATTGTGTGTTTTCAGAGTGCTTTTGGCATAGTTTCGAAATTGGAGATCATTTGTACTTTCTATCATCTAAAGTCATGTGATTTTGTTGCTCAATGAAATCAATAATTGCTGCAGAGTGCAGAGATGTTGAATACTTCATGTATAATAAACAATCTTCTTGGCCACCTTTCAGTACTAAATGTGTTTTTCGCTTCGTGGAAGTAATTGCGGTTGAGCTATTTTCAGGTTCGCCACCCCTAAAGGAATGTGCCAGAAATTTAAACCTCAGGGTTTGAGATAGAGCTTCGAATATATTCCAAGCATTTAACTTTTAGAACCTGCTCCTTTTTATTGGAGGATCTAGTGTAGCACACATGCAATAATACATTGTGCGTGTTGCATTGGAAACTACAGGTTGAGTCCAACAGCATGTTCAACCCCCTTTGTAGTGGAGCTAGATAATTTGGCTCGAAAAACATATCAATAAGAACAGTTACATTTATATATGCTATCACCGAATGCATAAATTTTGATATGGAATTATAATTATTATTATTATTTTTGAATCTCTAACGGTTAAGACTATTATTGTTCTAATAACAAGCAATAGAGAGACCAATTGGATTCTTTAATTCATTCCTAATTTTATTAATATTGCTATCTTAAATATGGAAGACAACGGAGTATGAGCAATCCTCTTACACCATCTGTTTTTAAAAACTCAACCCTGTTGAGACGCACAGGATGATAAATCCTGCCACATGATGGAGGTTTTCTTAAGATTTCTGTTTTCTAAGCACACACTGTCAAACTAACCAGTAATATATATGTTGCCGAACAAATTAGGAAGTGTTTATAATAATGAGCACAAAAATTCAAAAGATAAGCACAAGCCTTGAAACCTTGCCAAGCTATTTTTTAGGTTGCACATACTTTGCATTCCTCTTTTATTCAACACAGCCACAAATATAGTAAGACCATTGTTGTAGCAGACGAACCATCATATATTGAGCCAGTTAAATCTTGACTAGTAAAAAACAAAACAAAAAATACTTAATATTAATTATATATGTTTAATGATAAAGTTGGAGAGTTTAGTGCTTACCATAAACAATAGAAATTCATGCAGATATCTAGGCATTGGTAGAAATTTATGAGGGTAGGGGTCTTTTGGTTTCTATAGACCAAAAACATTTTTTTACCATGTTTAATGAGATGATTAAATTTCACTGACGGCATGAGAACCTTTTAAGGAGGAAGAGATTGGATACTACCGATCTTGTGATTTGTGCTCTTGGTGTTAAAATTATTTTTTTCTTTACACTCATATTAATTATATCTGAATTAACTCATTTTTTTTGGAGCATTTTTTTAAGTTTAATAATTTTATGATCATAAGATGTACTTCTAAAGTAGCAATCATTTATACATCACTTATGGATACAGTCAAAAGTCACCAAAGGTAAGATTTTGAAATCTTAGATATGATTTCCAAGACTCACATAGTAAATAAGCAGGGATCCATTCTTTATTATTGTAATAGTTTTTGGCACATGTAGTATGAAATACATGCTATAGTGGAATTTACTTTCTTTTTTTAAGACAGAATATATGTCGTTGCTCTTCTTATTAAAGGAAATACACCATACAAGTCTTAGTTTTGTTGCCAAAAACATAGACTTCAATTAGAAATTCTCATTTGCTCATTGTCAGTAGTGGTAGATGAATAATTTCATACTCGACTTTAATCATAGTAGACACATGAATAGTGAGAATTTATTAATATTGATTCCTTTATTTAAGAACCTCATCTTGGTCTTAACCAAGGTAATATTTTAAAAATTACTTTGAGTTAAAATTGCTCCCACTATGCCCAAGTTGCTTATTGAGCATTAAAACTCAATTAGTCTCATCTTTACTCGCTTTACAAGTGCTAGAGGTAATTGCTCATGTGAATGAGTCAATCTAAGTCTATTGACATACTTTAAGAAATTATACTATATGATACTCAATATATTCCATAAAATAAATAGTGAATAAAATGATATTCTAATGAGATTTATTCATTACTCAATCACAGTAAGTCTTTGTATGATCCTTAAAACTAGTTATATTACTAATTATATTCTACATAGGCCAAAGGATCTCATATATCTAACAAATACATCCCTTGCTATTGGTTTTATGAGTGGATCTGCAACCATAGAATTTGTAGAATTGTGTTTTAGGATCACATCATGTTCAATAATTGCTTATCTAATGTGGTGATATCTCATCTTGATGTGTTTGGTATTTTGGATCTTTGGTTACAACTATTGTAGCAGTGTTATCATAGTAAATTATCATTGGGTCTGATGCTGATTTGATAATTTTCAAATGATACATGAAACTCCTTAACCAAACAACATCTTGTGTTATTGCAGAACAAGCTACATACTCAGCCTCTATGGTAGATAAAGTTATGCAGTATTATTTCTTGCTCCACCATGGTATTGCATTATTATTAAGAAAAAAAAACATATCCCGAAGTTGATTTGGATGATCAACATCTTCTTCCCATTCAGCATCAAAGTAACCAATTAATTGTAAGTCTTTATTTCCTTGGTAACATAACATGTAATTTGAAGTTTCTTTCAGATATCGTAGAATCCTTTTTACTACCATTTAGTGTTTCTAACTAGGGTTTGAGTGATGTCGGCTAACCAATTCAACAATATAACATATATCGAGACATATGTATATACATCATTGCATATACATCAAACTACTAACAACACTGGCATAAGGTACTATGAATATTTTCTCTTTTTTTTTTATGTAGTCTTGGGTATCATGGCTTAGGCGCAAGCTTTTATCAACAAGGGTGTCTATTGGTGTGTTATCTTGCATGTGATAAGGCTCTAACATATTTTTTATGTAAGTCTCTTGAGATAAACCCAAAAGCCTTTTAGCATGATCTCTTATGATTTTCACACCAAGAGCATAGCTGACCTCACCCATATCTTTCATTTCAAAGTTTGATGATAACCACCTCTTGGTAGTTTGATGAAACCATATTATTTAATAGTTTTACCCACATTTACCTAATATTTTGCCTATGTTTTATATATAAAATGCCTTGATATTCTTAATTTTATGTTTTATGTTTTAAAGGCACTTTTGGATGTAAGATTCAAAAAAGAAGTAAATTAGAGATAATTGATAGATTTGACCTCTGATCGAAATTTTGTGCAAAGCTTGAGCTCTAGAAGTCAAAATGATGTGATTCTAATGGAATTAGAAAGCTAACATCTATACCTTTCTTTACATATATGGAAAGAAAAATAAAAAGAGAAAGAGCATTGATATCTCAGCCTTTAAAGTCAAATATCGTATTCTGCTAGTCCATTTGATGCAAACTCAATTTTTTTACATTCTTGACTCGAAGACCTATTAGCATACCACATTTCAGTAGAAAATGAGTTCATATGAGAGATATATAATTTTTCTAAGATGACCCATGAATTCTGTCAACAGACAGGTTTTGAAGAAATATGTCCAAATTACATACCAAAGCATCTAATCCGACATCCAAGTATTTATTTCAAAAATTTAGCTCCTCTAAGTCAAAGTCAAAGCTTGAAGATTTTATACAAGGCTATTTCTCCTTTTTTAGGAAAATAGTTATTGAAATACTTAAATGTAAATTGTCTACTTAGAAACGGACCATTTTGTAGAAAAAAGATTAGGGTTTCTTTGGATATAAAAAGAAAGAGAGAAGGGAAAGAGAAGAACGCGCAGCCAAGAGAAAAAAAAAAGCACACCTTCCTCTAATAGAACCCGAAATCATGCTTTCTTCTTTCTTTTTGATTAATTGTTCAGTAGACATGCAAGGCTAAACTTTTTGAATGAATATGTTTGTTCTCCTATGTCTATTTTCTATGATTTTTTATTTTAATTGCTAGAGCGGACTCTAAGTTATTATTGTGAACAATCTATTACTAAGTTTGCTATCAAAACCGGAGTTGTGGTATATAAACTTGTGAAGCAACTGAGATTAATAATTATGGCAGATCTAGATTAATAATCTTAGGGAAAACATTTGATTGATCAAATCAAACATGGACTGCTGAAGGTTATGTTGTCTCGATTAATCAACTCATCTAGTTCTTAAGTCTACCATTGAATTAAATTACTAGTACTAACACTGTGGTTGTTTGATGGTTATGATTAGTTATACAACTGATCTGTTAACTAATTAATGTAAAAAAAGATAAATATTCAGAGTATAAATTGATGTTTCATTTCCATGATCACTTCTGATTTCCGTAGGTGAATGTTTACTTGAAACCAAGGTTTGTTCTCTTGATAATTTTCTGATTTTATTTAATTTTGTTTGATAGTTTTCTATTTTATTTTGCTTTAGCCTAGATAACCTCCAAACCCCTCAAATCGCATATCATCTAGCATAAAAATCTAACTTGAACCTTCCTCGTAAGATCAACCCCTTGCTTGTTCTATACTATTATCATGTGTGTTGTGTTTTAAGCTAGGGTAATTAATTTGTGCAACTGCGACATCGCAACAACTTGTGTTGTGATTGTTATTGTTCGTGATTGCTATTTTTTTGTAAAAAAAGAGAAACAAATATTTTTTTTGCTTGCGGCGATACTGTACAGTTACTGTTTAAAACCAATCTTTTGGTGGAATTAGGTCTCAGCCTTTTGTTTCCTAAAGGGAAACGACATTCTAAAAAAGCCTAGTGGCTAAAAGCCACTAGCCCCACCCTATCAAGGCTAAATTCCATTGTTTTCTAAGGTTTTTAGGCATTTTTGTTTTCTAGAGTAAGATTTTCATTCAATATGCACTACTCTAAATCTCTTGTATGGTTGGTTTCTTTTTAGTCTTTTTGACTATTTATGCCTATAACTCGTTCTAATAATCACATACAAGTGTAGGTATATCACGAAATTGAAAACACTTTACACAATTTACAAAAGAAAGCTCGGGTCAACACCATTGTTGTTGCACGACAACAGACACTTAAGGAGCTCGCTGCTCATAACGTGGAGAATCAACCATTATGCATAAACATCAACAACAATGCTAACTTCGAGCTCAATTCTTGTTTTATACACTTACTACCAATATTCAATGGACTTGCTATAGAAGATCCTTATACTCATCTCAAGGAGTTCCATATGGTTTATGTTGGTATGAACCCGAACAGAGTTGACGAAGAACATGTTAAGTTGGAAGCTTTCCCTTTCTCTTTAAAAGGGGCAGCAAAGGCATGGCTTTTCTCTATTCTTTCAGGTTCCATTTGAACTTGAAATGACATGAAGAAGACTTTCCTTGAAAAGTATTTCCTAGCATCTTGAGTTGCCAACATAAGTAAAGAAATATGTGGGATTCAACAATCTCATGAGGAGATACTCTTCGAGTACTGGGAAAGATTTGAGCAACTATGCGTTCAATGCCCTTATCATCAAATACCTGATCAATTGCTTATTTAATATTTATGTGAAAGACTAATGCCTATTGACCACAATATCATTAATGTGGCAAGTGGATGGGCATTGGTAGATATGACACCCGAGGCTGGACGCCAATTGATCTCAAATATGGCAGCTAACTTGAAATAATTTGGCATGCATGGAGACTTCCCAAGCAAATGAGTAAATGAGGTAAGTATTTCTAACCTTGAGAATAAAATTAATGATCTTACTTCTCTTGTGTGCTCTTTGGCTTGTGGAAATGTACAACAGGTGAAAGTTTGTAACATATGCTCGTTACAAGGACATACTTCAAATATGTGCCCAACAATGCAAGAAGAATACATTGAACAAGTTAATGTAATTGTTGGAGCATTCAATGGACAACCTCATCGTAAGTATGATCCCTTTTCCAATACCTACAATCCCGAATAGAGAGATCATCCCAACTTACATTATGGGAACTCGCCTCAACAAGGCAATCAAAGTTGACAATTCCATCCCCATGAATTTTGGCCCCAACAAAATTATCAAACGAGACAGCCCCTTGCATTCATAAATTCTAATGTTATGGGGTCATCGAGTGATGTTCTTCGTGAGATGATGAAAAACCTTAGCTTCTAATATAGTGACATTGCAACAAAATATCATGTCTTTTCAACAGGAAACAAGTTTAAGCATTCACAATTTAGAGAAGTAAATGAGGCAAGTAGCTTCAATTATAGGGAAATTAGAGGGACAAATAAATGGAAAATTACCCCCCAAGCATTGAATCTTGATTAGTACTTAAAAGTGCATGTTTATCAAGGTTTTATATCATCATTTTGCACTTGAAGTATCAATAACTCCTTAACTAAAGCATGTTTTATAATAACAAGTTTGATACTATAAGATACCTTAATTTATAGTAAATGCTCATCTTAAATGCAGGCCTATCACATAAATAAAAGGATTGATTGATGAGTTTAAGTATTGAAAGTGAAAGGATAAAGAGATGGCCAAACTTAGAAAAGAGATGCTGGTGTAGTCCAAACCGGAACATTGCTCGGTAATTGGATCATATCTGGAGCTCTAGATCTCAGATTTAGATCCACTTTATATGGATGGAAAGGTAAGACATAGGCCTACAACTTTCATGCGGAACCCAAGATTTAAAAAGGTTGTTTTGAAGTCCAAATTGTAGGAACAACAAAGAAGTCCGAAGCTGTCCTACAGCCCAGACACTATTTAGTGTTCAACCCATATCTTGAGTTCTAGAAGTCCAAATGACCTCATCTTTTTTTTGTTGGAAAGCTAAGACAATTTCCTAGAACATTCCTTATAATTCTGGGCAAATTATGATGTTATCAATGACGTCTTGTTCAGACAAGAAGATAAGGATTGCCACCAAGTCAAGATGTGGCCACCCACTCATCAATTAGTCAACAAATCAATAGTTCCAAATTTTGGCCTATAAAAGGAGGCACTTACCATGTATTGAGGCATCTTGGTTTCCAGATCAAGATCATGCTCTTGCTTTCTCTCTTTGTATTGCTTATGTTTTGCTTTCATTAATATTAAGTTTATGCACTTCATTTCCTTTCCATTACTTAGTTAACTTCTTTCTCATTTATGTTCTTATCTTGTTCATTTATGTTTCCTTCTTTTATTATGTTTAGCTAAGTTAATTATGTCAAGGTGAAAAGGGTACACTAATGGTGTAAGAATAAGTATAATATAAACTTAACATGGACCTTAATGTGGGATACTAACATGTTTTATATTTGTTATCTTGTTCACTTTTAATACTTTGCTTGTTAAATGGTTAATCTAGATTTATGTTGTATAACACTTGGTACAACAAATACTTGGTACTTTCATAGCCTATACTGTATGGTATAACCAACACCAGAGCTATGAAAGGAACTTGATTTGTTGTTAACATAAGTTATAATCATGAATGCCTGCCAACATTTACAAGTATTAGCTTTATTCGAATAAGATAATTAATGTAATCATGTTAACAATTTATAATCTGATTGGAACCTCCTTTATGTGTGGTTTCCAATTGAGTAATAAGAGTTTATACTATACTTGTTTGAAATACCATTAGTGGATCCTCTAACCTTGACATTTGTTTTTATCATTGTTTAATCCTTACATCAATTTTACATCTCAAAGCTCTCTTTATTATTACTATTACTATTATTAATATTAGTACTACTACTACTATTATTATTACTATTATAATTATTATTAGTATTACTACTAATTGTTATTATTATTATACTATTACTATTACTATTACTATTACTATTACTATTACTATTACTATTACTATTACTATTACTGTTATTGTTATTATTGTTGTTGTTGTTGTTGTTGTTGTTGTTGTATTGTTATTTATAATTTATACAATTAACCTCTCTGTGGTTAGACCCCGGTCTTGCCGGGTTATTTATTACTTCGACACTCCTGCACTTGGGAGAAGACATCAAGCTTTTGGTCGTGTCAAATCCAAAAGAGATTGTTAGTGTGATCACATTGTGAAGTTGGAAAGAACTTAAAGAGAAAAGGTCAAAACAAATTGAGATGGAGGAAAAAGAGGAGATAGAAGCCGAATTGAGTATAAAAAAGAAACATCCTCTTACTCCATAAATTGAAAAAACAACTAACACTCCAAAGGTAAGTACTAACTTATTAAATTCCAGTTTTAAAACAATTCCACCCTTTCCTGTGAGTTCTTTTAGGTCAAAGAAAGAGGACAAAGAAAAAGAAATTTTAAAGGTCTTCAAGAAAGTGGAACTCAACATTCTTTTAATTGATGTTATCAAGCAAATTCCGAAGTATGCTAAATTCTTGAAGGAGTTCTGTACTGCCAAGAAAGCTTTCAAGCTAAAAGGTTATGAAATGGTAAGTATGGGTGAAGTTGTATCTGCTGTTGTTCAAAAGAATCTGCTTTTGAAGCAAAAGGACCCAAGTGCGTTTACTATCACATGTGTTATTGGTAATTCTAGTTTTAAAAGGGCCTTATGTGATTTAGGTGCATCCATTAGTGTTATGCCTAAACATGTTTATGATTCTCTTAGTCTTGAGCCTTTGATTAAAACTAGCATTGTAATACAACTTGTGAATCATAGTTTTGTTTATCCACTTGGTGTGATAGAATATGTCCTAGTCAAGATTGATAGTTTGATTATTCCATGCGACTTTTATATTCTTGATATGGAATGTGATTCTTGTGATTCATCAAACAACACTCCTATACTGTTTGGGAGACCATTCTTGAAAACTGTCAATACCAAAATTGATTGTGGTAAGGATACTTTGTCCATATCAGTAGGAGATTAAAAGATTGAATTTAATTTTCATGATGCAGTGAAATATCCTTACAACATTGTTTATTCTATTACATGTTTTTTTATTGTAAGTATGTGCAACAAGTTTTTGATTTTGATTGTAAGGATGGATTAAGTGTGGCTTTGAGCTATGACTATGATTTTACTAAGATAGAAGAGATGGAAAGGCACATATATGTTCCCCAAAATGTTCATGAATCAGCATTGGCTTTGCAAAACGTCCATCATGGTAATGTCTTTGCTGATTTAGTACTTTCATATAAAAAGCTTTCGCCATCTATTTTACAAGCCCTCGGGTTAGAATTGAAACCTTTGCCCGATAATTTGAAGTATGTATTCATTGGCAACAACAATACACTTCCTGTTGTTATAGCAATAGGTTTTACAAGTGTATAAGAGGAAAAAACTCGTGAAGTTGTTGTATGATCACAAAACGACCATTGGATAGACTTTAGCCGATATCAAGGGCATTAATTCTTCGATGTGTATGCATCACATACTATTGGAAGACAATGCGAAACCAACAAGGAAAATGTAAAGGAGGTTGAACCCACCTATAAGGGAGATAGTGAAAGTTGAGATTTTGGAATTATTAGATGTAGGAGTCATTTACCCTATCATAGACAGTAAATAGGTAGCACCTATCCATGTGGTGCTCAAAAAGACCGAAATCATGTTGGTAAAGAACCAAAATGATGAACTCATCCTTACTCGCATCTCGAGTGGATGGAAATGTGTGTTAATTATAGAAAGCTTAATCTTTCTACACGTAAAGATCATTTCCCATTACCATTCATGGACCAAATGCTTAAACACCTGGCATGTAAGTTTTTAATTGCTTTATTGTGGATATAGTGGATATAATCATATTGTTATTAATCATGAAGATCAAGAAAAGACTACATTTGCATATCCATTTGGTACATATGCATGTAAGAGAATGCCCTTTGGTCTCTAGAATGCACCCGCAACTTTTCAAAGATGCATGATAAGTATTTTTTATGACTATATTGAAAGAATAATTGAGGTCTTCATGGATGATTTCACGATGTATGGTGATTCTTTTGATAAGTGTTTAGAAAATTTATCTTTGGTCTTGAAAAGATGCATTGAAACTAACCTTGTCTTGAACTATGAAAAGTGTTATTTTATGGTAGAACAAGGAATAGTTCTTGGGAATGTTGTGTCTTCGCATGGATTAGAAGTTGATTGAGCTAAATTTGATTTTATTTCATCATTGCCTTACCCCTCATGCCTGAGGGAAGTTTGTTCTTTTCTGGGCCATGCAAGTTTCTATCAAAGCTTTATCAAATATTTCTTAAAGATTACAACACCTTTGTGGAAATTATTAGCCAAAAAAGTGGATTTTGTGTTTCATTAAGCATGTAAAGATGCTCATGATGAGATTAAGAGGTGTGTCACATTTGCCCCTATTATCCAACCACCAAACTAGGATGAGCTTTTCAAGAAAATGTGTGATGTAAGTGATTATGTAGTAGGAGCTATGCTTGGGCAAAGAATAGGAAATAATTTGCATGTTATTGCATATGCTTCCCGAATGTTGGACGAAGCACAATGCAATTACCATGCAACTGAAAAGGAACTTTAAGATGTATTCTAGTATTAAAAGAAACAAATGAAAAAAAAAATATTAGGTCTACAATGGCTAGGTTTAACTTGTAAAGTTGGTTCATTATGCTTGGACCTGCTATAACCAATATATCGACCAAAAGGATAGAAAATATAATAGAGCCTTAGTAACAATCAGGTAAATAAACAATACGACATACGTTAGGTAGGGTGTACTAAGGATAATATTGTTCATCCTATACACAACAAATCTTCTTAGCCAGACTATGAAGACCAATTAGGGTTTCTTATGACCAAATTACTAGGTGGAAACTCCAATCATTATTTAACTAATAAGAGACAAGAATTCCTTATTCTTTCCACCTACACCAAAAATCCTAATCCAAAAGGATGATTCCTGCGACACTGCATGCATGTGACAACTATAATGGTCTTATTCTAACATAGCATACCAACTAAAATAGCATGAATGAGCTCTTCTCTATTACCAAACAAAAGATGAAAGAACCAAGGCATATCTCTAGAGATTTAATGAGGAAATGCTAAATGTGAAGAATTTACTTGAACTCATTACAACTGAAGCCCTAATGAGTGAAGTCTATAACTATGCATTATAGGAACCCTTTTATTCTCTCTATGATAAGAGTCTTGTCAACATGAAACAGACCATGGAGAATCATATTTAAATAGAAGAAGCAAGCTTGATCAGACAAGGACACCCATATTTTCAAATAGCATAATCTTCCTAATACCACCAATTTCATGCCAAGGCATCCAAAAGAAGCACCAAAGGATCCATCCATGATTACCTAACATTTTTTGAGCTCCTAAGCAAACCTTTACCATTACACGTGCCAAGGTGTTTGTTTCCATTCAAGGAAAGGATTTCATGTAATACTCATCTTCCATGAGAAGGCAATGAACATAAGAAACCCTTGTTCTATCACTTTCATCGTGACTATGGTTATGATATTGAGAACTACCATGCTATGAAAAGGAGATAGAAAAACTTATTTTTAAAGGATGTCTTTAACAATTTATGAAGAAAGAGATATATCCTAAACAATCAAAGAAAAATTCTCATGATGCATTACTTGAGATCATATAACTTTTTAGAAGTTGTATATCCATTATCTTTTGATTTTTTAAATAAAAATAAATAAACTTTTCCATGTCTCTATTGTTTCAAATGAAAAACTCTTATGATAGGATTTCATGTCTCCTTTGAATTCTCTATGTATCCAAATATATCTCCATTTTTCCATAAAATATCTTAATGGCAAGATCTTTATATCTCCATTGAAATCTTGTCTCTAAAAACATTCTCTATATATCTAATGTCTCCAAAGAAAAACTCCAAAACAAGATATTCATTTAATTATCAATGTCTTCATGCAACACCTATTTACAATGCTTTAACAATGCTCTCATTTTTATTTAATAATATTCTCTCTCATAGAAGTAACAATTAAAACTAATCAAACTCACATATCTCTTGCAAAAAAAAAAAAAAAACACTTGTTTCTCAAACATGCATAACCACAAAAGGTAACATTTATACAACATGTATTTTGTTCTTCCACTTTTGATGGTAAAAGACTTCCAAATATGATTGTTTAAAAGTTTTGATAAGGCAAATGATGGTACAAAAAACATAAGAGAGAAAACATTTCTAGCAATTTGGGCCACCAAACAACTAGGACTGGAGTAATTAAAATGCATCATTTTCATGCACAAGCAAGACCTTCCATTCATTTCATGCATTAATTTCAAAGAGGTAGCACAAAAAAAGGGCAGGAAAGGGGAAAGAGAAAAAGAAAGAAAGAAAGAAAGAAAGAATATGATGTTGGGATCACACCTAAGCTCTGATAAGGACACCCTAGTGTCATCAAGAAGATCAATGATAAGACAAATTTATACATACCTTGGAAGGTCACTTTTGAAGGTCAAAGTGATCTACAATAGTCATCCAAAGGCAAAGAGTGCTCCACTCATTGTCTCATACATTGCACACGCTAGCATGTTGGTGATTAGGGCCTAGCATCCTATTTGTTTGGGCCTAGCTATACACGTCATTCCCATGCTACACATATAAACTTTCTCTCATACATTTCTTTTCACACACACACTAGAGTCCTTCAACACTTGCTAACTTAAATATCAGAGGGTTCCATGTTCTAAAATGAGACTTATTTTATAGAAAAGCTTGTCAACCTACCAAGTCCAGTCACTCATCAACCCTAGACACAGTCATGAAAAGCCCAATGTGAATTTTTTCATGACATTATCATTACCTAAGAACTATAAATCAATTGATATTAATATTTCTTTCTCTTTAAAATCTCATATTTAAAGAGATTATAACTAGATTAGTATTTGGCCTAGCCACTAGTGTCTGATTGATTTGTCTCCAATAAAATCATAAAGCAATTTAATGTTCTCAATAACATTATCATAAATATGCCTGAAAAAAGGAAAACATTGTTAAAGTGAAAAAAGATTAATGTACAGATTGTTTCATTTTTATTAATTGTCATTTATCTCCTCAAATAAACTCAAAATCTCTACTTGTAATTTTTTTTCACTTTCATTGTCATAACCTAATTTCTACCCTTTCTGAAAGAAAAAAACTAAAACTTGAACCAAAATTTTTTTTAGATAAAATTTAACAGAACTTTGAAGAAAAATATAGCTATTAAATATTAATCAAAATACAAAAATAACAAAATATATATGATTTAGGATGAAATCATATAAACAATGATTTAAAAAAAAAGCAAGAAAGATTGTAAGGGATTAATTTTAAGCTTTCATTCCCATTGAGTTTTCACTTGTAAGAGACAAAGAACACATCCAACCTATTCCCTAACATGCCACCTACAACCCCAAGCCAAAATCTATACCTTTTTAGCCTTTAAGATGTTGTAAATTTGCACAAAAAAAATATGCCTTAACTGAGCCAAAATTTGCAAAGCATGAAAAAACATATGACTATAATTGGCTAGCTTGTAGCTTAGGCAAGGATGCGTATAAGCTAGAACCAACAGTGGTGATAGCTTTTTAAAGATCAACGGTCTTGGTCTTACCAAATCAACTTCCCAAACCTCTTATCTTTTCCAATAAATAGCCCTTAAAACTCACACCTATTAATTTAAAAAGGCCATTTTCAAGTCCAAATTATAGAAATAACGGAGAAGTCTGAATCTGTCCTGCAGCCCAGACATTGTTCAGTGTTCAGCCCATATCTCGAGTTCTAAAAGTCCAAATGACCTTAATTTTTTTTTCCTGGAAAGATAAGACAATTTCCAAGAACTTTCATGCGGACATATGGTTCCAGTTCTGATGTTAGCAATGATGTTTTATTCAGACAAGAAGATAAGGATTTTCACCAAGTCAAGAGTTGACCATCTACTCAACAATTAGTCATCAAATCAATAGTTTCAAATTTTGGCCTATAAAAGGAGGCATTTGCCATGCATTTAGGCATCTTGGTGTTCAGATCAAGATCATGCTCTTACTCTCTTTCTTTGTATTTTGTAATGTTTAAGTTTTATTTTATGTTATATTAAACTCTTGTTTATGCTTTTCATTTCCTTTCCTTTATTTATATAATTATGTTCTTATCTTGTTTATTTATGTTTCTTTCTTTCTTTATGTTTAGCTAAATATATTATGTCAAGGTGAAAAGGTTACACTAATGGTGTAAGAGTAAGTATAATATAAACTCAACATGGACTTTAATGCTTGATACTAACATGTTTTATATTTATTATCTTGCTCACTCTTAATACCTTGCTTGTTAAATGGTTAATCTAGATTTGTGTTGAACAACCCTTGGTACAACAAATGCTTGGCACTTTCATAGCCCAACCGTATGGTATAACCTACACATGTGCTATGAAAGGAACTTGATTTGTTATTAACATAAGTTATCACCATGAATACCTGATAATATTTACAAGTATTGGCATTACTCGAACAAGATAATTAATGTAATTATGTTAACAATTATAATCTGATTAAAACCTCTTTTTTGTATGGTTTCCAGTTGAGTAATAAGAGTTTATACTATACTTGTTTGAAGTACCATTAGTGGATCCTCTAACCTTGACATTTATTTTTATTATTGTTTAATCCTCACATTAATCTTACATCTCAAAGTTCTCTTAATTATTACTATTACTATTATTAATATCATTACTACTACTACTACTACTACTACTACTACTACTTCTACTACTACTACTACTAATTATTATTAGTATTATTATTGTTGTTGTTATTGTTGTTATTTATAATTTATATAGTTAACCTCCTTGTGGTTCGACGCCGGTTTTGCCGGGTTATTTATTACTTCGACACTCTTGCACTTGGGAGAAGACATCAATCTTTTGGTTGTGTCAAGTTTTTGACGCCGTTACTGGGAGGTAAATTCTCATATAAATTCTAATATTTATTTTATTTTGTCTTTTCACTTTTCATTTTATCTAACTCTTGTTTCTTCTGTTTTGTTTTGTTTCTTGTTCTTCTCGTTTTCTTTTCTTCCTTTTATTCTCTTCCTACATGTGCATGAGAGTTTGGTCACGTACATTAAGTGGTAGACTTTGTAGGGTATCCTCATCATTTTCAGAAAATATGGCCGAAGAAGATAATCAATCGCTTTATAATGAGAATAATAAGAATAACCATGTCAGAACACTTAGAGACCACATGAATCCCATAAGAACAAGTGCACCCTCATGCATAGTTTTCCCTCCTAATGCATCTCATTTTAATTTTAAGCTAGGTATTATTAAACTTTTACCTTCTTTTCATGGCTTAGACCTAGAAAATCCATACTTGCATTTAAAGGAATTTGAAGAGGTCTGTAATACTGATTAGTACTTAAAAGTGCATGTTTATCAAGGTTTTATATCATCATTTTGCACTTGAAGTATCAATAACTCCTTAACTAAAGCATGTTTTATAATAACAAGTTTGATACTATAAGATACCTTAATTTATGGTAAATGTTCATCTTAAATTTAGGCCTATCACATAAATAAAAGGATTGAATAATGAGTTTAAGTATTGAAAGTGAAAGGACAAAGAGATGGCCAAACTTAGAAAAGAGATGCTGATGCAGTCCAAACCGGAACATTGCTCGGTAATTGGATCATATCTAGAGCTCTAGATCTCGGATTTAGGTCCATTTTATATAGATGGAAAGTTAAGACAAAGGCCTACAACTTTCATGGGAGCCCAAGATTTAAAAAGGCCGTTTTGAAGTCCAAATTGATGGAACAACAAAGAAGTCCGAAGTTGTCTTGCAGCCCAGACACTATTTAGTGTTCAGCCCATATCTTGAGTTCTAGAAGTCCAAATGACCTCATCTTTTTTTTGTTGGAAAGCTGAGACAATTTCCTAGAACATTCCTTACAATTCTGGGCAAATTATGATGTTAGCAATGATGTCTTGTTCAGACAAGAAGATAAGGATTGTCACCAAGTCAAGATGTGGCCATCCACTCATCAATTAGTTAACAAATCAATAGTTCCAAATTTTGGCCTATAAAAGGAGGCACTTACCATGTATTGAGGCATCTTAGTTTCCAGATCAAGATGATGCTCTTGCTTTCTCTCTTTGTATTGCTTATGTTTTGCTTTCATTAATATCAAGTTTATGCACTTCATTTCCTTTCCATTACTTAGTTAACTTCTTTCTCATTTATGTTCTTATCTTATTTATTTATGTTTCTTTCTTTCATTATGTTTAGCTAAGTTAATTATGTCAAGGTGAAAAGGGTACACTAATGGTGTAAGAATAAGTATAATATAAACTTAACATGGACCTTAACATTGGATACTAACATGTTTTATATTTGTTATCTTGTTCACTTTTAATACTTTGCTTGTTAAATGGTTAATCTAGATTTATGTTGTATAACACTTGGGACAACAAATACTTGGCACTTTCATAGCCCATACTGTATGGTATAACCGACACCTGAGCTATGAAAGGAACTTGATTTATTGTTAACATAAGTTATAATCATGAATGCTTGCCAACATTTACAAGTATTAGCTTTATTTGAATAAGATAACTAATGTAATCATGTTAACAATTTATAATCTGATTGGAACCTCCTTTATGTGTGGTTTCCAATTGAGTAATAAGAGTTTATATTATACTTGTTTGAAGTACCATTAATGGATCCTCTAACCTTGACATTTATTTTTATCGTTGTTTAATCCTTACATTAATCTTTCATCTCAAAGTTCTCAGTAATTTATTCATCTTCTTCTTCTTTTATTACTACTACTACTACTACTACTACTATTAATTACATTCTATTTATATTATATAATATATCTCTTTGATCTTTTCATAAACTCAGTATATAGGCTGGAAACCTGTGACCCGATCTTTTAGATCATTCTCAGGTGTAACAACGCCACGTACTGAGTATTATTATTATTGTTGTTGTTGTTGTTGTTGTTGTTGTTGTTGTTGTCTTTTTATTTATAATTTATACAATTAACTTCTCTGTGGTTCGACCCGGGTCTTGCCGGGTTATTTATTACTTCGACACTTCTGCACTTGGGAGAAGACATCAATCTTTTGGTCGTGTCAAGTTTTTGGCGCCGTTGCCGAGGAGGTAAATTCTTGTATAAATTATAATATTTAATTTGTTTTCTCTTTTCACTTTTCATTTTATCTAACTTTTGTTTTCTTTGTTTTGTTTTGTTTCTTTTTCTTCTATTTTCTTTTCTTCCTTTTATTGTCTTCTTACACGTGCATGAGAGTTTGGTCACATACATTAAGTGGTCAACTTTGTAGGGTATCCTCATCATTTTCAGAAAATATGGCCGAAGAAGATAATCAATCGCTGCATAATGAGAATAATGAGAATAACCGTACGAGAACTCTTAGAAACCACATGAATCCCACAAGAACAAGTGCACCCTCATGCATAGTTTTCCCTCCTCATGCATCTCATTTTAATTTTAAGCCAGGCATTATTCAACTTTTACCTTCTTTTCATGGTTTAGACCTAGAAAATCCATACTTGCATTTAAGGGAATTTAAGGAGGTCTGTAATTCCTATAATGACTCAAATTGTAGCATGAACACCATTAGATTAAAGCTTTTTCCTTTTTCATTAAAAGATAAAGCTAAAACATGGCTACAAAATTTGAGACCAGGATTCATTCGTGCTTGGGATGAAATGAAACAACAATTTTTAAAGAAGTTTTTTTCCGTCTCACAGAACAAACTCTTTCAAAAGACAAATCATCACTTTCACTCAAAAACCAGGAGAAACATTTTACCAATGTTGGGATAGGTATCGAGACTTGCTTAATACTTGCCCTCATCATGGTTTTGAAACATGGAGATTGGTTTCACATTTTTATGAAGGTTTAACACCTAGAGATAGGCAAATGGTTGAATTGATGTGCAATGGAACTTTCGAAGATAAAGACCCTAATTAAGCAATGGAGTACCTAGACTTGTTAGCCGAAAATGCTCAAAATTGGGACACCACAGGTACTTATGAGACACCAAGTAAAACTCAACCTCATACATCTAGTGGAGGTATGCACAACCTTAGGGAAGATCATGACCTCCAAGCCAAGTTTGCATCTTTAGCTAGAAAAGTCGAAGCACTTGAATTGAAAAAGAGTGGTCAATTAAAATATGTTCAAGACATTGTGTGTCAAATCTATGAAACCAAGGAACACTCAACAAATGATTGTCCAACTTTGCCTTGTTTTAGGGAATGCCTCCATGAACAAGCCCATGCTTTAAATAGTTTCCAAAGACCCAACCATAACCCATACTCACAAACGTATAACCCTGGTTGGAGAAATCACCTAAATTTTAGTTGGAAGAGTGATAACAATAATGCACAAACTTCACTGCCCACCGTTTCAAGCACACCATAATTTTCAAAATTCTCATGGATATGCACCTCCTTATGCTCCACCTCCTAGAAGAAATCTTGAGGAAACATTGCATGCATTCATTAAAAAGCAGGAGACAATCAACACTCAACTTGCTCAAAGCATGACAGATTTTAAAGATGCTCTTGCAAAATTAACATCTGCTCTCAGTTTCCAAGAGAAAGGTAAGTTTCCATCTCAACCACAGCAAAATCCAAAAGCGCAATACAATGCAAATGCGAGTAGTTCTGGAAGCCAACACATGGATCAAGTCAAATCAGTCATCACTCTTCGTAGTGGTAAGGTTATTGAAAAACCTATTATTGAACCTTGTGAGAAAGATGATGAGTCTATCTCTGAGGGTAAGGAAGGGGTTGAACCTGAACATTACAAAGAGAAGGATGATTCCCCGCCAGCACTCCCATTTCCTCATGCCATGACCAAACAAAGGAAAGTCAATCACAACTCTGAAATCTTTGAAACTTTCAAACAGGTAAGGATCAATATACCTTTGTTGGATGCTATTAAACAGGTTCCTTCCTATGCTAAATTTTTGAAAGATCTGTGCACTGTGAAGAGAAAACTGAATGTGAAAAAGAAAGCCTTTTTAGCTGAACAAGTAAGTGTCATTCTTCAAAACAATAATGCTTTGAAATATAAAGACCCTGGTTGTCCTACAATTTCTTGCTTTATTGGAGAACATAAAATTGAAAGAGCCTTACTTGATCTTGGAGCTAGTGTGAATTTACTTCCATATTCAGTCTTTCAAAGTCTCAATCTAGGTAAGTTAAAACCAACCTCTGTAACTCTTTTACTTGCCGATAGATTTGTAAAAGTGCCTAGAGGAATAGTTGAGGATGTGTTAGTACAAGTTGATAAATTCATTTACACTATAGATTTTTTTTGTTTTGGATACACAACCTGTTGAAGCATATAATTCTATTCCTGTCATTTTAGGACGTCCATTTCTTGCTACTTCTAATGCATTGATTAATTATAGAAATGAACTGATGAAGCTATCATTTGGAAACATGACTTTGGAGATGAATATTTTCAAAATTTACAAACAACCTGGAGATGATAATGATTTACAGGAACTAGACTTTATTGAAAAATTAGTTTATGATCAATTTCAAACCACTTCCAGTCAAACTGAGATTGATGAATCTGATGATTTGCAAATGGTCTATTTTCAGGAAGAACTAAAGGCATGCAATTGGAGACCACAAATTAAAGAATTGCCACCATGATCAATTGAGTCCATACCTTCAAGTGTTCAACCACCAAAACCTGAATTGAAGTCGTTACCATTTAATCTCAAATACTCATTTTTGGGAGAAAATGAAACTTTTCTGGTAATAATCTCTTCCAAACTTAATGCACATCAAGAAGGTAAGTTATTACAGACTCTGAAAATGCATAAAAATGCATTAGGATGGACCATAGCTGACATAAAAGGAATTAGCCCTTTGATTTGCACACATAGGATTTATTTGGAGGAAAATGTTAAACCCTCTAGAGAAATTCAATGAAGGCTTAATCCTAATATGAAAGAAATAGTGAAAAATGAAGTCATTAAGCTTCTAGATAATAGAATCATTTATCCTATTTCTGACAGCAAATGGGTAAGTCCTACCCAAGTTGTACCAAAAAAGTTTGGAGTCACTGTGATAATAAATGAGAAAAATAAGTTAATTCCAACTAGGACTGTTACTGGTTGGTGCATGTGCATTGATTATAGAAAACTTAATTTAATGACTAGAAAAGATCATTTCCCTTTACCTTTCATGGATCAAATCCTAGAAAGAGTAGGTCATGAATTTTATTGTTTCCTAGATGGCTAATCAGATTACAATCAAATTGAAATTGCATTGGAAGATCAAGAGAAGACTACTTTCACATGTCCATTTGGTACTTTTGCATATCGAAGGATGCCTTTTGGATTAGGTAGTGCACCAGCCACGTTTCAAAGATGCATGCTTAGAATATTCAATAATATGGTTGAACGTTTTCTTGAGATTTTTATGGATGATTTTTTTTTGTTTTTGGTGATTCATTTGATGATTGTTTGACTAACTTAGAAAAAGGTTTTGAGCAGGTGTGAAGAGAAGAATCTTGTACTGAATTGGGAAAAATGTCACTTTATGGTAACAAACGGCATTGTACTTGGTCACATTGTTTCATTGAAAGGAATTGAGGTTAATAAATCTAAAATCGAGTTAACTGATAACTTACCAACATCAAAATCTATTAATGATGTTAGATCATTCTTAGGACATGCTGGTTTTTACAGAAGGTTCATCAAAGATTTTAGTGTAATATCTAAGCCCTTGAGTAACCTTCTAACAAAGGATAATATTTTTGAATGGACTGGACATTGTGAAGAAGCCTTTGTTAAACTTAAAAACTTGCTTACTTCTACTCCTGTCATTCAACCTCCTGATTGGTCATTACCTTTTGAAATAATGTGTGACGCTAGTGATTATGTCGTGGGTGCTGTCTTAGGACAATGAAAAGATAAAAAACCTTATGTGATTTACTATGCAAGTAAAACTTTAAATAGTGCTCAATTGAATTACACCACCACTGAAAAAGAATTACTTATAGTAGTATTTACATGTGATAAATTCAGGTCTTATCTTATTGGCTCACCTGCTGTTGTTTTTAGTGATCATGCAACATTGAAATATCTTCTTTCTAAGAAAGATTCTAAGGCTAGATTAGTGTGGTGGATTTTGTTACTTCAAGAATTTGATATCACAATCAAAGACAAGAAAGGCACCGAAAATGTTGTCATGGATCATTTATCAAGATTGACAATAGATTCAAAATTTGACATCACACCAATCGATGACTACTTTCCCGATGAATCTTTACTTTCCGTTTCTACGATGCCTTGGTTTGCTAATATTGTTAATTTTCTTGTCTTAGGACAATTGCCAGCTCATGGGAGTACCCAAGATAAAAGAAAGTTCTTGAACGAAGTGAAGAACTTTTATTGGGATGACCCGTATTTATTTAAAATATTATCCTGATCAAATATTTCGAAGATGGATTCCTCACAATGAGGTAAGTAGTGTCATTAAATTTTGTCATTTTGAGGTATATGGGGGTAATTTCTCGTCAAAAAAGACAATTGCAAAAATCTTACAAAGTGGATTTTACTGGCTCACCATGTTCAAAGACTCACATGCATTCTATACGACTTGTTAAAATTGTCAAAAGTTGGGATCTATTTCAAAACGTCATATGATGCCTTTAAATCATATTCTTGTCATTGAGATCTTTGACTGTTGGGGTATAGATTTCATGGGTCCATTTCCTCCATCATTTGGTTTCGTGTACATATTAGTCGCAGTAGATTATGTTTCAAAATGGATAGAGGCAATTCCAAGTTGAAACAATGATCACAAAATAGTGATAAAGTTTTTGAAAGACAATATTTTAAGTTGATTTGGAATCCCTCGAGCCATGATAAATGATGGTGGAACACATTTCTGCAACAAGCCATTTGATTCTTTAGTGAAAAAATATGGAATCAAACACAAAGTTGCCACCCTTTATCACCCTCAGACAAGTGGACAAGTAGAGCTTGCTAATAGGGAGATCAAAAAAATCTTGGAGAAAATAGTGAACCCAAAAGGAAAGACTGGTCTTTAAGACTTAATGATGCACTTTGAGCTTATCGAACTGCTTATAAAACATCATTAGGTATGTCACCTTATAGACTAGTCTATGGAAAACCTTGTCACTTGCCTGTGGAAATTGAACATAAAGCTTATTGGGCTATTAATGCTTTCAATTCAAACCTTGATGATGCTAGTCAGCTGTGAAAATTGCAAATAAATGAGCTTGAGGAAATAAGAAATGATGCATATGAAAATTCAAGAATTCATAAAGCAAGAATCAAAGACTTTCATGACAAGAAAATACTGAGAATAACATTCAATGTTGGTCAAAAAGTCTTGCTTTATAATTCTTGACTCCATTTATTTTCTTGAAAACTAAGATCAAGATGGAGCGGTCCCTTTATTATGAAACATGTGTATCCATATGGGGCCTGTGATATCGAGAATCCAAAGAATGGCAATGTTTTCAAGGTAAATGGGCATCGTCTAAAAGTTTACTTGGACAATTTTTCAGTTGAAAATGACTATTGAATTGAGTGATCCTATATATAAAGATTGATTCTTTTTCTCACATTGTTTTGTGTTTTGTTTTGGTTTTGCTAGTCTCTCTCTCACCTCGGTCAAATAGCGGATAACGGTACTCCGTGACTTAAGTCGGTTCTTTCAGTTTCCTATAATAACTGATATTTGTATATATATGTACAATTCTTTGCTCTTTCTCCCTTTTTTGAATCACTTCTCTAATTCTCTTTTGAAAATGGACACTACTCTTGAAAAATTAAAAAGGTATTTTCCCGCTCTACCTCCAAATGCGATTACAAAAATTTACCGTGCTAGTTGTGCAAGATTGAGGTTGTTAATGAATCATGTAATTCCTGAAGATATTTGTTGGCTAATTAAAGCAAAGGTCTGATTATCAGGTCAGCCCTCCAATTCTTTCATTTCACACATGCCTAGAACACGTACAAACACTTTTGCAAAGAAACGTCGTGCAAAATGACTAAAAGTCTGTCACAGATATGCCAGATGGACTTGCAATGCAACATGTTGTTCTTTAGGAATGGTATCTGTAAACCGTGAAGATAAGATACAATTCATTAAGGATGGCCTAAGTAAGGGGTCTTTAGATAATCTTTTGTTGACCCTTGAGACACATCCTAGTGGAGATGTGCATCATGTAATTCATGATTTATGGCCACAATTTCATAAAGAACATGATCGACTTAGTCTTGGGAATCTGACTAAAAAAGACCCTGTTTGCTAGTTTTTAAGAAAAATGGATGGGAAGCCTATCCCCGACCCATAGAGGGCGTTTAAGCCGTTCTTGGACGTAAAACCAAAGGAAGATGTGAGCCACAATCACAACTACCTGTACATACATGCTTTTTCAAAATAAATAAATAAAGAGAGAGAGTGTGAGACAATAGTTGGCCTACATATAGGTGGTATGATTGCATTTTCAATTTCTCATCTATAAATTCTTCTCTTCCTTCCGTTCATTTCTACTCAACCCATACATTCATCAAATATAGAAGTGTGTAGAAATGGCAGGTTCCTCAAGTCATCACATAAGAAATATTTCTGTTTTCGGTGGATCCAGTCCTGAGAAAGAAAAAGAGTTTTTAGAATCAGCAAATTATCTTAGTCGGGTACTAGCTAAGAGAAAGATTCATTTAGTGTATAGGGGAGGCAGCCTTGGGTTAATGGGAGATGTGTCAACGGCTGTATTTTTAAGAGGCAGTCAAATTTTGGAGGTTGCCCCCAAAGCTTTAACAAATGGGTCATCATTGGAAAAATAATTGGAGAGGAACTACAAATCCCTATAATGTCTGATCGGTTGAATACCATGTTTAATCATGTTGATGCCTTCATTGCCTTACCAGGTGTTCTGGGCACATTGGAAGAGATCTTTCATATTTCATCTTAGGCCTAACTGCACAATCACCATAAACCTATAGGTTTGTTAAATGTTAATGGTTTCTATGATAAATTGTTGTCTTTCCTTGATCAAGCTGTGGAACAAGAATTTCTAACATCTTCGGCACGACAAATCGTAATATCTGCTGCTACTACTGAACAATTGATTGACCAACTACAATCTTTCATCCCTGTCATTGATCCCTGCATGAGTCGCCTAAATTGGTCAACTAAGGAAAGCTGTAAAAAGCTTAGATTAGATTTGAGCCTTCATTTGTGAAACCTTATGTCTTTTGGTTTTATTAATAGCATATTATTTTGTTTTGTTACTTCTTATATTTGTTTAAGTGTGTTTCAGGTTTGTCATTGTTCGTTGTTTCAGGTGATGTCTTCTATACTCTATCTTTCTACCTTCAAACATTGAGGACAATGTCTCGTTTTGGTTAGGGGGAGAGGGTAGTAGTTGACATAAAAAAGAAACTAACTTACTAACTGTTTTTGCTATTATTAAAACCATTTGACAAAATTGTTATTAGGATGGCTGAGTAAGGAGGAAATTTTATTGACTCTTGACATGCATTTTAGTAAGTATCATCATCAAGGTCTATCAGAATACTTCTTGAAATATTCAGGTTTACAAACTCTAATATTGTTATCACTTGATCTTGCTCATATACTCATTTAACAAGTATTCTTAAACCTTCATTTTCACACACACACTTTAACATATGATTGTGGGTTGCACATTGGATTATTACATTATTTATGTTCTTTTGTTAAACGTAACAACTAAGGGAAAGGGATAGTATATAATTTGCAACAAAAAAATGATAATATTGATGATAATAAAAACATAGATAAGTTTGGTTTCATAGCCTCCCTAACCTATGTAATTAAGCCCAAAGGGGTGTTTTAACACCTAATACCCTAAAGTCAATTGACTTGGGAGTTATTGGCCTAAAGCTTGTTACATGGGTTAAGGAGAAAAACTTAAGGGAATCAAACACTGCACTATCTATGTATCAGTATCTGCAACTCGAGTTACTAAGATCGTAGGGGTGTCTCAACACCTAATGCCCTAAGATCAACTGGTTGGAAGTCATTAGCTGAAAACTCATTACATGGGTTAAAGATACATTGTGTTTTTAAGTTGTATGTGTATATAAAAAAAATAATAATAATAATAATCCCAACCCAAGGAAGTTAACCTTAAACATTCGAACATAATATTGTTTTCTTCCAACAAAAGCCTCATCATCTATGAGCACATAAAAAGAAGGTTTATTAATATCTTGTTTAAGAAACATGAAGCAGGAATATAAATTTAATGAGAGTTTGTTTATCTAGATAGATTAATGGAAGTAGAATGATAAATGCCTTGATTTATGGAATTTCCAAATTGTTTTTCTATTTTAACGCTTTGATTACTAGGGACTAGTAATAAGCTGGTTGGAAGGTGTGATTAGTGCTTAAAAGTGCATTTTTATCAAGGTTTTATATCATCATTTTGCACTTGAAGTATCAATAACTCCTTAACTAAAACATGTTTTATAATAACATACCTAATAATATAAGATACCTTTAACTTATGGTAAATGTTCATCTTAAATGCAGACCTATCACATAAATGAAAGGATTGATTGACGAGTTTAAGTATTGAAATTGAAAGGACAAAGAGAGGGTCAAACTTAGAAAAGAGATGTTGGTGTAGTCCAAACTGGAACATTGTTTGATAATTGGGTCATATCTCGAGCTCTAGATGTCCAAATGATCTCAATTTTTTGGAAAAATTTGGTAAGACATAGGCCTACAACTTTCATGTGGAGTCCAAAATTTAAAAAGGTCGTTTTCAAGTCCAAATTATAGCAACAACGGAGAAGTCCGAATCTATCCTACAGCCTAGACATTGTTCAGTGTTTAGCCCATATCTCGAGTTCTAGAAGTCCAAATAACCTCAATTGTTTTTTCCTAGAAAGATAAGACAATTTTCTAGAACTTTCGTGAGCACAGGTGGTTCCAGTTCTGATGTTAGCAGTGACGTTTTATTCAGACAAGAAGATAAAGATTTTCACTAAGTCAAGAGTTGGCCACCTACACAACAATTAGTCATTAAATCATTAGTTCCAAATTTTGGGCTATAAAATGAGGCATTTGCCATACATTTAGGCATCTTGGCGTTCAGATCAAAATCATGCTCTTGCTCTCTTTCTTTGTATTTTGTAATGTTTAAGTTTTATTTTATGTTATATTAAACTCTTGTTTATGCTTTTCATTTCCTTTCCTTTATTTATATAATTATGTTCTTATCTTGTTTATTTATATTTCTTTCTTTCATTATGTTTAGCTAAATCTATTATGTCAAGGTGAAAAGGTTACACTAATGGTGTAAGAGTAAGTATAATATAAACTCAACATGGACTTTAATACTTGATACTAACATGTTTTATATTTATTATCTTGCTCACTCTTAATACCTTGCTTGTTAAATGGTTAATCTAGATTTGTGTTGAACAACCCTTGGTACAACAAATGCTCGGCACTTTCATAGCTCAACCGTACACCTACACCTGTGCTATGAAAGGAACTTGATTTGTTGTTAACATAAGTTATCTTCATGAATACCTGATAATATTTACAAGTATTGGCATTACTTGAACAAGATAATTAATATAATCATGTTAACAATTATAATCTTTGGAACCTCCTTTTTGTGTGGTTTCCAATTAAGTAATAAGAGTTTATACTATACTTGTTTGAAGTACCATTAGTGGATCCTCTAACCTTGACATTTGTTTTTATTATTGTTTAATCCTTAATTAATCTTACATCCCAAAGTCCTCTTTATTATTACTATTACTATTATTAATATCATTACTACTACTACTACTATTACTATTATTGTTATTATTAGTATTAGTATTATTACTAGTACTACTACTACTACTACTACTAATTATTATTAGTATTATTATTGTTGTTGTGTGTTATTGTTATTTATAATTTATATAATTAACCTCCTTGTGTTTTGACCCCGGTCTTGTTGGGTTATTTATTACTTCGACACTCCTGCACTTGGGAGAAGATATCAATCTTTTGGTCATGTTAGTGAGCCTCCTGAGAGGTGTTGTTGGGAAAAGAAAGAGTTTTGGTTTTAATCATAAAATTATGATTATAAGATTCAAGAGTTGCCACCTAGTATTAAGGTTACTAAGAAACTTATGGTCTGTGAAAGTTTGAGTGAGGGATTTGTTGTATAAGGGGAAGACACATCACCCCCAATGCACCCCACCTATGGTAAGTTGCATTGTTGTTTGATTTTATTTTTTTCTAGGTCAAGTTTCTATTTGTTAGTCTTCTTCTAAGGTCAAAGGTAGATCTCCCTTTATAAGAGGATCTCTATCTTATTGGGTTCAATTCTAATCGTTATAAAGTCCAAAATTTAGCATCACATTTATTTTGCCTTTTGTATCTATAATAGTTGAGGATGTACTCTATGATGCAGTTTTACACCCCAAATATTAAATTCTACGTCTAAACCTTAATATAAAATAAACAAAATGATTGGTGAAGGGTTTTTGATATATTAACCAAATCCTAATAAATAATCATCTTAAACTGTTACGATGTCCTTTTTTTTTTCTTTTTAAAAACATGAGAAAGATGCAATTTTTTTGTTTTTTTTATGAAAATATACTTGGAAAACATTTTATGATTTGGTTGTATGCATAAAAACATATATATATATATATATATTTTTTTTTTTTTGAAAAGGGAAATTAATTTAAAAGTTTTGAGATTTTTTTTATTTTTAATTTTTTTTAAGAAATGGTTAGGAGAAAACCAGTATTTTAATAACGAATCTATTCCTGCAATGTAAAATACAACCATATATTATGCAAAATTAGTAGAAAAATGCGCGATAAAATCAGAATTGTTTTGAAATGACCCTTGTAATTTTTTTATTTTTTATATATAAAATATATATTATTATTATTAAATATATTGGGTTGGATCAGACCCAGTTAGATGGGGCTGATATTGGCCCAACAGATATTGTCTCTTTTTTTTTTTATCTAGGTCGCACAGGTTCGGCCCAAACTCAAGAAAGGAATTACGTTTCCCCCTTGACGCCCTGCATGCAAAACGAATTAACATTGTGCATGCTGGACAATGGTAGGAAGGAATGAAGAAGAAGAAGAAGAAGGGGGAAGGGATTATTTGGCATGGGAAGCTGCTGGTGACCTGGCTATGGAGCTAGTGGAGAGGATGGTTCTCAAGTTGATGGCGGGATGCTAAAGGAGGAAGAAGAAGGTTTACATAGGAGAGAGAGAGAGGCGCTAGGCAGTGCACTTAATTTGGTAAAAAATAAATTTCTAAAATTTTAATTTTCTTAATTAAGCCTAAATTGGGCTCTCAAACTTAATATTTCACTAATTAAGTTCCTAATAAAATTAAATCAACTCATTTAAAGTATAATTAAATCCTTACACCTAATTAAATCCTTCAATTGGACCTAAATTAATTCTTAAACATAATTAAACTTTAATTTGACCTATGATTAAATTAGATTGGCATATTAAAAATCTAATTATATCCCTAGGCTTAATTTTTATACAGATTCTTCCAATAATCATGTAACTCTTGACCTTCAATTTGCATTGTCTTTTTAATTTTAGGTAAAATGGAGTACAATTAGGCTCTCGATTCTATCCAAAATTACACCTTGATTTTTTGTACATGTAAAATAATTTTAGCTTGCTTTTACCAAAATGTCAGCCCTCTTGCCATCATTATTTTATTTTTATTTTGAGAGAGAAAAGGTGAATTTGAGGAATAACCTAGAAAAGGGTTATGACATGCATCATGAAGACATTTAATCTTTCATAAGTTGGTTTATTTTTTTAAGAACTAAAGAATGCAAGAATAACTCTTATACACAATCTAAAAATTCAAAATGATATTATTCAATGATTGCTAAATTTTAGGCTTACAAAGAGTTTAAGTACTCTTTGAAAATAACCATAATGGATCTACCCTTGTGGACTAAATTGGTCCATTTACAAAATTAACCCAAAACATATACTGACAAGTCGAAAACACTAGTCCCAACAAATCTTGAATCTTAGCTAAAAACTAAAGTATCAGTTAAGCCCGAATAATCCTTAGGTATAATTGAAATAATAAAAATAAAGCTCATTAATTAATTTCCTATGCTGCCATGAGAAGAGAATAAGAAAATAAAATAATAAAAATTTGATATAAGACTTATTTATAGCTTATAATGCCCCCTAATGATCCTACAAATACTTATTTTGATACAAGAGCAGAGACGATTAGCAGATCATAGATTTTAGGTGGGTGTCTGACATTTAGATCTCTAATTTAAAGTCTATTTTAATTTTTTTAGGTTAGCTCCTAATAAGATGTAATTCAAATTTTAGTATTTATATATAGTGTTTGAATGATAGTTGAACCAGTTGCTTGTTTGGGATTGGCGCCTAGTGAACGGGCTGATGATTTGACCAGCTTCCTAGTATAGAGCTGGTGCCCTGAGATTGGGCTAATGGTTGGACTAGTGTCCTGGTTTGGAACTGGTGCCCTGTAAATGGGCTGATGGTTGGACCGATGTCCTAGTTTGGAACTGGTGTCTTGTGAATGAGATGTTAGTTGGACCTGTATTTTGGAAAAGAACTGGTGCTCTGAGAATAGGCGACCAATAGAATCAATTATTATTGGACAAGATTGGTGCGTTGACAAGTGGGAGATTATAGAAATTGATGATAGATGAATTAAAAGCAAATTGTTAGTGTAATGAAAAATGTACTAGATCATCATAATTAATTTAGTTATGTTCATGTAAATTAATATGCATGCTCATCTCAACAGTGTAACCCTTAGTTGATGTATGGGTGTTCCCTATGTATAGTCACTTAAGTTAATAGGAAAATGAAAGAATTTTATTTTGGGTTGTATTTAACAATACTTCTAATTTATGTGTATAGAGTTATGTAGTACTATTTTGTTAAAACTTTATATAGTAATTTGAAATTTAGAATTTACATTATGTTAATGTATGAATGCTATTATGATGGTTAATTAATGGTTATCTCTTAATTTTTTAAAAAAAAACATCCTGGGATTTTTTTTCTCATTTTGGACTTGATAAGTATGTGAATTTTACCGTCAAAGTTTGGGGTATTACAATTTGAGACTTGGAATGATTGGAATGTGCACGAGCAATAAATAATGGATGAGTACAAGTGTTTTGTCGATAACTTGGAACCTCTCGGTATAGGGGAAACTCTACCGAAATTTCAAAGATATTTCAATAAACTTTGTATGAGTTCAACAAGAAAATAAAATAAAATAAAATTTTACCATGTTTTTTCTCTTTTTTATGATTGATGTGTTAGTTTTGGAAATGGGGATATTACACTTGTATTTATCCTTCCATCACTAGAAAAAACAATTAAAGTTGTTGAAATATTTTTGTTGTAAATCTAGGAAACTTTGTTGCCACCTTATTTCTCTTTTAAGTTTTGATTCTTTGTTTCCTTTTGTTGTGTATTCTCCTTACCTGGAATGGAAATAAATTAAATAAGATATCCAAATACATAAAGTAAGAAAGTTTTTAAACCCGGTCCAATGGCCGGTTCAGTCCAAGGCCCAGGTTCCGGGGTTCTAGGTTTTGACCGGGTCACTGGGTCGCCCTTTATTTAAAAAAAAAATCAAAACGACATGATTTTAGTAAAAATAAAAAACAAAAGTCAACGGGTTGCAACTAGGTTTTGACTGGGTTTTTCCAGGTCAACCGGGTCATCGAGTTAACCCGTTGGGTCAGCTGGGTCACACCAGGTCATGACTTTTCCTATTTTTTCTTCAACCTGATCCGGTTCCAGCCCCGAGTCGGCTGGGTCCCAAGTCGACCCACTGAGCTGAAATATTCATTAAAATTTCATTAAATACATTATTTTAGATGATTAACATCAAAATATTCATTAAATTCTCAATTCAATAAAATCTTCTATTTTTGAAATTAATGTCTAGATTATTTTGTAAAATTCTTAAATCGATGAAATCTTCTATTTTTAGGAATTAACGTCAAGAATTTCATTAAATTCCTAAAATCTATGAAATCTTTAATTTTTAGAGATAAAGGTCAAAGTTTTTGTTAAGATTCCTAAATAAAAAAAAATCTTCAAAATTTAAGGATTAACATAAAGAATTTCATTAAAATTCTCAAATCAGTTAAATCTTTTATTTTTAAGGATTAACATAACAAATTTATTAAAATTATGTAATCAATGAAATCTTCTTTGTTTAGAGATTAACTTCCAGATTATTTTGTAAAATTCTCAAATCAATGAAATCCTTTATTTTTAGGGATTAATGTCAAAAATTTCATTAAATCCCTTAAATCTATAAAATTCTTGAATCGGTGAAATCTTTTATTTTTAGAAATTAATATCCGAATAGTTTTGTAAAATTTTCAAATGATGAAGTCTCTTATTTTTAAGTTTACCATCAAGAATTTCATTAAATTCCTCAAATTGATGAAATATTTAATTTTTAAGGATTAAAGTGAAAGTTTTTTCTAAGATTTATCAATTAACAAAATCTTTTATTTTTATGAATTAACATATAAAAAATTTCATTAAATTTCCTAATATAGAGTGGGATTAGACTTTTATGGTAACGAAAGATAAGAAAGTTGATAGAAAAGATGTAGGAGTGCTGGAAGAGGAGATTGGACACAATTGATGGAAAGGCTAAACAAAAAGAGACTGGTGGTGAAGAATTGATTAAACCAAGAGGGTATATTAGGTCACCTAGCAAGTGGTGGATTTTTGAGTCATTGTTGGTGGAATTCAGTAACATGAAGTGAGAATCTTAAAATATATTTATTTTTATATTTTAAAAAAGCTTTTAAAAAATTATTTTTTTATTTTTTTATTTTAAATTATTTTTTTTATGTTTTTGATTGTTATTAAAAACTCTTAGCCAACCCCAACCCAAGAACCAAAAGTAGTATATTTAAAATGTTATTAAAAGTCAATGTAGATGTTTTGGAATAGGGACAAGGGTTAGTGTATATTTGAGATTATAGTAGTAATAATAATTTAAAGTGTTTTTATATTTATAAATACATTAAAATAAAAAAAAATATTTTTAAAATCAACACATCAAAACAATTCTAAAATATTAAAATATATATTTTAAATAAAAAAAATCAATTTTAAAAATTTTAAAAAACACTGTGAGAGTGGGGTAGACAGAGAGAGTGATGAATGGGGCAGAAATCGCAGAAAAGATCCAAGCAATGATGGGGAATGAATCATTGAGAGGTCAGGCAATGTTCATCAGAGAAGAGGAGGCTAGGAAGAAGTTCTGAAGTCATGAAAAACAGTGTCCTTTGTTCGAGTATCTGCATCTTTATTGTCATTACCATATATTTAAAATGTTCATCAATACAAGATTAGAATGGGGAACAAGGATGCAAGTTACGAAAGAGATCAGATTCATTCAAACCATAATCGCATCAAAGCTATATAACTTACTTCAACAAGGCATAACCAAACGTCACTTCTGTTCCTTGGATGTCTGATAAAAAAAAGCTCGAAGAAAAACCTGGCTAATACTGTTACTATTTAGTCAAGGTCTTGCTCTTTTTCTTGATAAGTTTGAACTAATTAAGCCAGAATAGACTTTTTTGAAATGAGATCAAACGATATTCCATTTTGTTCGAGCTGTTCTTGGAGATCTGTCGGGCCAAATACTATCCCTGGAGGAAAAACTCCTCCCTTCGGCAGGTTATCACGGTGGCTTAGAAGAATAAGAGCACATTGAACTAAGATGATTGGGGTTGTTAAATAGCCGATCTCAGGTCCCACTACTCGTGTTGTTATTTCCATGTCCGGTTTCGTTTTGTCCTGAGAAACATTCATGTCACTAAAGCCGCGTCCAACAAACCACATCTTGAATGAAGCACTTCTCACCTCATCATCTGAGGGACCCTTCTTCCTGAACCAACCAAGGCTAAAAAACGAAGGGAATTTTAATAGAAGCCACCTCCCAATAGCATTTCTACCTAAGAGGCCAATGAACATGCCAACTGCAATGAATCGGAAGACTCCCAATAGAGTCTTAGAGCCTAGCTTCACCCCAAAATGGGCTGGTTTTACTGTTGACCAGAAAGCGTCCCTCTTTTCAATCTGTTCAGGACTCTCATTGAGTCCAGGGAGACCACGAGGGTTTTCTGTCAGAGTTGTTAGAGTTCTACGAACAACAACAGAATCTGCAGAAGGTAGCTTCAAAGCCCAAAGACCAATCTCCTTTTGGTGATCTATCATTGGTCCTTTGGTAGGAAGGGGACCAGGAATCTGCAAGAACAAGGGAATCAAAGGGATTAGCTGCAAGCATAATGCATGCATCTTGGTACTTTGAGAGGGAAGAGATCAGGTATCTGCAAAAATGCAGGTGAATTGGCAACATTAGCTACATCTTGTGATGCAACTAGGAAGCATAATGCATGCATCAAAGATTGTTTATGTTGATAACTAGGCAAACTTTGTTGATGCATATGGTAAAAGAAAACTAAGAAAATGATAATATTTTTTCCCTACTAGAGCTAGGGGCCAATAACAAATTTAACCAAACAGCAATCAGACAGACATTTGAAAATTATCTAGTAAAACTCAAATATTATTGCTATTGGCTTATCCTGACTCGGGAACAGACCAAAATCATGACATTGAAGACAATTCAAGAAAGTTTTCAATTTTTCTCAATTTTTCTTGTTCTATTTCTTTTTATTCAAGAAAGTTTAGAAAGTAAAATAAACAAAAGCCTTGCAACCTCTTCACCACTTGATTAGGGCACAAGCATAAAGGAGCAATCATGAGAAAGATATAAAACACACCGCTGCTTAAATGTTGACAAGTTCAAGAAGCATGCAAGTCAAGAATTGAACCCTTAAGAAAGACAGTACCACTGACATGCAATATTAATAATATAATTAGAGCTGAAGGCACGGCAACGTTTTCAGCATCACCGCTACTGATATGACCACCAACATTACCCATGCACAAATATAATTCGCTGGCACCTGCCACCACCACTAGCTAGACCATCACCACTGCTACAATCAGCATATTACAGTTGCTGAAACCACCATCACCATGGCATTACCAATGATATTCTCAGTCAACATGATAGGCCATCATAATATTATCATAACTAAACTATGTGCCTACTGTATACTTTTCCACTACCAGGGCCCTCCAACAACAGAAATTACTAGTAATGGTGCCACTGTAGTGGTGGAAGCTAGACATTTATTCTTGCAAGTATAAACAAGGCACTCAACATGTGCATATTGCAGCACACACAATAGTCAATAGATCACAGTTTTTGTATAAAAAGTCCATTAGCTCAACAGTAGTAACTTAGGTACCTTGTTGATATTTGCATGGACGCAACAGAGTACTCACCCCACCAGCCTTCAGAGGACAAATAAAGAAAGAGCAGAGGCAGGGGGAAAAAGACATTACAGAGGATTTTTTTCAAAAAACTAAAGCAATGCTAGCTTTTTCATGAAGTTCTATTAAATAAAAATAAAATCCACCCTTCTCTTGCAGCAAAGGGCCAAAACAGAGGCTACACAACCTAAAAATTCCTGTTTCTAAACCACATGGAACCTTAACTTTTTTTAGGTACTATTAAATGCATTTCAACTTAATAATCCCACACAGGACTTCAGAAGCCTCATTAAAGACTGCCTTGATATATTTCATTCTATATTACAAACCATTGTATGCCAGATGTAGTAGGCCTATAATCTTCACCAGTTGAAATGTTTCTTCTAGTGAAAATAAACTAACTTAACTCAATTACTTGAAAAATGGTTATATTTTACGAGACTTATTAAAGTGATTTCATTAGACAGGATTACAGTTTAGCATATTATGGAAGTGTGAAGTGCAACCGAAGTTAAGAGCATTATTAGCGTGTTCTCGATGCACACCTACCAATAATTAACCTATCATAATATAGTTACGTGCAAACAAACAACATAAACCACAATTGATTTATAATAATGTTCACAATCAGAGGGATTGACCTACACTTTTGCTTTGCTTTCAATAAAAGGAAATCATAAGACAAACAACAAAGTTCTTACAGCTGGCCTTGCTCTTTTGGGCCTTGATCGCCTCAGCTCCACCAACTGCTCGACATTGGCAACCCCCAGAACCGCGGATTCATATGTGCCAAAATTCCCAACAATCCTTTTCTCCGACTCCAGACTCAAATAGGCCTCAATTTGGTTTGGTGCAGCCGGACCCACCCAATGCCTGGAATTAAACATCCATCCCAATTCAGCCGGAACCGAATCAAACCCACAAGCAGAAACCACTAAAGAACCTGTCTCCATCGCCTTCTCATGGTACTTCACCTCCATTCTCTCCATAAACTCAGGCTCCCCACATATATCCAAGTAATCACAGCTAGCATTATTTTCAACAAAAAAAAACCCCATAAAAAACTACACAAAAAAATCCAATTTACAAGCATCATTCTCTTCAAAAAAATCCAATTTACAAGCATCATTCTCTTCATTTAAGTTGCAACACCAATTATCCATAAGAACACAGAGACATAACATAGAGAAAAAAATAAAAAAGGGTACCCAGTTTCTGCACAGGCAGCGACAACAGGCTCGCCAAGGAGGCGAAAGGGACCGACACAATTGAGGATGATCTTGGATTGGGAGCAGAGGTGGTGGAGAGAAGCAGGGTCGGTGGTGTCAGCGGTGAGGATAGGAATTGGAGGAGGGTGGTCGGGGTGGGAGGCCCATTTGAGGGTTTGAGCTAATTTGGTGGGATTGCGGCCAGCAAGGGCGAGAGATTTAAGAGGAGAAGAAGGGACATTGAGGAACTTGAGGGCTTCTTTGACAACATATTTTCCAGTGAAACCAGAAGCTCCTAAGATTATTAGATCATAGAGAGGTGGTTGTGAGACTGGTTGAGACAGGTATGAGTTAGCTTCCATGTTTTTGGTTGAATCTGTCGGGAGATTTTGGTTTGCTACCGTATATAGACTTTTTGAAGTGTTTTTTATTTAAGAAAATCCTTTAATTAAATAAGAATTTATGTATTTATTTAATTAAATAAATTAAAAATTATTTTTATTAATAAAAAAAAATATTAACAATAATTTAAAGTTAAACTGAAAAAATTAAAAAATAGATATTAATCAAGATATTTAACAGAGCCCATGTACCTTATTGTTTTGTTTATTAAAATTATTATTTTATTTAATCTAAAGATAATAAAAATAAATATATAAGATTAAATAAAATCAAAGAAAAATAAAATTATACAAAGTTACATATATTACAAATAAAATAATTATTTTATGTTAGAACCAATATTTTATCTGATAAAACAATAAAAAAAAAAAACACTTATAAAAAAGTGATTGAATAAAATTAAAGAGAAAAAAAAATAAATAGAACTACAAGAAAAGAATACTTCTAAATATTAGAAAAAATGGTGGAATCTTCTTCATAAACTAATTAAAAATTCTATTCTATTATATTAAAAAAAATCTTAAAATTTTGCTAAAATTGAAAAATAAAACAACCAATAAAAAAACTCAACAAAAACCTAATATTGAATAAAAAAAAACTAAAGAATAAAAAAATCAATGGAAAAAAAAAAAGACATTTGAAACTAGAATCAAGGGGAAGACACATTACCCCTAGTGTATCTTATCTAAGTTGCATTGTTGTTTATTTGTTATTCTTAGTCTCATTTTATGTTCATTAGTCTTGTCTAGATTTCAAGATAGATTTCCTTTCATGAAAAAATCTTTACCTTATTGGGTTAAATATTAATTATTCTAAGGGCTAGACTTGTTTATTTATTGGATATAGCTTAGTCCTAGCATTCCGAATAACAAAAATAATTATCATGAGATATTTTTATATTTTGATCAAACCCTAATGAATAATTTTAATCTGGTTATGATATATTTTTTACTTTTGTTTTAACATTATAAAAATATGATTTTAAAATATACATAAAAAAACCTTTAGGATTTGGTTGTACATATAAAAACAAAATATTTTTTTTTATTTTTTTTGAAGTAGGAAATTAATTTAATTTTAAAAAAAATTAAAGAAAAGTTTCAAAGAAAACCAAATATTTGTATCTTACAGTGTAAGTCTACAACCTGATATTATGCAAAATAGTTGGAAAAATATGTAAGGGCCATAAATATTTTTAAAATATCTTTTGGAAATTTTTATTTTTCTTTTAGAAAAAATTATTATTATTATTATTATTATTATTATTATTAAATGGGCTGGACCAGCCTAACTATTTGGGCTAAACTAAAACAGCTCTAGCTTGACTAGCAGCCCGACAAGCTTCTCTCCTCTTTATTTTTTTGCTAGGCTGACCCGGACCTCATCATTTGGGTTAGGTTAAAATGGGTACAGATTATTTTCACTTGGTTCCCTCTACAGGACGTGAATTCACGTCCTATATGTATATGGTATATGCAATTGTAGTAGGTAGGGGAAAACAGATGAGAAGATTACTTAGCTCAAATGAGAGGAGTTGTTGGTAGCTCGAGGTGGAGGCTGGTGTGGCTAAGTAGCTGTTTAAGTTATTCCTGGCGTTGCTGTTGGAAAATATTGCATGGAAGGAGAGGAAGAAATTGGCCGTGGTGGCAGCTATTATCATTGCCGGAGGGAAGGTGAGTTGGTTGAGGAGGTTGGGTCACTGTTGGTCATGGCGTGGGTAAGGTTGTAATGGCTAAAATGGCGGTGGAGTAGAGAGAGAGAGAGGGAGAACAATAATGAGAGGAGAAAAACTGAGGAGAGGCTGATTTTTTTTCAAAAAACTCTAGCCTCTAATTTCTTACGCATCAATGCATGGAATCTACCTTGAAAGATGGACATTTTATTTTTATTGGGGATAAATTTTGACCCTTGATTCAGCTCAAAAGAATCTTAACAATTAGTTTAAAGTAGTCATTAGAAACTATCAAATTTTGACAGTTAAAAACTGCTTGAGTTGGCCTTTTTAGACTAACGTCATAGCCATTGTAATGTTAATCAGCTAGAAGGAACCATATCAAGGTGTAATAAAATGTCAGGCCATCATGACAATAAATTGTTTGTCTAGTTTGGGTAAGAGATGAACCATTAAATACCATTGAAAAGTAGCCACCCGAGTAGCTTTTCTGGCAAAAAAAAAAACAAAAAAAGATGATAAACAATAACCACATGATATGTCATCTGGTTCCTCTTTTTTTTTTTTCTTTTTTTTTTTTTTTTTTACAGTTTGGGTAAAAAAAAACATTGTTTTGAAAGAAAAAAAAACGCCATTTCTTTTAAATGAAACAATATTGTTTTGGATTTTAAAGTTTTAATTTAGGGTTGTGGCCAAAGTTCAATTTGTTTTTCGGCTTTTGATTCATTTAATTGCACCCTTGATTATATTAGAAATTTTAATTATATGCAATTTTCCCCTCCAAAACTTCAATATCGGCCCCGAATTTTAGTGTCTTTTTCATTGTAGTCCTTGGTCTTGTATTTATACAAATTAGCCCTTAATTGATCATTAAACTTTCAAATCTCTTTAATTTCACCCTTAATTTCGATCAATTTAATCCCTAGAGTTTAGTGTCTTTTCCAAAAAAGTTCTTGGCTATGAATTTTTTCAATTTAACTCTTAATTGACTTTAAACTTTTTATTTTTTTGTCATTTTACACTTGATTTCAACCAATTAATTTTGTAAAAATTAAGTTTGGTACTCTGAAATTTTAATCTTCTCAATTAAGCTTAAATTGAGCTCTCAAACTTAATTTTTTATCAATTAAGTACTTAACAAAATTAATTTGACTCATTTAAAGTATAATTAAGTCCTTACACTTAATTAAATCCTTTAATTTGACCCAAATTAATTCTTAAACATAATTAAACTTTTAATTTGACCAATAATTAAATCAAATTGGCCTATTAAAATTTTAATTATATCTTTAGACTTAATTTTTATATAGATTCATCCAATAGTAATTTAATTTAACCTTGAATCTGCATTATCTTTTTAGGTTTAGGTATAATAAAGTACAATTAAGTTCCCAATTCATTCAAAATTGTAGCTGGATCTTTTTCTATATTTGAAATCCTCTCAACTTACTTTTTGTAAATTGTCAGTTTTCTTCCCATTATTTGGTTTTAAAAAAAAAAAGAATAACTTTTGGGGAATAATTCAAATATAAATCATGATATTAGTGTAATGACTCATCGAATCCATATTTACAAATGATTTTTTCATCTCTTGTTTAAAACCAATATATATTTTGTCATTTTCGTTGCCCTTACGATCATAATCAATTTACATGCTTCCACAGTTCCACTAACTAAAATAGATAACAGTACTATGCAAAAATAGCCAAATATTCTAAAAACCAATTGCTTTCTAGGTTACATTCCACCTCATAGTTGACTCTACCATTACTACTTAATCGCCTTCTTTTCATCCATTTGTATATTCTATTTTCCCTTTCATTTTTGTTTTACCTTATGCTAAAGGATCTACCATTTTTAAACTAGTTACATTATTAAACAACATACTTTTGCCCAACTAACATATCGTTTTTGTGTAGCTCAATCTCCTCTAACAATAACACAACATGATAGCGCACAGTTGCAACTAAATCTCAACAAAAAAATAAAAATACTTTCCTTTCAACCAGCATTGGATCAGGTCGAACTAGCAAGAGACAGAGGCTCTCCCCGTATCCCTTTACAAAGGATTTCTATGCACCTATTGCGTAATTTTCTTTAATCTTCCTTTTCTCCTTTAGAAATTGATGATTCTTTTAATGCAGAAAGATCGTGATTATAACATCCTTTCATTTTTGTCCATGATTTATTTTTGTTTCATTAAGCATCAATATAGAAGGAAAAAAAACTTGCATGTTGTTTATGATTATTAGCATTCTCACCTAAATACTAACAACTTTATACTGATTTTTAAGCATCCTCTTTGTGTATGAGGTGAAATAGAATCTTGTCTTTTTTTGTTTAAGAAAAAAGGAAATACATATTATTATCATGTATTAGACTTTACGCATTTTATTCATATATTGCTTGCCTTTTTATGCACCCCAACACATTCACAATCATATTTTACACATATTACTATCACCTTTCTATGTTGTTGGACCATTTTTCCTCTTTTTTTATTTTTTTAAAAAAATTGCTTATTTAAACCTTGTACAGAACCAAGAATCTTTTCTACACATTGTTGTCAAGGTTTGTCCTAACCTAATTTTTACCCCCCTGGAAAATAAACATTTTCACCCAAAAAATATATTTCGTGATCAAAATTTCTGAAACAATGTTACAAAAAATATGTAGTTGGAAAATAAAGAAAAATCAAAACTCAAAAATACAAAAACAAAAAGGAAAAGGAAAAATGAATTGAAAAATTGCAATCAGGGGTGAAGTTGTTAAGAATAAAAATGAGAAAAGGATTGAAATTGGATAAATATTGAAACTTAGAAAGCCAAAGACTAAATTGAAAAGGGCACCAAAATCTAGGTTTTTTTTTTTATATATAATTAAGGGTGAAATTGTGAAGAGAAAAGGTTGAAATTTACTAAAAAAAAAATAAAAATTAGAAAGCCAATGTTTGAATTGAAAAGGGCATCAACATTCAAGGGCCATTTTTAATATATTCAAGGTTTAGTTGAGAAGAAATTGAAAGAAAATGGCTGGAATTGGCTAAAATTTAAAATTAGAAAGCCAATGATCAAATTGTAAAAGGTGTTAACATGCAGGGACTTTTTAAATTAATTAAGGACTAAATTGAAATAAGTCTTGAGAAAATATCAAAATGTGCCAAAAATTCAAAAAAGTTAATAACCAAAATGGAAAAGGTAGCAAACTTGGAGGATTGTTTTGAAAAATAAGTTTTCCTAAAAACAAATGTTGTTATTAAAAAAAAAGAAAAAGAAAAAAGAGATGCCAAAGTAGCATTATTTTTTAAAAAAATCAAAATAGTCCACATGGTTGGTCTAAAAAAGGTGGTTTATGGCTTTTGGCCTGACTTTGAGCACTTGTTTCTCTCTCTTGTGTCACTCAAAAACATCAAACCAGGCGCCACTCTCCTCTTCTGCATATCTACTCCATGTTGAGCCAAAACAATATATGCTCTGACCTTATAAATTTGCTGAGCAACCAGTGCAAAGACGCCAACTCATGTATGTTTGTCCAAAGGGTACACTCATGGTAAAAGACATGATCATTACATCTAAAAAGGTTCCCGGACCTTCATCCTTGCCTAGAAATAAAGGGGCAAGGCACGGAACAAGGGAACCCAAGCTAGAGAAAGAAAATACAAAGAAAGTGAGAGATAAAAGAAATGAGAGAGTTTTAAGCTACAAAAATGGTAGTTTTGAGTCAATAGATAGGATAGTGGATGAAGGAAAAAGAGAAATAGAAAAGGAGAAAAATAAGAGAAACTTGAAGTTAGAGAGAGAACACCACCAAAAACTTCTTCCTCGCTGATACCACTATATGTTTTGCCCCCGACAGCCATCATAGAAGCTCCTCACTCTTCTGGAACCACCTTTAAGGTAAGCCACAACCTCTCTTCCCTCTTTTCTTTTTATCCCAGGGTTTTTCATACATAGCACTATTCACTCTCTCTTTTTTTTTTTTTTTTATGACATTGCAATCATGTTAGTTTCATTTTGTAAAACTATACTTTTCCATTTTTATGAATGAATATGATGCAATCCTGGCTATGACATTAAATGATACATTAGGAGTGTCCATTGAATCTATTCTAAAGTTTAAAAAGAAGTGGGTCAAAGAGGAGTTTAATGAGCTAAGTTAATAGGCTTAGGTTAAAAAGTTTCAAAAATGTTAATCTAGATTTTTGTCTATTTTTCAGGTCCTATATAAAGCTAGAGGAAGATTTTGAATATGATTATGATTGTTTTAGAAACTAGACATTTATACTTTTCCATTGATGCATGGTAAGCCCGCTAATTTATTCGAACAAGAGAGAACGACATGTTTAAAGTTAGGCCAATAATCTGCCAACAAAGTGCAAAAATAAAAAAAAGACATTGTTTCCTTAAGAGTTATGTATTTCATTCACTACAAAGAGTCATTACTACTATTGGAAACTTATGTGATAGCCTTTGGGTAACTTGTTTTACAATGATTCCATATCAAACAAGAAGAATTAATTGGTCAAAAATTAATTCTTATTTTACAAGGTATCAGACTTTTGTTTCGCAAGGATTCTTCAACAATTATTTATTTTGGGTATTTTTCACTATTGAGATAGGTAAACCTATGGTTTCGCCTTGCGTTGCTCATGATGGGAATTCAATTAGGAGCTTGCGATTATGATTTTTTTGGGAAACTAGACATTTCTATATGTCCAATGATATATGGTAGGCCCGCTAATTTATCTAGACAAGAGAGAATGATATGTTTAAAGTTAGGCCAAGAATTCGCTAGCAAAGTGCAAAAATGGAAAAGACATTATTTCCTTAAGAGTTATGTATTTCGTTCACTACAATGAGTCTTTAATGCTAATGGAAACTTATGTGACAACCTTTGGGTTACTTATTTTACAAGGTTTCATATCAAATAATAAGAATTAATTCTTATTTTACAATGTATCAAACTTTTATTCAGCAAGGATTCTTTAACAATTATTTATCTTGGGTATTTTTCGCTATTAAGATGGTTCAACCTATGGTTTGGCCGTAGGTTACTCATGATGGGAATTCAGTTGGGAGCTTGGATTTGAGGGGAAGTGATTTGGATCAGCCCATGAATACTACAGACTCATTACACATTCCAAATGGGTTCATCACAAGGTCCAAAACGAAGGTATTAAAAGAAGCATTTAATGGACTGGTTGTGTAAGTTTTGGCTAAGGTTGAACTTGAGGATCCTTTGGAGCATTAAGAGGAGGCATTAATACATTTAATCCATGTGAAAGAGGGACCCAATCCACCCTTATTTGGACCATGAAGTTTCGACAACAAGGTTGTCAATTTTGTATTAGTTTTGGCCAACCTTGTTTTATGTTGTTTCCATGTGTTTTGTGGATTCCTAACTAGATTTGGATTTCCTATTATGTGTGGGAACATTAATTATTTCTTTTAAATATTATGATTTATTATTTTCATTTTATTTTATTTCCCTTGTTATGTGAGGAGAAAACACAATAAAGATGATGTGCATCATGAGAATTATAATCCATCTCGTAAAGCTGAATCTAATATGCAAGAGGATTCATATGGTCCAATGACAAGAGCGAGAGCGAAACAACTACAACGGGCCTTGATGAATCAAATTGCAATGATTGAAGCTGCGTCGGAGTTAAAAATTAGCAATCAGTTTGAAATTGGTTCAAGGGTGCTTATTTGCCTACAATTGGAACTTGGAGATGGGAAAAGCCCTTAATGGTTCTTTTCATGCTGGGCTACTTGTATTTGGATTGATAATGCAAGTGAAGGAATTGATGTTGTTTACGGTCAGAACAGTAGATGGATTTGAACCCAAATTTAAAGTCATCCAATGCATGTGAAAACAAGATTTATGTAGGTAAAATTCAAGTTCAGAACGTGATCTTTCTATATTGTCCAACCATGATAGCATTGGACTTTTGTGTCAAAAGTTATGGCTGTTTTAAATTTAGTCTGCATATGTTTTAGAAATGTAAAAAAAAACATCTGTTAGTTAAATTTGTCTACTTGCTTTATTAAAAGTCTATTTTTTAGGCTTGACTTCTGTCATGTTGAATTCACCTAACTTTGGAGGGATGTTCCAAAGATAAATATGTATCAGAATATGAAGAAAACACTTTTGGCCAAAATTGAAAAAACTTAATTCAGAGAATTAAGAGTTGTTCTTCCAAATTCGTTTTTGTGAAGAACCCTACCTGACTTATCACTCTTCAATCACAAAGAGTGTGGCGTCGAAATCCTAGACTGATCTTTGTGGCGTCCAGATCGACTTATCAAAGTATCATTCTAGTCTATTCTCCATTTTATTTACTTTCAAATCACTACAATCCAGCCTAAATACCAAAAGAAAGACAACACAACCAGACCCATCCTTCATCCATTTTCATTAGAATCATTGTTGCCGATTTTGAATCATTCACGGCACATCATCTAGTATCAGAGCATCAGTTGCGATCTAAGACAGGAGCCAAAAACAACAACAACAAGAAAGTTTTGCTGGAATTGAGGTTGACAGACTTAACTATGGCTGGAGATAAAGAAGATTTGCCAAGAGGGTTAAGTTTGGAACAGGCTCAGGTCATGGGCTTACAACGATCTCATGCTGAGATTCGGGATGAGATGACTGGAATTCGTGAACAGTTGAATACCCTTACGCAAATTATGCAAAGAAATAATTTGCAACCCCAACCGAGGCAAGCACTTAAGGTGCCATGAAATGATATTATAGAAGCTGACGAAGATCCAAATGGGGATCATGGAGAGCTGATCAGTGGAGATGAGGTTGAAACTGAAGACGAAGATGAGGTACAAGTGGCTGAACAAGAAGAGGATTTCGAACCAGTGAAGGGAGATTTGTTGGTTGTTCAACGGGTTCTGAATGCACAAATTGACGTTAGTGATGAGCAACGCGAGAACATCTTTCATACTCGATGTCAGATTCGAGATAAGGTGTACGGGATGATCATTGATAATGGAAGTTACACTAATGTTGCGTCAATTACCTTGGTGGAGAAATTGGGTTTAAATACCCTTCCACATCCCAGACCCTATAGTTTGCGATGGCTGAATGAGAATGGGGAGATTCGGGTGACAAAGCAAGTTCGTGTACCTTTTTCCATTAAAACCTATCATGACGAGGTTTTATGTGATGTTGCACCAATGTCAGCTAGCCATTTGTTGCTGGGTCGTCCATGGCAGTTTGATAAGGATGTGACCTACAATGGACGAAAGAACACTTATTCTTTTATGCTGAATGGAAAGAAGGTGAACTTGTTACCACTGAGTTCTCAACAAGTTAGAGAGGATCAGTTACGAAGCCAACAAAAGGAGGTGACATCACGAAAGGGGCTGTTGTTAGCCAAAAAAGGAGACATCAAACAAGCATTAGCCGCAACAGGGATTGTTTTCATGGTCTGGGCAAAGCAACTACTACAAGTAGAAGGATTGGACTTACCAAGACAGATTAAAGAATTACTTGAAGAATTTAAAGATGTGTTTCCAGATGAATTACCTAAAGGATTACCACCTATTCGTGGTATTGAGCATCAAATTGATTTGGTGCCGGGAGCTTCACTTCCTAATAGACTAGCATACAGATGTAATCCAGAGGAAGCGAAAGAGATTCAAAGGCAGGTCGGTGAGCTCTTAGAGAAGGGCTATGTGCGAGAATCACTTAGTCCATGTTCCGTACCTACTTTGCTTGTTCCGAAGAAAGATGGTACCATGAGGATGTGTATGGACAGCCGTGCTATCAACAAAATAACAGTTAAGTATCGATTTTCTATACCCAGACTTGATGATTTGCTTGATGAGTTGCATGGTGCTGTATTGTTTTCTAAAGTCGATTTTCAAATCGTACTTGGATTACCAAGAACACAACGTGGGAAGGATTTAATAATGGTGGTGGTTGATCGATTCTCCAAAATGTCCCATTTCATTCCTTGTATGAAAACTGACGATGCAGTACATGTTGCTGATTTGTTCTTTCAAGAGATTGTTCGTTTGCATAGAATTCCTAAAAGCATTGTCTCTGATCGTGATACAAAGTTCTTAAGCCACTTTTGGAAGACTCTTTGGAGGAAACTTGGAACAAAGTTACTTTTCAGTACGGCATGTCATCCACAAACTGAGGTAGTAAACCGAACTTTATCTTCTTTGTTACGAGCTGTTATACATAAGAATTTGAAGAGTTGGGATACTTGTTTGCCGATTGTGGAGTTTGCATATAATCGTAGTGTGCATGGGGCTACAAAATTTTCACCATTTGAGGTTGTCTATGGCTTTAATCCTTGTGTTCCTATTGATCTTGTTCATATTCCAATTGATGAGAGGACATTTATGGATGGAATTAGAAAGGCAGAATTGATGAAGAAACTACATGAGCAGGTTCGACTACATATTGAGGAGAAAACAACAAAGTATGCTAAACAAGCTAACAAGGGGCGAAAGATGGTCAGGTTTGAACCTGGAGATCTTGTTTGGATTCATATTAGCAAGGGTAGATTTCCAAGCAAACGTAAGTCCAAGTTGATGCCAAGAGCTGACGGTCCATTTCGTATTATAGAGAAGGTGAATGACAATGCGTATAAGGTAGATCTTCCTGGTGATTACAACGTATCAGCTACTTTTAAAGGGAAAGACTTATCTCCGTACTTGGATGATGATGACGATTCTGATTTGAGGACAAATCATTTTCAACCCGGGGCTGATGATGTGCATCATGGGAATTATAATCCATCTCGTAAAGCTGAATCTAATATGCAAGAGGATTCATATGGTCCAATGACAAGAGCGAGAGCGAAACAACTACAACGGGCCTTGACGAATCAAATTGCAATGATTGAAGCTGCGTCGGAGTTAAAAATTAGCAATCAGTTTGAAATTGGTTCAAGGGTGCTTATTTGCCTACAATTGGAACTTGGAGATGGGAAAAGCCCTTAATGGTTCTTTTCATGATGGGCTACTTGTATTTGGATTGATAATGCAAGTGAAGGAATTGATGTTGTTTACGGTCAGAACAGTAGATGGATTTGAACCCGAATTTGAAGTCATCCAATGCATGTGAAAACAAGATTTATGTAGGTAAAATTCAAGTTCAGAACGTGATCTTTCTATATTGTCCAACCATGATAACATTGGACTTTTGTGTCAAAAGTTATGGCTGTTTTAAATGTAGTCTGCATATGTTTTAGAAATGTAAAAAAAAACGTCTGTTAGTTAAATTTGTCTACTTGCTTTATTAAAAGTCTAGTTTCTAGGCTTGACTTCTGTCATGTTGAATTCACCTAACTTTGGAGGGATGTTCCAAAGATAAATATGTATCAGAATATGAAGAAAACACTTTTGGCCAAAATTGAAAAACTTAATTCAGAGAATTAAGAGTTGTTCTTCCAAATTCGTTTTTGTGAAGAACCCTACCTGACTTATCACTCTTCAATCACAAAGAGTGTGGCGTCGAAATCCTAGACTGATCTTTGTGGCGTCCAGATCGACTTATCAAAGTATCATTCTAGTCTATCCTCCATTTTATTTACTTTCAAATCACTACAATCCAGCCTAAATACCAAAAGAAAGACAACACAACCAGACCCATCCTTCATCCATTTTCATTAGAATCATTGTTGTCGATTTTGAATCATTCACGGCACATCAAAAGAAAACAAAGAAATCCAAGCTAACTTAGGAAACACATATGACAGCAAAGAGAAGCATTAAAGGCAATATCATTTTCCTTATGAAAGAAGGATAAATACAAGGCTGAGATTAGAATCCTATTCTAACTTAGAAACCAAAGGGGCAACAACTTTTTTTTTAGTTCCTAGGATTATTGGGTAGCAATATAAGTTATAAATAAGTCTTGTATCAGACCTACAATGTTTTCTTTTCTTTTCTCTTCTCATGACAGAACAAGACTTAAAATTATAGGCTTTAATTTTATTTTAGTAGCTATAACCCAAGGTTTGTTTGGGCATAATTAATATTTTGTTTTTAGCTAGAATCAAAAACTTGTTTGGATTAGGGTTTGGGCTTACTATTAAAGATTTTGAGTCAATTTTTGTAAGTGGGTCAATTCAGCCCACAAGGGTAAATTCATTAGAGTTAATTTCTCAGAACTATTTAAACACATGTAAAGTCTAAATTTCAGCACCTTTGATGAATAACACTTATGAACTCCGTAGTTTAATGTGTGAGAGAGTTTCTTGCATTGTTTGGTTCTTGAACAAACTGAATCTAACTTATCGAAAATTAATTAGCTTTGTGGAATTATTCAATTTCATTCTAATAGTGCTAGTGTATTGGGATAGGTTTTCATTGTATCATACTCCTATCAGACCTCTTTCGGCTTTCCGGGATCAGATCTCAATTCGGCCAAGTGAGGGGTTTTCCCTTGGGTTTTAGCTTGTATTCCATTAAGTTATGTTGGATTTTCACCTTGGAATACATTTTGCTAGATTGGGTTTGTTGGTGTTGATGCGTTCGACCCAATTATAGAGGATTTGGTTTTGGGCAAATTTGATTTGGGCCTTGTGGATATGAATGAAATTGGGCTACATGGGGTCCAAAAGCGGCTAGGATTGATTGGGGTGTTGAGATCCTTTTCCTACAAAGATTTATTAAAAATCCTAGCTAAGTTTGGGTTTATGATTGTAATGACCCAGCTTTTTCAAGGCCAAAATCAATGGATTATTTTTTTATACTTCTCGCAATGACATTTTGTGAATTAGTAATTATGTTCCTTCCTTATCATGGCATCATAAGAATATAGTTCTCGTAAAACAACATTCTCATACAACAGATACCTAATACACATGTCCATAATATTATATTTTCATATTAATACATTTATATTACGTCATATTGGCATACCCATGTGTTTGCATTCCTGTTCCATTCTCATTATCAACACGAGTTTATAATCGACAATCTTACTCAACTAGTACTTTCTTTCATACGATCCTCATGTGATTTCACAACATAACATCCTCATAAAAGGAAATACCAAATAAATGTATTTATAGCATCGTGTCTACATGTTCGCACATCCTCATCCATGCTTCATTACAATTTCCATTCCATTACAAGTCCTTACAAAAGTGTTGAATGACAAATATTCAATATAACAGCTAAGTCATACTATTATATAGCACTTTTCAAAATATGTGAACCTGTGGAACGAGCTTTCCTATGCACCTTGATTGTGTGATGTCCCTATTACAAAACAACATGGATACAATAATTGTAACTAATCCAACATAATAATAAACATCTAGAAGTACATTGTCGTTATTTTTTGTTATTAACTTAGAACAGGAAGATTCCTTCTTATACTTTTTATATACATTGTACATCTCCTATTATTTTGTTAACTGTACTTTTCTCACTCACATACCCTAACCTCTCCTTGGGGTTGTAGGGCCGAATTTTAACATCGATCGGGGTTAAATTCTTCGCCTTAACCTAGTCATCCACCTTGGATACTTATAGCCATAGCTAATTGCAACATTTAAATTCAACCCTCCGTCTCGAATGCCATTAACAAAAACTAATCACAAAATCAACCCCCGTCATTTCTATAGATACCATTAACCAAAGCTATTATATATATATATATATATATATATATATATATATATAAAAAATTAATTAATTAATTAATTTAGCCATCCACCACGGATTCTATTAGCCAAAGCAAATCATCAAACGCAACTCAGTCATTTATCATCAATCAATCACAACCCGATCATCCGTCTCGGATGCCATTAGCCAAAGCTGATCAAACATTTGTCCCAGTCATCCATCTTGGATGCTATTAGCCGAAACTGATCATCAATCACAACCCGATCATCCGTCTCAGATGCCATTAGTCAAAGCTGATCAAACATCTGTCTCAGTCATCCATCTTGGATGCTATTAGCCGAAACTGATCAACAATCACAACCTGGTCATCCATCTTGGATGTCATTAACCGAAGGTAATCATCATTTATCCTGGTCATCCATTTAGGATGCCATTAGCCGAAGCTAATCAATCATTTATTATGGTCATCCATTTGGATGCCATTAGTCGAAACTGATCAACAATCACAACCCAGTCATCCATCTCAGATGTCATTAGCCGAAGCTAATCATTATTTATCTCGATCATCCACTTAGGTTGTCATTAGTCGAAGCTAATCATCATTTATCCTGGTCATTCATTTAGGATTTCATTAGCCGAAGTTAATCAATCAAGTATTCTAGTCATCCATTCGGATTCCATTAGCTGAAGCTAATCAAACATTTGTCCCGGTCATCCATTTGGATGCCATTAGTCAAAGCTAATTATCATTTATCCCGGTCATCCACTTAGGATATCATTAGCTGAAGCTAATCAATTAATTGTCTCGGATCATCCATTTGGATGCCATTAGTCAAAGCTAATCAAACCATTTGTCCCGGTTATCCATTTGAATTCCATTAGCCGAAGCTAATCATTAACCAATCAAATGTTCTAGAGGCGATTTATGAGATCACTATAACATGGTAATATCCTTTGATTTTCTCATTCAAACGATTCATAACAATTCAACATTCACTGTAACATAATAGTAGACCCTTCATGATACTCGTACAGATGTCCTGTAATAGTTTAACATTCAGTAAATACGATAACAGATCCTTTGTAATACATAAACAAACATTCCATAACAGTTTAGGATTTAGTATAACACAATAGCACACCCTTTGTATTACTCATCCAACCATTCATAACAGTTAATGATCAATATAAATATAACAATAGATCCCTCGTAATACTCATACAACCATTCGTTATAATTATATTCAATAAAATACAATAGTAGATCCTTTGTAATACTCATACAACCATTCATCATAATTACATTTAACAAAATACAATAGTGGATCCTTTGTAATACTCATGCAACAATTCGTCATAATTACATTCAATAAAATACAACAGTAGATCCTTCGTAATACTCATACAACCATTTATCATACAACAGTAGATCCTTCGTAATACTCATACAACCATTTATCATAATTACATTCAATAAAATACAACAATAGATCCTTCATAATACTTATACAACCATTTGTCAGCAACCTAAATTCATAATAGCCCAATCAACATCTCATAGTTCGTTTAATATTCATCACAACGCAATAATATATCCACCTCAAATAGTTCATTTCAGAACATTAACATTTTCATCATTGTCTCAACATGCATCAAGAACTCGATCAACATTTCATAGTCGTTTTGACAATCATCAAGAATTCAATCAGACACTTCATTGTTGTTTCATCATTCATCAAGGATTCAATAATATATTATCATAAGTAAATCATTTCAAAACATAAACATCATACGAGAAGAAGGTAGAAAACACCTACCTGCTCCACCTTGTCCCGACAATGGTCTGATCCTGGCCACATCACCTAAGACATCAATGCCAAAAATTCAGTATAATTGTATCATTAAATCACATTCATCACCGTACTTATTTCAAGAATCCATATGTTCACATTCAAGTGTTCCACATATTGTACCATCATACAATGAAATTGTTGTAAGCATTTGAGTCATTTCTGCTTAGGAAGTCTATTGTAGAAATCGGTAGCAAAAACTGACTTGATGCAAGCCAGACAATTCGACAACAAAAATTGGTTCGTTGCAGGCTGTGCAATTCAACAGCAAAAACCGGTTCACTATAGGATGCCCAATGTGGCAGTAAAAACTGTTTCGTTACTGGCACCATAATTTTAGTGGTGAATGCTACTTCACTGAACCAACACGTTTTTGGCAGCGAATGCTAATTCGCTGCAAACAACTAAATTCCAGCAGCAAGTCATAAATTCGCTACAGACAATACAACTTTGGCAGCAAATCACAATTTCACGTTAAAACACACAATTCGGCAGCGAATGTTAATTCGCTGCAAACAACTCAATTGCGGTAACGAGTTTGAAATTCGCTGCAAACCATATAACTTCAACAGTGAACCCCAAATTCACTACAGGACACACAATTGGGCAAAGAATCCCAAATTCACTGCAGACAATTCAACTTTAGAAGCGAATCACAAATTCGCTGCAAAACACATAATTCAGCAGAGAATGTTAATTCGTTGCCAACAACTCAATTTCAGCACGAATTTAAAATTCACTGTAGACCATAGAACTTCGGCGGCGAACCCCAAATTCTTTGCAAGACACAATTCGGCAACGAATGTTAATTCGCAACGAATGTTAATTCGCTACAAACAGCTCAATTTCAGCAACGAATTTGAAATTTGCTGCAGACAATTCAACTTCGGCATCGAATCCCAAATTCACCGCAAACAACTTAATTTTGGCAGTGAACCCCAAATTCACTACAGACAATTCAACTTCGGCAGCGAATCCTAAATTCTATGCAAATAACTCAATTTCGACTGCAAATTTTAAATTCACTATAGACAATACAACTTCAGCAGCGAATCCCAAATTCACTGCAAAACACACAATTTGGCAGCGAATGTTTTCGGTAACTGATTAGTACTTAAAAGTGCATTTTTATCAAGGTTTTATATTATCATTCTGCACTTGAAGTATCAATAACTCATTAACTAAAGAATGTTTTATAATAACATGTCTGATACTATAAGATACCTTAATTTATGGTAAATGTTCATCTTAAATGCAGGCTGACATGACCAAAAGATTGATGTCTTCTCCCAAGTGCAGGAGTGTCAAAGTAATAAATAACTCAGCAAGACCAGGGTCGAACCACAGGGAGGTTAATTGTATAAATTATAATAAACAATAATACAACAACAACAACAACAACAACAATAACAACAATAATAACAACAATAGTAATAGTAATAGTTATAATAATAATACTAATAATAATAGTAGTAGTATTAGTAGTAGTAATAATAATAATAATGATAATAATAATAATAAAGAAGAAGAGGAAGAGGAAGAGGAAGAAGTTGATGAAAATTTTAATATGGAAGATCAAAGTGAGAATTAAACAATAATAAAAACAAGTGTCAAGGTTAGAGGATCCACTAATGGTATTTCAAACAAGTATAATATAAACTCTTATTACTCAATTGGAAACTACACACAAAGGAGGTTCCGATCGGATGATTTGTCATTAATAGCTTATTACAAATTATTAACATGATCATATTAATTATCTTATTTAAGTAACACCAAACTTTTAAATATTGTCAGAAATTCCTGATGCTAACTTATGTAAACAACAAATCAAGTTCCTTTCATAGCACAGGTGTAGGTAATACCATACGGTTGGGCTATGAGAGTGCCAAGTATTTGTTGTACCAAGTGTTATACAACACAAATCTAGATTAACCATTTAACAAGCAAGGTATTAAGAATTAGTAAGATAAAAAGATAAGACATGTTAATATTAAACATTAAGGTCCATGTTGATTTTACACCATACTTATTCTTACACCATTAGTGTAACCTTTTCACCTTGACATAATAAACTTAGCTAAACATAATGAAGAAGAGAAACATAAATAAACAAAACAAGAACATAAAGAAAATACAAGTTAACTAAGTAAAGGAGAGGAAATGAAAAGCATAAACAAGATATTAATGAAAACAAAACTTAAAAATTACAAAAAAAAAATATAAAGAGAGAGAGAAAGAGCAAGCTCTTGATCTGAACCAAGCCCCTAAATGCATGGCAAATGCCTCCTTTTATAGGCCAAAATTCAGAATTATTGATTTGATGACTAATTGTTGAGTGGGTGGCCAACTCTTGACTTGGTGAAAATCCTTATCTTCTTGTCTGAATAAAACAAAATTGCTAGCATTAGAACTGAGACCACTTGAAAACATGAAAGTTGTAGGAAATTGTCTTAGCTTTCCAGCCAAAAAAAAAAATGGAGTTCATTGGTACTCCTAGAACTCTAGATATGGACCAAACACTAAACAGTGTTTGGGCTGCAGGACAATTCGAACTTCTCCGTTGTTGCTATAATTTGGACTTGCAAACGACTTTCTTAGATCTTGGTGTCCATATGAAAGTTGTAGGCCTATGTCTTACTGAATCTGTGTAAAAATTTGAGATCATATATCAGCTCAATACCTCTTAAACAAGGTATTAATAAACCTTTCTATTGTGCTCAAAATATCAATATATAATTATAGGTCTTTACTTGGAAGAAAACAAAATTTTTGTTCTAATGTTTAAGGTTAACTTCATTGGGTTAGGGTTATTATCTTTTTTCTTCTTTCTTTTTTTTTTTTTTAAATATATATACATATAACTTAAAACACAATGCATCTTTAACCCATGTAACGAGCTTTCGGCTAATGACTCCTAGATCAGTTGGTCTTAGCACATTAGGTGTTGAGACACCCCTACGAGCTTAGTAACTCGGGTTGCAGATACTGATATGTAGATAGTGCAATGTTTGATTCCCTTAAGCTTTTCTCCTCAACCCATGTAACAAGCGTTGGGTCAATAGCTCCCAAGTCAGTTGACTTTAGGGTATTAAGTGTTAAAACACCCCTTCGGGCTTAATTGCTTAGGTTAGGGAGGCTACGAAACCAAACTTATCTACGCTTTTATTATTATTATTATTATTTTGGAAATTATATAATATCCCTTTCCCTTAGGTGTTACCTTTAATAAAAGAACATAAATAATGTAATAATCCAATGTGCAACCCACAATTATATGTTAAAGTGCGTGTGTGAAAATGAAGATTCAAGAATACTTGTCAAATGAGCATATGAGCAGAATCAAGTGATAACAATACGAGAGTTTGTAAACCTGAATATTTCAAGAAGTATTCTGATAGACATTGTTAAGAATGTCTATTAAGATGCGTCTCAAGAGTAACTTTAACAAAAGAACTCTTACTCTACCATCCTAGTAACAACAATTTTGCAAATAGTTTATGAAACAAAAAACACAATTATTTTTTTTTAAAATATATCAACTACTACCCTTTCCCTCCAACTAAAATGAGACATTGTCCTCAATATCCTAAGATAGAAAGATAGAGTATAGAAGATATAACTTGAAATAGCGAACACTAACAAACCTGAAACACACTTAAACAAATATAACAAACAACAAAACATAATAATAAAAACAAAAGACACAAAGTTTTTACAAACGAAGGCTCAAATCCAGTCTAAGCTTTTTACGGCTTTCCTTAGTTGACTAATTTATACGACTCGTGGAGGGATCAATTATAGGGATGAAAGATTGTAGTTGGTCAATCAATTGTTCAGCAGTAGATTTGTCGTGCTGAAGATGTTAGAAATTCTTGTTCCACAACATGATCAAGAAAAGACAACAATTTATCATAAAAACCATTAACATTTAACAAACCTATGGGTTTATGGTGAATGTGCAGTTGGGCCCAAGAGGAAATATGAAAGATCTCTTCCAATGTGCCCAGACCACCTGGTAAGGCAATGAAGGCGTCAGCATGGTTAAACATGGCATTCAGTCGATTAGACATTGTGGGGACTTGTAGTTCCTCTCCAATTGTTTTTCCAATGATGTCCCTATTTGCTAAAGCTTTGGGGACAACCCCCAAAACTTGACTACCTCCTAAAAATGAAGCTTTTGACAATCCCCCCATTAACCCAAGGCTACCCCCTTCATACACTAAATGAATCTTTCTCTCAGCGAGTACCTGACCAAGATGATTTGCTGATTCTAAAAACTCTTTTTCTTTCCTAGGACTGGATCCACCAAAAACACAAATATTGTTTATGAGATGACTTGAGGAACCTACCATTTCTACACACTTCTATATTTGATGAATGTATGGGTTGAGTAGAAATAAAGGGAAGGAAGAGAAGAATTTATAGATGAGAAATTGAAAATGCAATCATACCACCTATATGTAGGCCAGTTGTAGCCTCATACTCTCTCTTTATTTATTTATTTATTTTGAAAAAGCATGTGTATGTACAAGTAGTTGTGATTATGGCTCACATCTTTCCTTGGTTTTATGTCCAAGAACGACTTAAACGCCCTCTATGGGTCGGGGATAGGCTTCTCATCCAATTTTCTTAAAAACTAGCAAACAGGGTCTTTTTTAGTCAGATTTCCAAGACTAAGTCGAGCATGTTCTTTACGGAATTGTGGCCATAAATCATGAATTGCACGATGCACATCTCCACTAGAGTGCGTCTTAAGAGTCAATAGAAGATTATCTAAAGACCCCTTACTCAGGCCATCCTTAATGAATTGTATTTTATCTTCACAGTTTTGCACGACGTTTTGCACTTCAGATACCATTCCTAAAGAACGACATGTTGCATTACAAGTCCATCTGTGACAGACTTTGAGTCGTTTTGCACAACGTTTCTTCGTAAAAGTGCTTTTACCTATTCTAGGCATTTGTGAAATGAAAAAATTGGAGGACTCACTTGATAATCGGACATTTGCTTCAATCAACCAATGAATATCTTCAGGAATTCCATGATTCATTAACAACCTCAATCTTGCACATCTAGTATGGTAAATTTTTGTAATCGCATTCTGAGGCAAAGGGGAAAATACTTTTTCAATTTTTCAAGACTAGTGTCCATTTTCAAATGAGAATTGGAGGAGAGATTCAAAGAAAGGAGAAAGAATAAAGAATTGCACAAATATATACACAGATATTAGTTATCATGGGAAACTAAAAGAACCAACTTAAGAGTCATGGAGTACCATTATCCGCCATTTGACTAGGGTGAGAGAAACTAGCAAAACAAAAATCACACAAAAATAATGTGAGGAAAAAAATCAATCTTTATATATAGGATCACCCAATTCAATAGCGTCATTTTCAACTAAAAAATTATCAAAGTAAACTTTCAAACGATGTCCTTTTACCTTGAAAACATTGCCATTCTTTGGATTCTCGATATCACAGGCCCCATATGGATACACATGTTTCATAATAAAAGGACTGCTCCATCTTGATCTTAGTTTTCTAGGAAATAAATGGAGTCGAGAATTATAAAGCAAGACTTTTTAACCAACATTGAATGTTTTTCTCAGTATTTTCTTGTCATGAAACTCTTTGATTCTTACTTTATAAATTCTTGAGTTGTCATATGCATCATTTCTTATTTCCTTAAGCTCATTTATTTGCAATTTTCATAGCTAACTAGCATCATCAAGGTTTGAATCGAAAGCTTTAATAGCCCAATAAGCTTTATGTTCAATTTCCATAGGCAAGTGACAAGGTTTTCCATAGACTAATCTATAAGGCGACATACCTAATGATGTTTTATAAGCAGTTCGATAAGCCCAAAGTGCATCATTAAGTCTTAAAGACGAGTCTTTCCGATTAGGGTTCACTGTTTTCTCCAGGATCTGTTTGATCTCCCTATTAGCAAGTTCTACCTGTCCACTCGTCTAAGGGTGATAAGGGGTGGTAACTTTGTGTGTGATTCCATATTTCTTCATTAAAGACTCAAATGGCTTATTGTAGAAATGTGTTCCACCATCACTTATCATAGCTCGAGGGATTCCAAATCAACTTAAAATGTTTTCTTTCAAAAACTTTGTCACTGTTTTGTGATCATTGTTTCGACTTGGAATTGCCTTTATCCATTTTGAAACATAATCTACTGCGACTAATATGTACAAGAAACCAAATGATGGAGGAAATGGACCCATGAAATCTATACCCCACAATCAAAGATCTCAATGACAAGAATAGGATTTAAAAGCATCATGTGACGTTTCGAAATAGATCCCAACTTTTGACAATTTTCACAAGTCTTGCAAAATGCATGTGAGTCTTTGAACATGGTGGGTCAGAAAAATCCACTTTGTAAGATTTTGGCAGTTGTCTTTATTGATGAGAAATGACCCCCACATGCCTCAAAATGATAAAATTTAATGACACTACTTACCTCATTTTCAGGAATGCATTTTCAAAATATTTGATCAGGACAATATTTGAATAAATAAGGGTCATCCCAATAAAAGTTCTTCACTTCGTTAAGAACTTTCTTTTGTCTTGGGTACTCTAATGAGCTGGTAATTGTCTTGAAACAAGAAAATTAACATTATTAACAAACCAAAGCATTGTAGAGACAAAAAATAAAGATTCATTAGGAAAGTAGTCATCGATTGGTGTGATGTCAGATCTCGAATCGGTATTCAATCTTGACAAATGATCTGCGACAACATTTTCAATGCCTTTCTTGTCTTTGATTGTGATATCAAATTCTTGAAGTAACAAAATCCACCACACCAATCTAGCCTTAGAATCCTTTTTTGAAAGAAGATATTTCAAAGCTGCATGATCACTAAAAATGACAACAGGTGAGCCAATAAGATAAGATCTGAACTTATCACATGCAAATACTACTGCAAGTAATTCTTTTTCAGTGGTAGTGTAATTCATTTAAGCATTATTTAAAGTTTTACTTACATAATAAATCACATAAGGTTTCTTATCTTTACTTTGTCCCAAGACAGCACCGACAACATAATCGCTAGCATCACACATTATTTCAAAAGGTAGTGACCAATCAGGAGGTTGAATGACAGAAGCAGAAGTAAGCAAGCTTTTAAGTTTAACAAAGGCTTTTTCACATTGTTCAGTCCATTCGAAAACATTTTCTTTTATGAGAAGGTTACACAATGGTTTAGATATTACACTAATATCTTTGATGAACCTTATGTAAAAACCAGCATGTCCTAAGAATGATCTAACATCTTTAACAGATTTTGGTGTTATTAAGTTGGCAATTAACTCGATTTTAGATTTGTCAACCTCAATTCCTTTCGATGAAACAATGTGACCAAGTACAATGTTGTTTGTTACCATAAAATGACTTTTTTCCCAATTCAGTACAAGATTCTTCTCTTCACACTTGTTCAAAACCTTTTCCAAGTTAGCTAAACAACCATCAAATGAATCACCAAAAACAGAAAAATCATCCATAAAAATCTCAAGAAAACATTCAACCATATCACTGAATATGCTAAGCATACATCTTTGAAACGTGGTTGGTGCATTACATAATCTAAAAGGCATTCTTCGATATGCAAAAGTACCAAATGGACATGTGAAAGTAGTCTTCTCTTGCTCTTCCAATGCAATTTCAATTTGATTGTAACCTAAATAGCCATCTAGGAAACAATAAAATTCATGAATTGCAACTCTTTCTAAGATTTGATCCATGAAAGGTAAAGGGAAATGATCTTTTCTAGTCATTGAATTAAGTTTCCTATAGTCAATGCACATGCGCCAACCAGTAATAGTCCTAGTTGGAATTAACTCATTTTTCTCATTTGTTATCACAGTGACTCCGGACTTTTTGGGTACATCTTACCCATTTGTTGTTAGAAATAGGATAAATGATTCCATTATCTAGAAGCTTAATGACATCATTTTTCACTACTTCTTTCATATTAGGATTAAGTCTTCATTTCATTTCTCTAGAGGGTTTAGCATTTTCCTCCAAATAAATCATGTGCGTGCAAATCAAAGAACTAATTGTTTTTATATCAACTATGGTCCATCCTAATGCATTTTTTGTGCATTTTCAGGGTTTGTAATAACTTACCGTCTTGATGTGCATTAAGTTTGGAAGAGATTATTACCGGAACGGTTTCATTTTCTCCTAAAAATAAGTATTTCAGATTGAATGGTAATGTGTTCAAATCAGGTTTTGGTGGTTGAACACTTGAAGGTATGGACTCAATTGACCGTGGTGGCAATTCTTCAATGTGTGGTCTCCAATTACATGCCTTTGCTTCTTCCTGAAAATAGACCATTTGCAACTCGTCAGGTTCATCAATCTCAGTTTCACTGGAAGTGGTTTGAAATTGATCATGAACTAATTTTTTAATAAAATCCACTTCCTGTAAATCATTATCATCTCCAGGTTGCTTGCAAATGTTGAAAATATTCATCTCCAATGTCATGTTTCCAAATGATAGCTTCATCAATCCATTCCTACAATTAATCAATGCATTAGAAGTGGCAAGAAATGGACGTCCTAAAATGACAGGAATTGAATTACATGCTTCAACAGGTTGTGTATCCAAGACAACAAAATCTACAAGGTAAATGAATTTATCAACTTGTACTAACACATCCTCAACTATTCCTTTAGGCATTTTTATAGATCTATCAGCAAGTAAAAGAGTTACAGAAGTTGGTTTTAACTCATCTAGATTGAGACTTTGAAAAACCAAATATGAAAGTAAATTGTAGGACAACCACGGTCTTTATATTTCAAAGCATTATTGTTCTGAAGAATAGCACTTGTTCGGCTGAAAATGCTTTCTTTTTCACATTCAGTTTTCTCTTCACAGTGCATAGATCTTTCAAAAATTTAGCATAGAAAGGTACCTGTTTAATAGCATCCAACAAAGGTATATTGATCCTTATCTGCTTGAAAGTTTCAAGGATTTCAGAATTGTGATTGACTTTCCTTTGTTTAGTCATGGCATGAGGAAATGGAAGTGCTGGCGAAGAATCAGTCTTTTCTTTACAATGTTCAGATTCAACCCCTTCCTTACCCTCAGAGATTGACTCATCATCTTTCTCACAAGGTTCAATAGTGGGTTTTTCAATAACCTTACCACTGCGAAGAGTGTTGACTAATTTAACTTGATCCACGTTTTGGCTTCTGGAACTACTTACATTTGCATTGTATTGCCCCTTTGGATTTTGCTGTGGTTGAGATGGAAACTTACCTTTCTCTTGAAAACTGAGAGCAGATGTTAACTTTGCAAGAGTATCTTTAAAATCTATCAGGCCTTGAGCAAGTTGAGTGTTGATTTTCTCTTGCTTTTCAATGAATGCATGCAATGTTTCCTCAAGATTTCTTCTAGGAGGGGGAACATAAGGAGGTGCATATCCATGAGAATTTTGGAAATTATGGCGTGCTTCAAACGGTGGTTGTGAAGTTTTTGTATTATTGTTATCGCTCTTCCAACTGAAATTTGGGTGATTTCTCCAACCAGGGTTATATGTTTGCGAGTATGGGTTATGATTGGGCCTTTGGAAACTGTTTAAAGCATAGGCTTGTTTATTGAGGCATTTCTTGAAAGAAGGCAAAGTTGGATAGTCATTGGTTGCATGTTCATTTATTTCACAGATTTGACACACAATATCTTGAACAAATTTTAATTGACCACTCTTTTTAAATTCTAGTGCCTCAACTTTTCTAGCTAAAGATGCAAACTTGGCTTGGAGGTCATGATCTTCCCTAAGGTTGTACATACCTCCACTAGATGTATGACTTTTACTTGGTGCCTCATAAGTACCTGTGGTGTCCCAATTTTGAGCATTTTCAGCTAGCAAGTCTAGGTACTCCATTGCTTTATTAGGGTCTTTATCTTCAAAAGTTCTATTGCACATCCATTCAACCATTTGCCTATCTTTAGGCGTTAACCCTTCATAAAATTGTGAAACCAATCTCCATGTTTCAAAACCATGATGAGGGCAAGTATTAAGCAAGTCTCGATACCTATCCCAACATTAGTAAAATGTTTCACCTGGTTTTTGATTGAAAGTGGTGATTTGTCTTTTGAAAGAGTTGGTTTTGTGAGATGGAAAAAATTTCTTTAAAAATTAGTGTTGCATTTCATCCCAAGCGCGAATAGATCCTGGTCTAAGATTTTGTAGCCATGTTTTAGCTTTATCTTTAATGAAAAAGGAAAAAGCTTTAATCTAATGGTGTTCATGCTACAATTTGAGTCATTATAGGTATTACAAACCTCCTCAAATTACCTTAAATGCAAGTATGGATTTTCTAGGTCTAAGCCATGAAAAGAAGGTAAAAGTTGAATAATGCCTGACTTAAAATTAAAATGGGATGCATCAGAAGGGAAAACTATGCATGAGGGTGCACTTTTTCTTGTGGGATTCATGTGGTCTCTAAGTGTTCTTAGACGATTATTCTCATTATTCTCATTATGAAGCGATTGATTATCTTCTTTGGCCATATTTTCTGAAAATGATGAGGATACCTTACAAAGTCTACCACTTAATGCACGTGACCAAACTCTCATGCACGTGTAAGAAGAGAATAAAAGGAAGAAAAGAAAAGAGAAGAACAAGAAACAAAACAAAAACAAGAAACAAGAGTTAGACAAAATGAAAAGTGAAAAGAAAAATAAAATAAATACTATAATTTGTACAAGAATTTACCTCCCCAGCAACGGTGTCAAAAACTTGACACGACCAAAAGATTGATGTCTTCTCCCAAGTGCATGAGTGTCGAAGTAATAAATAACCCGACAAAATCAGTGTTGAACCACAGGGAGGTTAATTGTATAAATTATAATAAACAATAATACAGCAACAACAATAATAACAAAATAATAACAATATTAGTTATAGTAATAGTTATAATAATACTAATAATAGTAGTAGTAGTAGTAGTAGTAGTAGTAGTAATAATAATAATAATAATAATAATAATAATAAAGAAGAAGAGAAGAGGAAGAGGAAGAAGTTAATGAGAATTTTAATATGGAAGATCAATGTGACAATTAAACAATAATAAAAACAAGTGTCAAGGTTAAAGGATCCACTAATGGTATTTCAAACAAGTATAATATAAACTCTTATTACTCAATTGGAAACCACACACAAAAGAGGTTCCGATCGGATGATTTGTCATTAATAGCTTATTACAAATTATTAACATGATCATATTAATTATCTTATTTAAGTAACACCAAACTTTTAAATATTGTCAGAAATTCCTGATGCTAACTTATGTTAACAACAAATCAAATTCCTTTCATAGCACAGGTATAGGTAATACCATACGGTTGGGCTATGATAGTGCCAAGCATTTGTTGTACCAAGTGTTATACAACACAAATCTAGATTAACCATTTAACAAGCAAGGTATTAAGAATTAGTAAGATAAAAAGATAAGACATGTTAATATTAAACATTAAGGTCCATGTTGATTTTACACCATACTTATTCTTACACCATTAGTGTAACCTTTTCACCTTGACATAATAAACTTAGCTAAACATAATGAAGAAGAGAAACATAAATAAACAAAACAAGAACATAAATAAAATACAATTTAACTAAGTAAAGTAGAGGAAATGAAAAGCATAAACAAGATATTAATGAAAACAAAACTTAAAAATTACAAAAAAAAATATAAAGAGAAAGAGCGAGAGCGAGATCTTGATATGAACAACCAAGCCCCTAAATGCATGGCAAATGCCTCCTTTTATAGGCCAAAATTCAGAATTATTGATTTGATGACTAATTGTTGAGTGGGTGGCCAACTCTTGACTTGGTGAAAATATTTATCTTCTTGTTTGAATAAAATGAAATTGCTAGTATCAGAACTGGGACCATTTGAAAACATGAAAGTTGTAGGAAATTGTCTCAGCTTTCCAGAAAAAAAAAAATGGAGGTCATTTGAACTCCTAGAACTCCAGATATGGGCCAAACACTAAACAGTGTTTGGGCTGCAGGACAATTCGGACTTCTCCGTTGTTGCTATAATTTAGACTTGCAAACGACCTTCTTAGATCTTGGTGTTGACATGAAAGTTGTAGGCCTATGTTTTATTGAATCTGTGTAAAAATGTGAGATCATTTTGACATCTAGAACTCGAGTTATGACCCAATTACCGAACAATGTTCCAGTTTGGACTGCACTAACATCTCTTTTCTAAGTTTGGCCCTCTCTATGTCCTTTCAATTTCCATACTTGAAGTCATCAATCAATCCTTTGATTTATGTGATAGGCCTGCATTTTAGATGAAAATTTACCATATATTAAGGCATTTTATAGTATTAGACTTGTTATTATAAAACATGTTTTAGTTAAGGAGTTATTGATACTTCAAGTTCAAAATAATAATATAAAACCTTGATAAATATGCACTTTTAAGTATTAATCATAGGTTTATCACACAAATCAAAAGATTGATTGATGAGTTTAAATATTGAAATTGAAAACATAAAGAGAGGGCCAAGCTTAGAAAAGTGATGTTGGTTTAGTCCAAATTGGAATACTGTTTGGTAATTGGGTCATATCTAGAGCTGTAGATCTCAAATTTAGCTTTGCTTTATATGGATGGAAAGATAAGACATTGGCCTAAAACTTTCACGTGGAGTCCAAGACCTAATTCTGCTGTTTGGAAGTCCAAATCTTAGCAATAACGAAGAAGCAGAATTTGTCCTGCAGCCCAGACACTATTCAGTGTTCAGCCCATATCTCGAGTTCTAGAAGTCTATATGACCTCAATTGTTTTTTTCTAAAAAGCTAAGACAATTTCCTAAAACTTTCTTGGTAAAGTTGGTTGAAATTCTGACGTTAGCAATGATGTTTTGTTCAGAAAAGAAGATAAGGATTGTCACAAAGTCAAGATGTGGCCACCCTCTCAACAATTATTCATCAAATCAATAGTTCTAAATTTTGGCCTATAAAAGTAGGCATTTGCCATGCATTTAGGCGTCTTTGTGTTCAGATCAAGATCATGTTGTTGCTCACTTTCTTTGTATTTTGTAATATTTTATGTTATATTAATCTCTTGTTTATGCTTTTCATTTCCTTTCCTTTACTTATAGAATTATGTTCTTATCTTGTTTATTTATGTTTTTTTCTTTCATTATGTTGAGCTAAATTTACTATATCAAGGTGAAAATGTTACACTAATAGTATAACAATAAGTATAATATAAACTCAACATGGACTTTAATGCTTGATACTAACATGTTTTATATTTATTATCTTGCGCACACTTAATATCTTGCTTGTTAAATGGTTAATCTAGATTTGTGTTGAACAACTCTTGGTACAACAAATACTTGGTACTTTCATAGCCAATTGTATGGTATAACCAACACCTATTCTATGAAAGAAACTTGATTTTTTGTTAACATAAGTTATTACCATGAATATGATGCGAATCTCGTGATCACGTGGTCACGTAACCTATAATCAAGATTGAGATTTGATCACGGAAAGTTGAAATAGGTCTGATAGGAGTGTGACACAATGGAAACTTGTCCCAAGGCACCAACACTATTGGAATGAGTAGAATGATGCCATGAAGCCAGTTAATCTTTGATAAGTCAGATTCAGTTCGTTCAAGAACTCAAGAATGCAAGAATCACTCTCACACGTTAAAACTGAAAAATTCATAATGATAATAATCAAAGCTGTCGAAATTTTGGCTTACATGAGTTTAAATAGTTCTTGAAAAATTAAATCTAATGGAACTCTTATGTGGACTTATATGAGGTCCACTCAAAACTGACCCAAAACCTTAAACTGAAAAGCCCATAACCTGATCCAAACAAGCCTTTAACCCTAGCTCAAAACAAAGTTTTAATTAAGCCCAAACATTAAAGAAAATAATAAAAATAACTAATCTGTCATTAAATACCACCAGCTCTTCTTTCCTTGTGTAGTTAGGATGAATAAGGAATCCTTATAAGAAAAGGATTCTGAAACATTAATGAATCACTGCCACACTTGTAGATTATATTGCAACTCATTAAAGATCCTTGTGGAACTATGAAATTCCCAAAAATAGCTTCCACATCCATGTAGGAAAAGAATCCTAACCAAGTAGGAAGTCCACAAGTCAAATGGAAGTAAATAACAAAATTCGTACAGCCTCCGTTGACCAGTATTGCAGTTCCTTCCCGAACTCCGACTGACCTGAAATGTTAACCCAAGATAGTAAAACATTTTTGGAGAGTCCACATAAAATATTAGCCCGATCCAACGGTCGGATTGAGAATTATGATTGTTGTCGTAAACCTGAACTATTGTGCTTTTTATGCCAAAATCTGAATCTGACCTTACTTGGGTCGTATCATAGGGCTGAACCATATCAGAATACCTGATAATATTTACAAGTATTGGCATTAATCGAATAAGATAATTAATGTAAGTATGTTAATAATTTATAATCCGATTGGAACCTCCTTTGTGTGTGGTTTCTAGTTGAGTAATAAGAGTTTATACTATACTTGTTTGAAGTACCATTAGTGGATCCTCTAACCTTGACATTTGTTTTTATCATTGTTTAATCCTCACATTAATCTTACATCTCAAAGTCCTCTTTATTATTACTATTTACTACTACTATTATTATTACTATTATTATTATTATTATTACTATTATTGTTGTTGTTGTTGTTGTTGTTGTTATTTATAATTTATATCGTTAACCTCCTTTTGGTTCCACCCCGGTCTTGCTGAGTTATTTATTACTTCGACACTCCTGTACTTGGGAGAAGACGTCAATTTTTTGGTCGTGTCAGTAGCGAATTTCAAATTCGTTGGAGACCATACAACTTCGGCAACGAACCCTAAATTCACTGCAGGACACCCAATTCAAACAACTCAATTTCGGCAGAGAATTTGAAATTCACTGCAGACCCTACAACTTCAACAGCGAATCCCAAATTCACTGCAGACAATTCAACTTCGGCAGCGAATCCTAAATTCTCTGCTCAAACAACTTAATTTCGATAGCGAATTTGAAATTCGCTGTAGACAATACAACTTCGGCAGCGAATCCTAAATTCTCTGCAAACAACTCAATTTCAGCAGCGAATTTCTATAGACTATACAACTTCGACAACGAATCCCAAATTCGCTGTAAAACACACAATTCGGCAACAAATGTTAATTCGTTGCAAACAACTCAATTTCGACAGCGAATTTCAAATTCACTATAGAACACACATTTTTGGCAGTGAATCACAAATTCATTATAGACAACGCAGTTTCGACTACGAATGCTTATTCGCTGCAGACAACATGCTTCGGCAACGAAACTGATTCGTTGCAGGCAACACGTTCGACAACGAAACTAATTCATTGCTGACAACACAATTCGGTTGCGAAAATTCTTTTGTTGTAGATAACACAAATCGACAACAAAACTAATTCATTGCAGACCACTTGATTGGGTAGCAAAACTAATTCGCTGCAGACTACTTAATTGGGCAACAAAATTAATTCACTGCATGCAACATAACTCTGCACATAACATCATCTTAACATATTATTATACAATTTTATCAAACACAAATAGAAATTTATTTCATTAACACCAACATAGTTCCTGTTTTGGTTTCAGCAAGGTCTAAGGTCCCAATGACTACATGTTGCGATGCCGCGGTCACACAAATTAATTACCCTAGCTTAAAACACAACACACAAGATAATATAGAGTAAGCAAGGGGTCGATCCCACAAGGAAGATTCAAGTCAGATTTTTATGCTAGATGATATGCAATTTGGGGGGGGGTGCATGTTATCTAGGCTAAAGCAAAAGAGAATAGAAAACTATCAAATAAAATTTAATAAAATCAAAAAATTATCAAGAGAACAAACCTTGGTCGCAAGCACACATCCACCTATAGAAATCAAAACTGATCCTTGAAATGAAATTCCAGTTTATATTTTGAATTTTTATCTTTTTTTAACGTTGGTTAATTAACGGATCCGCCGTATAACTAACCCTAACCAATAAATAATCACAGTGTTCGCACTAATGATTTAATCCAATGGCAGCCTTAAGATCTAGATAAATTCATTAATCTTAACAACTAAGTTGTCTGCTTATGTTGCTTTGATCGAATGTTCTCCCTAAGATTAATAATGTAGATCCGCTACAATTATTAAACTCAGTTGCTTCACAAGTTCATATACCACAACTCCGGGTTTGATATCAAACTTAGCAATAAATTGTCTACAATAATAACTTAGAGTCCGCTCTAGCAATTAAAATAAACAATCATAGGAAAAATAAGCATAGGAGAACAAACATATTCATCATATAAACTAAAAAGAAAAGGTGAAATAGATCTCACAGTTCTTGAAATCCGAAGGTTTCCGTGTCCTTGCAACCAAGACAATGAGTTTAGCCTTGCATGTTTGTTGAACAACTAATCAAAAAGATGGAAGAATGCATGATTTAGGGTTTCTTAGAGTAGGGGGGCGTTTTTCTCCTCTTGGGTGGTTGCCCCCTTCTCTTCTCTCATTCTTTTTATATGCTAGGAAACCCTAATCTTTATTTTACAAAATAGTCCTCCCTTAAGTAGACAATTTACATTTAAGTAGTTCAATAACTATTTTCCTAAAAAAGGAGAAATAGCTTTCCATGAAATCTTCAAGCTTTGACTTAGAGGAGCTACATTGCTGAAATAAAAACTTGGATGTCGGTTTAGATGCTTTGGAACGTAATTTGGACTCGTTTCTTCACGAAACCTGTTTGCTGGCAGAATTTAGTTGTCATCTTTGAAAATTCATATCTCCCTCATATGACATCTTGTTTTTCTGAAATTTGGAGCGTTTATAGACCTTTGAGTCAGGAATCCAAAAAAATTGAGTTTGCATCAATTGGACTTTTTTAGCTTTAGATATTCAAATCGGAATGACCGAAGGTCAACATTGGCAAATTGCGAGATTTGACTTTGAAAGCTGTGATTTCCATGCTCTTTCTTATTTTATTGTCTTGCTTTAGATTTCCAGAAAGGTATGGATGTTAGCTTTTTAATGACACTGGAATCACTTCATTTTGACCTTTAGAGCTCACGCTCTGCACAAAACATCAACTGAACGTCAAATCTGCCAATTACCTTCAATTTACTCCTTTTTGCATCTTTCATCCAAAAGTGCCTTCAAAACATAAAACAAAGAATATTAAGGCATTTTATATATAAAAAATATGCAAAACACTAGTTAAATGTGGATGAAACTATCGAATAATATGGTTGCATCAAATACCCCCACACTTAGCTCTTGCTCGTCCTCGAGAAAGGATAGGTAAAATCAAATCGAAGTTAAATTAAATCAAATCACTATGACCAATCTCCTAATCTCCCATCAATATCCAAGAATATATGCATTATAAACAAGAACACAATTAAGAAGGATAAAGAGTATAAATTTTCATGAATTTATTTACATGCAAACTTCAAAACTCAATTAATCGTCGGGATTTAAATGAAATCTATGTCATGCCAAAGTGATAGGTCCTCTCATTGATATACACTCCTACACTCATGTGTTTAAGGCTTAGGTGTTTAAATCTCTCAAATTCAATCAATGAATATGTTCTACCATAAGCTTGCTCTTTAATCTCATCTCCATTACTAACATATTACAAGCAATGCATGAATCAAAAGGTCTTATTTTCTGGTTGTAATAGGGCTAAGGTTAAGGTGAGGTAAAAGAGAGTAAAAGAAAAGGTTCAAACCAAAGAAAGTAGAGCATTTTAAAAAATGATATTTCAAACAAGATATTCCATCAAAGCACATAAATTTTCCATCTTTACTCACCAATACTTAACTTCTTTTGATTTCAAGCTCTTTCAACATAAAGTCTTACGAACATAAAGGAACACTTTTTTCTTTCTTTCTTTCTTTTGTTTTTGTTTTTTTTTTTGTTTTTCACTTTTGGCAACTTTGCCTATATTTTCATCAAGCATCACTTCTTCTTTCTTTTCACATAATTTCCAACCATAATTCCATGAGATATCACAAGTATATGCTCTACTAATCCTTGGTCAGGGGAAAAGGAAAAGATATATAAAGTTAAGGCTTATACATGGATAAAGCAAAGAAAAGATAAACAAGCTCAAAAGGGGCTCACTAAGGATAATATGCTTTAGGTTAGCTCTTTGGCTCAAGTGATTAAAATTCCTAATGCCTTTATCATCTTCTTGTATATATGTAATGCGAAATGTTGAAGGCTCAAAAGCTTGAATTGGTATAATACTATAAAGTCAACATGGCATATTCTTAAAGTCAATCCCTAAACCAATTAAACCTTAAAATTTGCATGCATAATCCTTCATTTGATTTATATCTTCATCTATCTCAATTAATTCTCATACATAATACTCATATTCTCAAAAACCAATAGGAGTTCAAAAGATCAAACATAGAAATTTGTTTTTTTTTTAACAACAAAGAAAATCAAAATAAGAAAACCAACATTCTCCCAATACCCCCACACTTAAAACACAACATTATCCTCAATGTTGAAACAAAAGAAAAGGAATACAAGAGAATGATAAAAATAAAGTAAAATGCGAAAAATAAAAGATAAGGGAAAAAGAAAGCAAATCTTTTTTTTTTTTTATGGGTTGCCTCCCAGTAAACACTTTTGTTTTAAGTCATTGTCTTGACATGTTGCATGCTCATTCTTCATAGATTGGTTCAGCTAACTCTACAGAAGCAGTGAGTTCTATCGTCCAACCTTCATAGAAAGGTTTCAAGCGATGCCCATTGACCTTAAGTACTTTGTTCATTTCTAAACTTGTAATTTCAACTGGACCATAAGGAAAAACATTAGAAACAACAAAGGGTCCAATCCAACAGGAGCGCAACTTTCCAGGAAAAAGTTTCAAACGTGAATGATAAAGAAGGACTTTTTCTCCAACATTAAACTCTTTTCTTGTAATCATTCGATCATAGAGACTCTTAGTTTTTTCTTTGTTAATCCTTGCATTCTCATAAGCATTATTTCGAATCTCTTCCAACGTAATTCCAATATTTTTAGGCACTAAAAGGATAGGCGCCACCCATTCACTGTCCGTGATGGGGTAAATGACTCTTGCATCATTGGGAACAATTTGCAAAGTTTGCAAATCCAATGCTGATTCATGTATGTTTTGGGGAACACATATGTGCCTCTCCATCTCTTCTATCTTGGTAACATCATAGCCATAGCTCAAAACTATGCTTAATCCATCCTTACAATCAAAATCAAAAACTTGTTGCACACACTTATCAACTTGGTTATAGCATGTGATAGAATAAACATTGTTATAAGGATATTTCATTGCATCATGAAAATTAAATTCAATCTTTTCATCTCCTACTTCCATAGACAAAGTATCCTTATCACAATCAATTTTTGTATTTGCAGTTTTCAAAAATAGTCTCCCAATTAATATAGGAGTGTTGTTCGATGAATCACAGGAATCATGTTCCATATCAAGAATATAAAAATCACATGGAATGACCAAACTATCAATCTTGACTAGGACATCTTCTATCACACCAAGTGGGTAAACAAAACTACGATCCACAAGTTGTATTATGATGCTAGTTTTATTCAAAGGCTCAAGACTAAGAGAATCATAAACATGTTTGGGCATAACACTAATGGATGCACCTAAATCGCACAAAGCCCTTTTAAAACTAGCATTACCAATAACACATGGCATAGTAAACGCACCTGGGTCTTTTTGCTTCAAAGGCATATTCTTTTGAACAACAGCAGATACAACTTCACCTATACTTACCATTTCCTGACCTTTCAGTTTGAAAGCTCTCTTAGTAGTACACAACTCCTTCAAGAATTTGGCATACTTGGGAATTTGCTTGATAGCATCAAGCAAAGGAATGTTGAGTTCTACTTTCTTGAAAACCTCTAAAATCTCTTTTTCTTTGTCCTCTTTCTTTGACCTAGAAGAACTCACAGGAAAGGGTGGAATTGTTTTAAAAATAGAATTCATTGAGTGAGGAGTTACCTTTGGAGTGTTGGTCGATGTTTCAGTTTTTGAAGGAGGAGGATGTTTTTTTTTTTTGTACTCAATTCAGTTTATATCTCTTCTTCTTCTTCCATCTCAATTTGTTTCGACCTTTTCTCTTCAAGTTCTTTCCCACTTCGCAGCATGATCGCACTAACATTCTCTATTGGATTCAATGCTTGGGAGGGCAATTTTCCATTCATTTGTGCTTCCAATTTCCCTACACTTGAAGCTACTTGCCCCATTTGCTTTTCCAAGTTGTGAATACTTGACCTTGTTTCCTGTTGAAAAGACATGACATTTTGTTGCAAAGTCACATTGTTAGAAGCCAAAGTTTTCATCATCTCACAAAGATCATCACTGGATGATGACCTCATAACATTGGAGTTTGTGAATGGAGTGGGTTGTCTTGCTTGATAATTCTGTTGGGGCTGAAATCCATTGGGATGGAACTGTCGGCTTTGATTGCCTTGTTGAGGTGGGTTCCCATAGTGTAAGTTGGGATGATCTCTCCATCCAGGATTGTACGTGTTGGAAAATGGATCATATTTACGATGGGGATGTCCATTAAATGCTCCATCAACTCCATTAGCTTGTTCAATGTAATCTTCTTGCATTGTTGGGCACATATCTGAAGCATGTCCTTGTAAAGAACATATGCTACAAGTTTTCACCTGTTGTACATTGCCACAAGCCAAAGAACGCACAAGAGCAGTAAGATCATTAACTTTATTTTCAACGTTAGAAATACTTACCTCATTTACTCATTTGTTGGAGAAGTCTCCACGAGTGCCAAACTGTTTTGAGTTGGCTGCCATGTTTGAGATCAATTGGCGTGCAGCCTCAGGTGTTTTATCTACCAATGCCCCTCCACTTGCAGCATCAATCCTTCATAGAAATATTGAATGAGCAGCTGATCGGGTATTTGATGATGAGGGCATTGAATACATAGTTGGCAAATCTTTCCCAATACTCTGAAAGTGTCTCTCCATGAGATTGATGAATCCCACATATTTCTTTCCTTATGTTGGCAACTCGAGATGCTGGGAAATACTTTTTCATGCCATTCCAAGTTCCAATTGAACCTGGGAGAATGGAGAAAAGCCATGCTTTTGCTACCCCTTTTAAAGAGAAAGGGAAATCTTTCAACTTAACCTATTATTCATCAACTCCATTCGGTTTCATGCCAACACAAACCATAAGTATGAGGATCTTCTCCTGCAAGACCATTAAATGTTGATAGCAAATGTATAAAACCAAATTTGAGCTCAAAGTTTACATTATTGTCGATGTTTATGCACAATGGCTGATTTTCCACGTTAGGAGCAGCAAGCTCCTTGAGTGTTTGTTGTCGTGCAACAGCCATAGTGTTGAGGCAAGGTTCCTTTCGTAACTTGTGTAAAAAATTTTTCTATTTCGAGATCTAACTGCACTTGAATTTGATTAGTAGAACGGTTTACTAGCATAAATCACCAAGAAAACTCAAAAGAAACCAACCACACAAGAGATCGAAAACAATGCAAATTGTACGAAAATCTTACATTAGAAAACTAAAACTGCCTAAAAACCCTAGAAAACAGCGGAATTTGGCCTCAATAAAGTGGGGCTAGTGGGTTTCCACTAGTCCTATTTAGAACGTCGTTTCCCTTCAAGAAACAAAAGGTTGAAACCTAATTCCACCAAAAAATCTATTTTGAACAGTATCACAACAAGCAAAAATTTTGTTTTTTTTTTCAGAAAAAGAAATAAAAATCACAGCAAATAAAAATAATAGCACAAGAATCAACTAAAATTACTTCCCCGGCAACGGCGCCAAAATTTGTTGCGATGTTGCGGTCGCACAAATGATATGCAATTTTTTTTTGGGGGGGGTTGGATGTTATCTAGGCTAAAGCAAAAGAGAATAGAAAACTATCAAACAAAATTTAATAAAATCAAAAAATTATCAAGAGAACAAACCTTGGTCGCAAGCACACATCCACCTATAGAAATCAAAACTGATTCTTGAAACAAAATTCCAGTTTATATTTTGAATTTTTATCTTTTCTTAACGTTGGTTAATTAACAGATCCGCCGTATAACTAACCCTAACCAATAAATAATCACAGTGTTCGCACTAATGATTTAATCCAATGGCAGCCTTAAGATCTAGATAAATTCATTAATCTTAACAACTAAGTTGTCTGCTTATGTTGCTTTGATCGAATGTTCTCCCTAAGATTAATAATGTAGATCCGCTACAATTATTAAACTCAGTTGCTTCACAAGTTCATACACCACAACTCCGGTTTTGATATCAAACTTAGCAATAAATTGTCTACAATAATAACTTAAAGTCCGCTCTAGCAATTAAAATAAAAAATCATAGGAAAAATAAGTATAGGAGAACAAACATATTCATCATATAAACTAAAAAGAAAAGGTAAAATAGATCTCACAGTTCTTGAAATCCGAAGGTTTCCGTGTCCTTGCAACCAAGATAATGAGTTTAGCCTTGCATGTTTGTTGAACAACTAATCAAAAAGATGGAAGAATGCATGATTTAGGGTTTCTTAGAGTAGGGGGGCGTTTTTCTCCTCTTGGGTGGCTGCCCCCTTCTCTTCTCTCATTCTTTTTATATGCTAGGAAACCCTAATCTCTATTTTACAAAATAGTCCTCCCTTAAGTAGACAATTTACATTTAAGTAGTTCAATAACTATTTTCCTAAAAAAGGAGAAATAGCTTTCCATGAAATCTTCAAGCTTTGACTTAGAGGAGCTACATTGCTGAAATAAAAACTTGGATGTCGGTTTAGATGCTTTGGAACGTAATTTGGACTCGTTTCTTCACGAAACCTGTTTGTTGGCAGAATTTAGTTGTCATCTTTGAAAATTCATATCTCCCTCATATGACATCTTGTTTTGCTGAAATTTGGAGCGTTTATAGACCTTTGAGTCAGGAATCCAAAAAAATTGAGTTTGCATCAATTGGACTTTTTTAGCTTTAGATATTCAAATCGGAATGATCGAAGGTCAACATTGGCAAATTGCGAGATTTGACTTTGAAAGCTGTGATTTCCATGCTCTTCCTTATTTTATTGTCTTGCTTTAGATTTCCAGAAAGGTATGGATGTTAGCTTTTTAATGACACTGGAATCACTTCATTTTGACCTTTAGAGCTCACGCTCTGCACAAAACATCGACTGAACGTCAAATCTACCAATTACCTTCAATTTACTCCTTTTTGCTTCTTTCATCCAAAAGTGCCTTCAAAACATAAAACAAAGAATATCAAGGCATTTTATATATAAAAAATATGCAAAACACTAGTTAAATGTGGATGAAACTATCGAATAATATGGTTGCATCACTACACAATTTTGTACATAACCCGTTCTACCACAAGTTCTTCTATCATACATGCAAGAATCAATATAATAAAACCATCATGCACTTTGTATTAGTTTGAGTATATCCTTAAGAGTTCAACAAGATCATAATTTATGAATTTCTTCATCTCATTCCCCTTAGATCTTCCACTTAATTATTTCTAAAACTATTATGAACACTAAACCTTCTACTTTGGGGTTTTCATCCCCTCCTTATTTTGAAGTCGTGAGGCCACAACCAGCCAAGGAAAACTACTTCTCTTACCTCACATTTTTTACAACTTTAGAGCAAGTTTTGGTGACATGGTTCTTTCCTCAATCTTGGTTTTTCCTTCTCTTCCATCTCTGTTGTACAGTGGTCTGTAACACTCCCTCTCCTCTCATGGTTTCAATCATCAATGTAACTCCCTAGCTTTCTTCTTCTTCAAACACTCAAGGCAAGGACATACAGCTAGTGTAGATGGGTCTTCTCCTTGGATAGGGTAGCTGTTATTGTAGTCATAATTGTTGGTCGTTTATGGGGAAGGGGCCTGAACTCCTTCTCCTTCCATGGCTTCAGCCACTTCTGTCTTTCCATTAGTCACCCTTCTTCTCCAACATTCAAAGGTGGTGCATACAGCTGGGTATGCAGTTGTTGCAAGCAGATTTTTTGGGAGAGGAAGAAGGTAAGAGCATGCAGCCTCTTTTTGAAAAAGTGCCCCTTTCTCTCTCTTTGATGCATTTATACCTCTCTTAAATGCAGAGGGGTGTTTGGATGTTGGACCAAGGTTGTACTTATCCCCTTTTTATTATCCTTGGGTTGGTTTCTATTCCTATTCTCCCCTAAGATAGGCTGGTCCAACAATAATTTCTTGTTAGGTTTGACAATGTCACTGCCAATTTAGAAATCAACAGCCACATACTGCGTTGTTACCGATTCATAAATCAGCAGTGAGAACTGCACCACTACCGATTCATAAATCGACGCCCAAACTGTGTTATTGTCGATCAATTGGTAGCCAAAAACTTTGCCACTACCGATCCAAAAATCGATAGCCAAGTACTATGTTGTTGTCGATTCAAAAATCGACAGCAAAATTGTGTCTGCAGATTTAGAAATCAACAACAAAACTGCATCGCTACTGATTCAGAAATCGGCAGCCCCAAACTATGTCGCTGCCAAATTAGAAACCAGTAGTCAAAAGCTTTGCTGATGTCGATTTTGAAAGCAACAGCCAAGTATTGTGTCGTTACCTATCCAAAAATCGATAGCAAAACTATGTCGTTGCCAATTCAAAAATCGACAACCTCAAACTGTGTCGCTGCTGACTCAGAAATCAGCAGCTAAAAGCTTTGTTGCCATGGATTCTTTAATCAGCAGCCAAGTATTGTGCCACTGACAAGAAATCTGGAGGAAAAACTATACCGTTGCTGATCCAGAAATCAATAGTGACGATGGAGTCGTTTTATCTTAGATCTTTTTTTTTTTTTTTTTACAATGATGGCGGGTTACGAGGATGAATTGGAGAGGGATTATTATGTCTCTATATTGGATAAGGATTCCATATCTAACATGGAAATCAAGGGGTGGCAACATTACACGTAATGATTCCTTTCCTTACAAGGAGAATAAGAGGCGGCCAGATTTGGAGGACTTTCCTCTCTTTTTTCCCTTTCTCTTACATGATTTCCTTACTTTAAAGGGAGATTGTGGAAGGCTTTTAAAAGGGAAGAACTTCGCAACTCTCTTCCCTATTTTTAGAGCATTAATTCAACCAAACAAGGGAAGAAGATCAAGCATTCAAGGTATCATGTTCCAAGCATGGAAAATTTTCTAAAAAGGTTGGCAAGCATACATTATTCCTATGCAAGTCATACCCGACTACACAAGGAAATTAATCAAGCTAGGGATGATTTTGAGGGCTAATTGTTTTCTTGAGTTATTCTAAATATTTTACTTAGTTATTATGTTGTTTTAAGTATTATTTGAACCATAATATTGTAGTTTAAGTTTTTAAGTTCAGTTGGGTTTATTTTGGCCCAAATTAAGTGTTTTAGATATATTTTAGGCATTAGGCTTGTGTTAGCTGAAAGCCCAATGATTTGCAACCTAATATGGGTTCATTAGGTTTAATTATCTTAAAACTATATAATGTTTTTCTTCCTGTGAATTCTAGCAGTCTTGAGATTAATAATATTATTGTGTTAAACATGTTCTTTGGTGTGAGAATAAAACCTGACTTATCAGGGTATAAAAGACTATTTGTTTTATACTATTTGTCTATTGATTTTTATTATTTTTAAACCTTATTTTAATTAGTTTGGGGTTTATTTAAATTAGATACATGTCTGGCCCATTAGTATTAGGGTTTTTTTTTCAAGATCTTAAATACTTTTTGTAAGGAAAAACTATTAAGACATTATAGTACTATTGCTGTCAAATTTATTCAGCTTATATGAGAGAAATTCTTGTATTTTTTGGTTCTCTAATGAACAAAATTGACTTATCGAAGATTAACTAGCTTTATGGTGTCTTCCTTATACTTCTCATTTGTGAATTGATATTCATAGAGTCGGGTTTCTTATTCCAATAGTGTTGATGTCTTGGGACAAGTTTTCATTATGTAATATTCCTATTATACTTGTTTTGGCTTTCCATGATTTGTTGTCAATCTTGTTGTGGGTTGCGTGATCACGAGGTTTGCATTAGTAAGAGCATGTAAAATTTCATTCTTAAAAATCAACAACTTTTCACTCATATATTTTATTTTGGATTTTATTTTATTTTCACTAGTTTCACAGTAGCATTAGATTTATTTCATAAAACTATGTTGTCATGTTTTTAATGTACACATGTGATGCAAACCCTTGGTAAATTTTCAAAAAAGTAGAAAAAAACAAAAATGTTTGAAGTATTCCTCAAAGATAATTAAGCATCAACCAATGAATTTAAATATGTATTCTAATCTAATTTATGATAATAAATAAATCAATCATGAAAAACATCAAGTTTTTCTACCTATCCTTACTTCTTAGTTAACCTAGCATTTGTGCATGAATTAACCCTAGTCACATAATAACCTTCATTAAGCATGCAATATTTAATTACATGATAGCATTAAAATCAATATAGATGCAAATGATTCATGATAATTAAACATACACAAAGAGTTAATTTAATTAATAATTATGTTTGAAAATTAAGATATTTCTTCTACTTAAGTTAATTAGTCATGAATCTATCATAAACTAATCACTTGTAATAAATTTAAAACCAAAAACATATGTTATGCATTGTATAAAATTTAGGTCATCAATTATCAAGTTTAATCATAGAAAAATGTAAGATATTCATGTATCACAATAAGATAATTTTAAGCACAAATCCTCATGATAATTTAAAACCCAAGAGTATTAACTTCTTTAAAATTATAAACTAAACTTGTCTCAAATTTAGGAAATGAAAAAATATAAAAAAAAATTCTAAAAAATTATAGAACCTCTCATTCTCTTCTTATACATTCTAAACGTATTCTCTCTTCTTTTTAGAGATTAGGGCTAGTTTTTATGAAATTTAGGAGGTGGAGAAGTTTCCTAGTTAATAATTAATTCCCAATCAAATTACTTCAAGGTCTCTTTATACTAATATGATTTTAATGACTTGTGTATTGACCTTGACCTTCTAGAGAGGTTTCCTAGTCATGCAGGATGCTTGTCACATCATTAATAAGTTGTCATTTCATCATCCAAACCTGGAAAGATGGGTTGGACTTAACTTTAAACATATCATTCTCTCTCGTCTGGATGATTTAATAAGCCTACCATATATGGATCAAAAGCTTGATATGTTGATGCGATCCAAACACCAAAGGATCCATTAAAAGTTCCAATTGGTCCAGTTATAAGGCTTAGAGCTAAGAGGTTCAAAGAGGCCTTTAATGGACTTCTTCAAGATACGTGAGCTAAGGTGGACTTCAAGAGAATATTAAATAATAAGGAGCAAGCCGTGATTAATCTTATTTATGTTCAAGAGGGACTTGTTAGTGTAACCAAGACCATTACACAAGGATTGGGAGAAGAAGATTAGATTAAACTGAACTAGGATTATTTAAGACAAGAGAGAACCATCCATTTGAAGTTGGGATTTGCTGCTGCCAAACAAAATGTAGAAATACTGAACTTGTAACATCCCCCATTCCAGGATAAAACGACAATATCATGTCAATTGAAAAAAAACATAGTAATTTTTTTTTTTATATATATATACATTCATGGTCTTTGAGTTAAAATCTACCAAAATTTCAATGGATTCCCCCTATATCGAAGGGTCCCAAGTTATTGACATGGAATCTATTTACACTTCTAATAGCTCGCATATGAGAACTTAATTTCCAACCCCATCATCCTGGGTTTCAATTCCACACTTATACTCACACTCATCAACCACAATATTTAAGATATGCATTAGATAACAAAATATCATTATAGATGGATAAAAAAAAAATATAAATACATAGACATGAAATATGGTTATATGAACTACAGGGTTAAATTCATTCAATCAAGTTTAAACATTGTTTATACAAATTAAGTTATACAAATATTTTTCATGTTTACAAAATACAAGGGTATACTCCCTAGAACCTAGATTACAAGAAGGGAACATAAGCTAAGATCTACTCCTGTCATGCATGAGATGATCCTGAAACAAAATACATATTATTGACAAGTGAATATTACAATAAATATAACAACACGAATATCTAACAATTTCAATAGGGTAAAATGCATTCATAGTTCATTCGCTTCTCCCTTCTAGTTTTTATTAGAATCTCTTCTTGATCCAACTATTAATAATTGTTCCTTCTGCCACTTTCAATTTTCATTCCAGACTTTATGAAATCAAACATGATTATTTATTTTTTGTTTATCACATTACCGATACCAATTTCACTAGTATCATCATCATCACCCTATAGGAGTCGATGCAAGGTGATCCCCTTACCCGGGATCCTAACATACACTAAATATATGCTAGTCCAATCATGGCAATCCCCTTACCCGAGATCCTAACATACACTAAATGTATGTTAGTTTATGCCTCAAATCACACTTCTCATATTTCTTTTGTCAGTGATAATTTCATCGTTTGGCAATTTACACAACAACTTTTCACCTTGAATACACATACATTCAGTAATTCACATTTCACATTGGTAATATAAATAAATTATGGAATTAACTAGGAAGTAGAGGTGCGATTCACCTACCTGCAATAGAAGCTCTACTCGTTCTCCCCTGCTGCTGCTGTCGCACCACGCCTGTGGTCCCTCCTAAAATTCACAGGTTTATCTAATAAATTTTTCTCACTCAAGAATATGTTTTATTATAACCATATCAACAACCAATAAGTCTTTCTTTCAATCATTTCTTAATATTTTACATTTTTCTCATTTCACCCATTTATATTGTCATTTTTTGTCCAACCACTATTATCATTCCTTTATGTGTGTGTTTGTGTGTGTGGATTATTTCTACTTAAATCCTGAACTATCACTGTCTAGACATTGAACTGTTATTGTCTCATTTTTTAATTGTTATTGTCTAGATATTGAACTGTTACTGTCTCATTTTTGAATTGTTACTGTCTCGTTTTTGAACTGTTACTGTCCAGACATTGAACTGTTACTTTCTCATTTTTTTTTGAACTGTTACTGTCTAACTATTACTCTCCGACCTCTCCTTAGATTTTTAACTATATCTAGAGTTATAGAACTCCGATTCAAACAAGATTAGTCTTGTTGGAAAGCTAAGACATAAGGCTACAAGTTCTTTGAAGAAAGGAGAACCCAGTTCTGCCTCTAAGATAGTCAAAATTTCTCATCAACGAACCAGACCTACTACCCTATAGTGTCTGTCATGACCCAGTCTCAGCTCGTGACCCATAGTTGGAGTTCCATAACTCCAAATTAAGCGAAAGCAATTTCATTAGTTAGCCAACATCCAAAACTACAATTTCTATGAGGAACCTGATCTTAATTCCTTCATCCTCCTACCTGAAATCTCTCTGAAAGTCAAGAGACAAAACTGCCTAAATTCATCAACCTTTCCATTTACATACAACACATGAAGTTCTTTAATTTAGCAACTCATACTTTTTCCTCAATTTAAGTCTAAGAACTCAAACCTATAAATTAACATCCAGGTATCAATTCATAATCGACTTGAAATGACTTATAAGAGCAAATTTAGAATACCTTACCCCGTACGAATCAAGGTTTTGATCCCTCCTTTTCTTTCTAATGACAGTCGGCCCTCCGCTCTTCTCTTCTTGTTCAATTTTTTTCTTGTTAATCCCTTTCCCACCAGTGTTTATTCTACTTATAACCCTTAATCTTGGATGGGTTTTTGAAATTTTAGTGTTTCTCTCTTGATTTGTAGAAATGAATATAAAAACTCCCTCTTTTCTTTCTTTATGTTATCTACAGATCTATTTTTTGGTGAGAAGAGGAATACTTGTGCTCTATAATTATTCTTATTTGCATTTAGGCCTCATTTTCTTTAAGTGTATTTGTTTTGCCCCCACTTCTTTTTATATCAGAGTTACTCCAATAAAGCCTTGAAAATGCGTAACTTGGTCGTTGATGGTCATGATACTCATTTTGCAAAACCACTAATCTTATTTATGTGTCCGCATTTCAATCCTTCTTAGTGAGTTCTTATCAAAGGTTGGCCAAGTTTCTCTCAATATCAAAAGGCTAGAAACTAGCTCCTTGATCTCCAAGTTTGGAAAACCACCAAAACCTCCAAAAACCAAATTTGTTGTAAACTAGCATAAGTACAGAGCTCACAACTATAAAACATACTCCAGAACCCTCTTATTTTGTTGAAATGGTTAAGCTTTAATCAATCTATGTTTGAATCCATTGAAAACCCTAGCAAGAACCTATAAATACCCCCTTGAAGAATTAGAGTAAAAAGAAGAAAAAGATGGAGAAAAGATTGATAAAGGAACTCTTTGTGTGAAGATTTAAAAGCCTAGCACACGGATTTCTTAAGTTTTGAAAGGGCAACAAGCTTATGGAAGCAAGACTTGACAAAGAAAAGCAAAGAGGGTAATAGCTATTCTAGGAGCTTGAAGGTATTGTTTTCTAATCTAAAAGTGGAGTCCATGTGGCTTGCTAAAGTTTGGAATGCTTAGCAAATAGTGTTATGGTTGCTCTTTTTGTTAATATTATAGTCTGATTCTGTTTTTTTAAGCTCTTTTAGATGTTTTAGATGTAGTAAAGTCTTCTATTTAAATTATTTCTTCTTGATAAAATGGTGTTGTTTTAGTTTAACTTAAGCAATGCATGTTGAAGCAATGATGTTCATCCTGGATTTTCTAGGTCTATTCATGACCAAAATGAGTTTAGAAAACTAATTTTGAATCTATATTTAATGAACATGTAAACTATTTTAAGTTGATAGTCTTTGAATTTGGTATCTCTTGCATGATTTTGATGATTTGATGTTGTTTGTTAGTTCTTTTGATTCAAATATTTTTAGTTATGGTAATGTGGTTTATTGGAACTAAGAAAGCATGTTTTAAAGGCATAAAAGGCCATTTTCCAGGTTTGGCAGCTTGATCTTCATTTCTGGGTTTGCTGGGCAGTGTTCTTGGGAAAAACATTATCTCAGCCATATAATTTGAACCAGTTTTGGTTCAATTCTTTAAATAGAACCCTTTGGGCAACTTGATTAGTCAATAATCTAGGGTTTATTTGCATGAATAACATATTTTCAATAGGTTTTAATCCTAAGGTTTTAGTTTTGAACCGAAACCTATTTTGACAAAATCGTGTTTTTTTAGTGATAATTAAAAATGCATGAATGCTAGATTATTGATCCTTGCATGATTTCCAATATGTTTGTGTCCTTGGTTTGTTCATATCTGGTCTAATTTGAAATCCATGTTGTTGGGTTTATGTTGAATGTTCTTCGGAGTTATTCGTGTTCTTTGTTTTTTTGGGTTTTGATTTGTTTTAATAAAGAGTTTTTTTTTTTTTACATTTTTAAAATTTACAGTAAGTTTGTAAAATTCCTTAAGGATTTAACTAATATTTCAATAACCTTAAAAATTTTAATTCTTGAGAATTAATGGTCAACATTATGATATAAATGTTGGACCTACAAGCAGACTGGTATTTAAGTACCAGAAGTTGACTAGAAAACTTTTAAAATTATTTTGGATATTAACCAATTTTAATTCGAAGTATTTTTTCACCACAATATATGAGTTGTGAAAAACATTTTCACCTCCCAAGATAGATAAACCCTGTTAAGGCACATATATGAATTATTCCTATAAGAATTTATTTAAGTATGCGAGCACATAATAAATTTAAAATGCCAGATTTATTCATAAGTGTAAATCTTTGTTTTAAGCCATAGACGGACCACTGGTTAGGAACTCATCAATACTTTTAAACCACATTCAAACCACATAATGCAGTTTATCTCAAGTAAGATGCACGTTGGGGGTGCTAATATATTACATAACCATAATCAATCCTTTACCCTGGAATTTCAGATAAGATCAGTACACTTTGATCTCCTAGTTAAGGTAAACTAAACAACTAGGTGGCGACTCCTTGACATCCTGCCGCATCACGCGCGCTACGTGTGACATTGATAAAGAATATAGTGATGGTGGTGTGGTCGATAGTGGTGTGGTTGTAGAGTGGTAATAATGATATTGGTGCTACTAGTGATAACTGTTGTGGTTAAGTGATAATGATGTATTGTGAGTTAATAGGTTAATTGTAATTCATTTTTAATAAATAATTGAATTTGTGTTTAATAGTATGTGTTAATTTTTTAATTGTGTTCATTGTTTCCTTATATGTATTTGGATGGCTCAACTACTGAGGATAATAGAATGAGCATTGATACAATCCAAGCAATGTCAGATTCAAATTTTAACATAAAATTTTTTATTGTCTGGTTTTACACTATCAATCATAACTTTCAACTCGACTGTTGGATCGGGTTAAGATCTTTACAAGAGTTTCTAGACATGTTATACATTAGGTTAAAAATTTAGGTCAATCAGTTTTTGTTAAGGGACTAATTCAAATGGTTGAATTTGCTAGACAAATCTTGTCAAATTTATCTGGAACTTTGTCTACTTTTTGGATTGTATCTAAAGTTACAGAAGGAATTCTGCTAAAATTCTGATTAGGTTGGAAAATAGACATTTGTACCTTTCCAGTGATATGTGATAGGCTTGTTAATTCATTCGAACAAAAGAGAACGATGTGTTTGAAGTCTAGATTATTTATCAAGATTGTGTGAAAATTGAAGAAACATTGTTTCCTTGTGTATTATAGATCCAGTCAATACAAGGATTCCTTAACGCGCTTGGAAACATGTATGGTAGATACTGGCTTACCTCTTCTACAAGGATTTCATGTCCAATAATGAGACATTTATAACAACTATTATCCATAGTTTGCAAGAATTCCATATCCATTATGGAATGTATGTGGTGGCAAAGATGTTTGAGATTCTTTTTTTATTCTTTTCCTTATTTTATAGGACTAGCTTATTCAAAAAGGAAATTGTAGGAGGCTATTTAAATGAGATATTTCAGTCATTTTTCCTTTTTTTATAATAGTTGGAAAAAAAAAAGAACTTTAGCATTCATCTTTCAAGCAAGGAAAAAGGATTAATAAATGGCACAAGGGGATAATCGTTCTTCTATATGTTTCAGATTTGGCTACAAGGGATCCAATACAAAAAGATTTGGTTTTGAGGTTGTTTTGATAACTTGTATTAATCTGAATATTTCTTAAAGTTTATTTATTGTTTTAATTAATATTTGGGATAATTATATTTTAGTTTTAGCAATTTTATTTTTCTTGGGTTTATTTTGGCCTAAAATCAATGTTTAAGCTTGTTTTAGGCATTAGGCTTGTGTTTAGCTGAGTTTTAGTTAAGGACCATTGGTTTGTAGCCCAATATAGGACTACTATGGTTATTATTCTAGAACTATATTATATTTTGAGCAATCTTCAGACATTAAAGAAATTTAGTTTTGCTCAAGCAAACTTCTTCTTTGTATGGACAAAAAGTAAATCTGACTTATCAAGGTATAATTAACCTTATAGCGTCATTAACAATCATCCAATACCTTTGATTTTTAAATGCAAATTAACTCTAGGTAAAGGTTCAACCAAACCTGATTATTCAACTTTCTTTGGGAAGTTATCATCTTCATTGTTGGTTGCGTGACCATATGATCATAAGGTTTGCATCAAGCATTCCTTTTTTTATGGAGCCCATTTCAAGCAAATGGATAGTAGAATAGAAGGGTGACATCTCTATGTAACTTTTATATCTCATGATGTTATTTGTTTTTATTGAGTTATTTCAATGTATGGTTCATTTCTACTTCTTTAAAAAATAAATATTTGTGTATAAGACTATGTTTATTTTATTATTGTACATTATTTATATGAATTTTCTACTTAAATATTCCAACCATAAAAACTCATAGGTTTGCATAATCTATTTCTATTTAGCATTATTTAAATGAAAAGTTCATTATAGATCTTAAATCTTTGTTGATTTTTTAAAAAATTTAAAGATTTTTTTTTGTTGGAGTTATAGGTTTATTGAGAGTAATTTTTAGCTTAAGAATCATAACAAACAAAACAAAACAAAAACAAAAACAAAAATAAAAATGATGAATGAAATATTTCATTAGTGTTTTACAATATCGACGGGAGAGAAAACTTTAATTAAAAAGTTTTCGAATATAGTATTTTGTCAAGAGTGAAAAACACCAATAAAATCTTCATTATATGCTAGTAGAATATTCCGTCGACATTTTTTAATTGTAATGGGGGGATCAAATTGTATTTTTTACACTTGCATCATGGATGTACTGTAACAATCTACAAATCTACAGTTCATTTTTACATGTGACTACAATAAATAAACAGTGAAGGGTGGTGTTATTTAATTTATTTTGTAATGTTTCATTCTAAAATAAAAGATTCGTTTCAATTCAAACCTGAATGTAGTTGCAGTTGCAGCAATAATAAATAACCTGTCTGGCTGTTGCTCCTTCCAATATTGAATGCTTGCGACCGCGTGTACCAACTCCCTTCAACGCTTTTGCTGGCTACGGAAATCACCACAAACCATGTCAGCAAGCATCTACCGACATATTTAAATACATGCTCAAGCAGCTCTTCTTTTCTTATACAAGTAGAAGAAGCTCCACCAAAACAAGGCAAAGGCAAATTCATTTACAGAACAACGGAAGAATGCCAAGTTCTAGTGACCGCAAACATGCTCATGTAGCTCTCCTCCCAAGTGCTGGCATGGGTCATCTCACGCCCTTCCTTAGACTTGCTGCTTCACTCACACTCCAAAATGTCCAAGTCACCTTCATCATCCCACACCCAACAGTCTCACTCTCTGAGTCACAAGCTTTATCTCAGTTATTTGCTTCCTTTCCTCAAATCAAGCACAAGCAGTTTCATCTCCTTCCACTTGACAACCCTTCGGATGACCCTTTTTTCGAACATTTCAACCTCATCAAGAACTCCTCTCACCTTCTTTCCCCACTTCTGTCTACACTAAATCCACCCCTTTCTGTTTTTATCACGGACATGAGCTTGGCTTCGACGGTTATTCCCATCACTGAAGCTATTAGCCTTCCTAATTATGTTCTCTTCACATCATCTGCTAAAATGCTGACATTTTTTCTATGTTACCCCACTTTAGCCGACTCAAAAGCTATGGATCAATTAGATGAGATGGATGTCATCAAGATTCGGGGCCTGGAATTGATGCCCAAATCATGGATTCCCCCACCACTTCTGAAAAAAGGCAATAATATCCTAAAGACCAGTTTCATAGAAGATAGTAGAAAAGTCGCAGAATCAAGTGGAATTCTAGTTAACACATTCGAAAGTTTTGAGCAAGAATCACTTAGAAAGCTAAATGATTGCCAACTACTCCTGGAAAGGCTACCTTCAGTTGTCGCCATTGGACCACTCCCACCATGTGATTTTGAGAAGAGCCAGTTACAGCTAACTTGGCTTGATGATCAACCAGTTGGCTCAGTTGTGTATGTTAGCTTTGGTAGTAGGACTGCTTTGTCGAGGGAGCAAGTCAGAGAGTTGGGTGAAGGGCTGGTAAGGAGTGGTAGCAGGTTTGTCTGGGTGGTGAAGGATAAAAAAGTTGACAGAGAAGATAATGAAGGATTGGAAGGGGTTATTGGAGATGAATTGATGGAGAGGATGAAAGAAAAGGGATTAGTTGTTAGGAATTGGATAAACCAGGAGGGTGTATTAAGCCACCCAGCAGTCGGAGGATTTTTCAGTCATTGTGGTTGGAATTCAGTGATGGAGGCTGCAATGCATGGAGTGAAGATCTTAGCTTGGCCCCAACATGGGGACCAGAAAGTCAACGCAGATATTGTGGAGAGGATTGGACTAGGGACCTGGGTGAAGAGTTGGGGATGGGGTGAGGAGATGACAGTGAACAGAGCAGAAATTGCAGAAAAGATTGGAGAAATTATGGGGAATGAATCATTAAGAATCCAGGCATTGGGCATCAAAGAAGAAGCGAGGAAAACAGTGGGAGTTGGTGGGTATTCTAACAAAGGATTGTCTGCACTCATCAACATGTGGAGGAAGTTCTGAAGTTATGAGAATATCCTGTATCTATGTTTTGTATCTTGATTTGTCTGTGTCCAGATAAATAAAAACGCAACATTAAAGAGAAACCAAATCCAACCGTGCCACAATCACATCAAAGCTAGAATAATTTCAAGGAAGCATAATCTCCCCCCTTTTGTTTTGGGTTTTCTTTTTTCTTTTTTTGAAAAAAAAAAAGTTTCAACAGATGAACTTGTCAATTTATTACTGATCAAGGAGCAACCTTGTTGAACTTGTAAATTTTGACAGTAATATCACCGTCAATGATTAATGTATATCAGAAGGAAACTGGCGATGGTTGAGTAGCAGAAGGGTTGCATAGAGTTGAGGTAGAGAATTACAGAAGAAGAAGAAGAATGAGAGGGATAGAGAGTGTGTTCCATAATTGAAGGAATTTGTTATATCATTCATTGGTAACCTGATAGTAACACCATTCGACTATATATATAGTTTCTTCCTTCTAACGACTTTAAGCACGTGGCTTTTACAATTGAATATAAAACGCATAACATTGAATATAACTGACATATTAAAACGCACCGTTTGACTTAACGGTATTTTAAGTTTCCCTCTTCTCAGTCTGTTTATTTCATTTCTTCATTTCTACCTGTAACAATTGCCCCTCCTTCAAATGGACCTTGTCTCAAGGTCAAATTGAGGGAATCGGTGACCCAAGTCGTCAGCAAATTCCCAGGTGGCTTCAGCCGGAGTAAGACCAGCCCAATGAACGAGCATTTGAGTGGCTGCTAAGTGATTTCTCTTGACCATTCGTCGCTCCAGAATAGCTTGAGGTTGGAGAAGGGGTTCCTCTGGCAAGGAAGGTAGTGTGGAGAGTACCTTGCGATTTCCCACCTTCTTTTTTAGGAGAGACACATGAAAAACAGGATGGATTTGTGCAGAATCAGGCAGTAGTAACTTATAAGCCACTGTACCGATTTTAGTTAAAACCTGATAAGGACCATAGTATTTGGAGGCTAGTTTTTGTGAGTGTCTATGTGCCAGGGTTTTATGTCGATAGGGTTGGAGTTTGACGTATACCATATCACCTATGGCAAATGACTGCTCACTGCGATGCTTGTTGGCTAACTGGACCATCCTATTTTGAGCCCCCTGCAGATTGTGCTTGATAGTCACCAACATGTGTTCTCGTTTGGACAGAAAGGCATCCACTGCTTCAACTGGTGAATCTCGTGCAATGTATGGAATATGCAATAGAGGAGGGTAGCTGTAGATGATCTTGTAGGGGGAACATTTTGTAGCGGTATGGTAGCTGGTGTTGTACCACCATTCGGCTAATGGTAGCCACTTGACCCATTAAGCTGGTGAGGTTCCTGTCATGCACCGTAGATAATTTTCTAAACACTTGTTGACCACCTCTGTTTGCTCATCCGATTGTGGGTGGTAGGCTGTGGAATAGCATAATTTGACCCCTTGTTTGGCGAAGAGTTCCTTCCAAAAGAGACTCAGAAAAACAGCATCCCTATCGCTGACTATAGTGGCTGGCAGGCCGTGTAGTCTGTAAATATTATCAAGGAAGATCCTGGCCACAATACTAGCAGTGTATGGATGTGGGATGGCCATGAAGTGTGCGTATTTACTGAACCTGTCCACCACAACAAAGATAACCTCTTTGCCTTCAAATTTAGGTAGTCCTTCTATGAAATCCATGCTAATGTCAATGAATGGAGCTTGTGGTATAGGCAATGGTTGCAGTAATCCTGGCTTGTGGGTGTTTTCTGTTTTATTCAACTGACACACAAGGCAATCCCTAACATATTGCCGGACATGCTTCTATTGCCCCCGCCAGTAGTACCCATTAGCTACCTTCTTTGTAGTAATAGTAGCCCAAGAATGTCCTCCCACCGCTGAGTCATGGTACAATGCAATAAGTTTAGTCTGGAGAGTGAGATCGCGGCCCACTACCAACTTTCCCTTCCTACATAATAAGTGATTAACCCATGAATAATAGGGGTGAGAATTGGGGTCCTGGAGTAAATCCTGAATGATGGTTTGGACAGCTTGATCATCTGTCCAGGAAGCCTTGATGTCGTCCATAATTGAAGTGGAAATGGTAGAAACTGTTAAGGTGTTTAGCTCAGCACATGTGACCCTGGAAAGTGCATCTGCTGCTATATTATCCTTCCCTTTCTTGAATTCAATATCATAATCAAAGCCGAGAAGTTTGGCCAGCCATACATGCTGGGAAGGACAAGTTACCTTCTGTTCCAACAAGTATTTCAAACTAATGTGGTCAGTGCGGATGGTGAAATGCTTACCCCATAGATAGTGGCGCCATTTTGTGATAGCCAAAAGAATAGCTAGTAGCTCTCTTTCATAAGTGGAGAGTGTCTGTTGTTTAAGGCCAAATGGTTTGCTGATAAATGCAATGGGGTGGCCTTCCTGCATCAATACTGCTCCCATGCCCTTGCTGCTGGCATCTGTCTCCACCACGAAATGTTTGTGTAGGTCTGGTAGTGCCAACACTAGTGGATGAGTCATGATTCTTTTCAGCTGAATGAAGGCAGCAGTGGCTGTGTCATTCCAATGATAGGCATCTTTTTGGAGTAGTTGTGTCAATGGCTTGCAAATGGTACCGTACCCCTTGACAAATCGCCTGTAATATCCTGTGAGCCCCAGAAACCCTCTGAGTTGCTTGATGTTGCTTGGAACAAGCCAATCAACGATGGCCTTAATTTTCTGGGGATCAATTGCTACTCCGGCTGAAGAAATAACGTGACCAAGATACTCAATCTGGTTGCTGCAAAAAACACATTTACTAGCCTTGGCATACAAGTTATTTGTCTTCAGAAGCTCAAATACAGTCTGCAAATGGCCTAAGTGGTCAGATAAAGTGTTGATGTAGATGAGGATATCGTCAAATAAGACAAGGATAAACTTGCGCAAATAACTCCGAAATATCTCGTTCATCAAACTTTGAAATGTTGTCGGGGCATTTGTCAAGCCAAAAGGCATGACCAGGAACTCGTAGTGCCCATTATGTGATTTGAATGTTGTCTTGTATACATCCTCTGGGGACATTCATATTTGGTGATAACCCAATCTAAGATCTATCTTAGAGAAGATAGTTGCCCCCGCCAATTCTTCTAAGAGCTCGTCGATGAGGGGAATAGGGAACTTATCCTTCACAGTGAGCTTGTTCAGCGCCCTGTAGTCAATGCAAAGTCGCCAGGATCCATCCTTCTTCTTGACCAGAACTATGGGAGAAGCAAAAGGGCTATGACTGTGTTGAATAGTTCCTGAGTCCAGCATCTCTTAAATCATCTTTTCTACCACATCCTTTTGTAAGCTGGAATGTCTGTAGGGTCTGAGGTTCACTGGATCAGCACCCTCTTTCAAAGGTATCTGGTGATCATGGCTGCGAGGGGGTGGCAGGTGCTTAGGTTCCTCAAAAATCTCTTGGTAGCTCGCCTGTAAGGTTGCCAAGCCAGAATGGTGAAGGGTACAGGGCTGTAACTTAGTAGTCATGGGTTGGTCTGCACTGCCTGTACTCTCCATGCTGTGTAAGCTGCCCAGGCTAATTTCAGCGATCAGGTTGATGTTACATAACAGACCATTGAGTTGTTCTACTCGAATTGTTTTCACTGGTATCGGTTTGTCTCCCTGAATGCAAACTTCTTGCCCCTGCCACATAAATGCCATCCACATTTCCTTATAATTGCAGACAATAGTCTTTAGTGTGGCCAACCATTGGATACCTAAAATCATATCGCAATTTTGGAATTCCGGTGTATACACATCAGCCTCAAAAGATACTCCTTGTATTGACCACTGAAAATTGTTGCACATAGAAGAACAAGTCATGAGTCCCCCGTCAGCAACTTGTACAGTCAAGGCTTTTATGTTGGTGAGTCTGCAATGTAATCTGTCTGCCACCTGTTTGCTGATGAAATTATGAGTGCTGCCTGAATCCACCAAAATAAACAGAGGTTGTTTTTCTACCTTGCCCGTGACTCTTAAGGTATTCAGCCCTGCTACCCCTTCTAAGGCATTGAGAGAAAGGTGTGGGTTATGAGTGACATGTTCTTCTTCAATCACCCCATCCCCATCACTAAGCTCTTCCTCCTCTTCTACAACACACAGGGAGTACAACCTTTTGTTCTGGCATCGATGGCCAGGAACAAATTTCTCATCACACCAGAAACATAGACCTTTAGCTCTCCTCTCGTCTAAGTCCTTGTTTCGAATAGGTCGAGTGGTTCTGTTAACAGGATTGGTGGTATAGGGTGGGGGAGTGGGTAGCAAGCCATTGGAAAATGGTTTAGAGGTGTGGCTGGAAGTTCCTGGTAAATTTTTGTTGTAGCTGGGAGGCGAGTATGGCTTACTTTGATGAGCATATGCAGCGGGTTGGTATGTTTGTTTGTTAGGATTTGAGTTATATCGTCAATGGGTGAATGTATTGTCCTGTAAACGAGCAAGTGTATAAGCTTGTTTGAGAGTCTTCGGTTCAAACATCTTTATCAAGTTTTTGACCTCTATTTCCAATCCTCCTATAAAGAATACCAGTGCATTTTTTTCAGAAATCTCCGATCGGTTCCACAGAATATCAAAGTCTTTTATGTAAGTCTCCAAGTCATTTTTCTGCTTTAATTCAATGAGTTCTTCCAATGGATTCCTTTCCCCACCAAACCTACAACATAAGGCTTCTACGTATTCTGGCCAAGGCACTATCTATCCCCCCAGGCTCCTCATAAAATTCTGGTGCCAACATAAAGCCATGTCGTCCAGGTAGTAAGAAGCCAATTTGAGCTTATCATGCTCTGCAACCTCTTCCACATCAAAGTATTGATTGCATTTATAAATCCATTTGAGCACATCATTTCCCTCAAAGACAGGGAACTCTCTTTTTGGTCTACGTATGGAATAGTAGGGAGGTGTACCTTCATTGTTTCCATTGTTTCCATTGATCTTAACAAAAAAATCTCTCGCCGTAGAGTACTGAGGTGCAGGAGGTGGTTGATGAGGCACCTTGATTGGATGGGGTTCACTGGCAGAAAGTTGAGTGTTCTGCAATACTGAATCTACACGAAAAACAAGGGCATAAGGACCTCCTTAAGCTCGCGAAAACATATATTAGTATCTGCCCTGGTGTCATTAAGTTGTTGTTGTATTTGATCATACGCTTGAGCAAGCTCCGGATTGCTGGGTTCATCTGTCTTTCTGGCATCTTGGGACCTCGTCTCTAGTGGCATTGTTGAGGCGAAAGATGCAGCTCTAATACCACTTGGAGCAACCTTGTTGAACTTGTAAATTTTGACAGTAATATCACCGTCAATGATTAATGTATATCAGAAGGAAACTGGCGATGGTTGAGTAGCAGAAGGGTTGCATAGAGTTGAGGTAGAGAATTACAGAAGAAGAAGAATGAGAGGGATAGAGAGTGTGTTCCGTAATTGAAGGAATTTGTTATATCATTCATTGGTAACCTGATAGTAACAGCATTCGACTATATATATAGTTTCTTCCTTCTAACGACTTTAAGCACGTGGCTTTTACAATTGAATATAAAACGCATAACATTGAATATAACTGACATATTAAAACGCACCGTTTGACTTAACGGTATTTTAAGTTTCCCTCTTCTCAGTCTGTTTATTTCATTTCTTCATTTCTACCTGTAACAGTTTTGTATCTTGATTTGTCTGTGTCCAGATAAATAAAAACGCAACATTAAAGAGAAACCAAATCCAACCATGCCACAATCACATCAAAGCTAGAATAATTTCAAGGAAGCATAACCTCCCCCCTTTTGTTTGGGGTTTTCTTTTTTCTTTTTTTGAAAAAAAAAAGTTTCAACAGATGAACTTGTCAATTTATTACTGATCAGGGGCTTCAGTTGCCAGCTTTTCCTACAGCACTCATAACCAAAACGCATCAAATAAATTACATCTTGAACGAAGCACATCTCACCTCATCCTAAGAGCGATCCTTCTTACTGAACCGACCAAGGCTAAAGAATGAAGAAAATGTTATGAGAAGCCACCTCCCATTTGCATTTCTACCCAAGAGCTAGTCCAAAGAAAATTCCAATATCAATTAGTCGAAATATATACTTGCAACAAGCTTCAACCTAAAACGATTGTTACTACAACTCATTCTGTGTCACACCTGAGTATTCTAACCAGGACCTAGAATGACCAATCTCTCATCATTTGTTATGATTTTCCCCAAGAAAATAAGATAACTTAATTTGAAGTTCGAAAACATAAAGAAGAACAATGAACAATTAAAATTAATGGTTATCATTGACAAGACTTGTTAAAGTGACTGCATCACAGTATTAAACATGCAGTGCAGTGCAGTGCAGTATAGCATATTATCCCAGTGTAAAGTGCAACCATTAGCTAAGAGCAGGATTTGGGCAATTTAGATTGGAACTTATTGGTAATCTGTACAAACAGATACATCATGGAATCATGTGCGCAGCCATGCAACATACAGCAGCATTGATTCGCAAGAAAAATTACAATCAGTGGGATTGGTCTGAATTTTTATTATGATTTTTCATCCTCCTTTTGGAGGATGTCTTATCCTCTCTGTTGTGTCTTTTAATCCTTTTCTCTTCAATAAAATTTACCCTTTTACACAAAAGGAAACAATTCCATAAAGTATTAAAGATAAACTTCAATAAGCTTTCTTTTGGAGGATGGTCTTACCTTTAGGCCTTGCTCTTTGGGGTCTTGACCACCTCAGCTCCTGCTACCTCTCCACATTAAGCACTCCTAAAACTGCTGATTCATAAGTCTCAAAATTCCCAACGATCCTTTTCTCTGACTTCAAGTTCACCTAGCCTCAAGTTGGTTTGGTACAGAAAGGCCAGCCATTGCCTACAAGTAAACATCAAACGCAATTCATCCAAACTATAGATCAAACTGACACGTAGAAACCACCAAAGAACCATCCTCCGCTGCTTCTCATGGTACTTCACCTTCATTCTCCCCATGAACAAAAGCTCTCCACATATATCAAAATAGTCACACCTAGCAGAATTTTCAACATAAAGTTCATAAAATAAATATCAACATTGAAAAATAAATGCTTTACAGAATTCACATGTTATAATGCTAACACTTGTATTAAATTCGTTTTCCACATGTACATATTTATGTTATACTGTTAAAAAATTTCTTAACACTCTAGCATTCCCTATTTTAAGTTGCAGTAATTTAAATCAATTTGGGAAAGAGCTGAACTTGTAAATAGAGGAAAGTGGAAGGGAAAGAAACCTTTTGACATCTACTACTCGGTTAACAACGTTTGTAAAGACTTTCCTATAGTCCATACCTTCCTTCTAAGAAAAAATTATTTAATTCCCATTATCACGCTTACAAATTCAGATAAGAGGAGAATATTACCAAACATTCCCTTTCCTTCACTTCCATCTTTTTGTAATTTCTATTCCTTACCCTTTCTTCCAAATTTCCCAAATACAGTTAGAAATCAAACCAAAGTACGCATATGCACACAGATACACATGAATGCACACTAAAACTCAGAGAACCGAAATGGATACCCAATCTTGACAGACAGCCATGACAGGCTCACCATGGAGGCAAAAGGGGCCAATGCAGTTCAGAATGAGCTTGATCTGGGTGCAGAGATGGTGGAGTCAAGGTGGGTTAGTGGCGTCATCAGTGGTGCCTGCATAGGCTAAGGTCAAAGTTCTGAGAGGAGGAGATTGAGAACGATTGGCTTGCATGTATATGGGTTTGTTGTGGCGTGTGCATACATAGGAATGCCAGGTTTTATAAGTTTTGTAAGTGGATGGGACTGGTTTGATCAGAAGTGAAGGAGCAGGGTTTGGGGTTGCATGATGTTAGCTAAAGATTTTTAATGTTAAGTTTCTGCAATTTGGTTTACAAATTTGAAGGGCTGATTTACACAATTCGTAAAGAAGAGAGAATTGATTTGATTGTTGAACTAATTACAACGTGCATGAGATTATATTCAAATACCTTATCTAAACAACCACCCCTCTTCTAATAATATCACCAAACCCTCTCGCAGTGCTTCTAACCGTGGTTCTGTCTGAAGTAAATTCAGTGGAGTCAACTGCTCAGAATCCAGCTTATCTTGCTGCATATTGGAAGCAACCATAAAAGCCTCGTAAGTACAGCGATCGTCAATATGCTTACACAAGATAATCTCTGTTAGTAATTCCGTCAAACAATTTACATGCATGCGTAATAACGCCATGTTTTACATCCAACAACCCAGAACCTATCATGAAAACATATCTAATCGATTTCTCTTCCAAAGCTAAACAGCCTGATTCAGTACAAGTCTTCAAACACGACATATTTACTCAACTTTGCGTAGCAAGTTAGAATGATGGAACCCAGTAAAAGAAATTGTTTAGGGAGTTGGGTAAATAAATTAATGTTTAAGCAAGCAAAATTAGCGAGAGAAACTGATTCTTGACTTGATGTAACCAAGACCCAGATGGAGAAAAACAGAACTTCAGAATTAAACTTCACCTTCAAAGCTGAAATCGTAGTTGTTCGTAGGTCCAACAACTAACTTTTAAATTTACCGCCAAAGGGGTCCCCGTATTTCTCGTTTTTCTGTCAGTTGGAGATGCAAAAACGACGGCGCTTGAGGGGTGCGGGGCATGTTTCAAAACATTGTAAATGGAAAAGTGTAAAACTGGAGGGGTTTTTTTTTTTTTTTTTTCAAGAGTGCTTGTTTTTTGTTTTACTTTCTTAGAGTGAATTAAAGCTTATTTCTAATTATTAATTAAGAATAAAAATATAATTAACTCCGAAAGTAGGCATGGAGGACGTTGTCAACTGTTGAGGAAAAAAAACAGAGAGAGTCAATAAAATTAGAGTCCATTTCTTTATTTGCAAGGAAATATGAAGAGCATCAACAAGTAGATTAAGGGGTACAAGACCAAGACCTTTGAATATGTATTATTATTATTAAGTGTAAGGCAAGCCACCTAACAGAGCCCTGATAATGGTAATTTTGTTAAGACCGCTGGCTTACATAGGAGATTTCAGGCCACGTTCGGAGTCTACTGTGCACATATCTATTAAACAGAGTTTTTTTTTTTTTTTTTAATCACAACATGTCATTGAAGGAAGCAGATGACATACAAGTTATGGAAGTCACGCACAACAGAAAGAGCAATGCAAGACAAAAGAACACATTTTCACTCTCTGAATTTGAGAACTCAAAGGCTAACCATGTCTAGTAACATTACACACTAAGAAGTAACACGTTCATTTTATGTCAGTACAGACCAGTATCACTTATTTTATCATCAGTAAAACAAGCTCACCAATAAACTGAAGAGTGAAGCATACCAAATCAAAGATTCAGAAAATAAGGCATGCACACAATATGAATCTCCCTGGCATGAAAATTTGACAGGCTGCATGACAATTCCTTTCTGAAATCTAAATGACTTGCTCTCTAGCTTGTTGTGGTTAAGGGTTATTAACGGGATATCTCGGTCGTGGAGGACGCCTTGTCCTCTTTCCCCATCCTGCTACCTCAAGTCCCAGTTCTCCACAATCAGGTTGCTGAGTTTGCGGTAGACTCACTGCTGTTACTATTGGAGAGGCGGCAGTTGTGGCTGCACGCTTTCTCCCCCTTCCTGCCTTTCTTTTAGGAGCATTTCTCTGTGACAAGCCTGACCGCCAAGTGCCACCGGTTGCTGTGATGAGCCCTTCAATCATCTGAAGATCCTCAGTCACATCATTCCTAGACAAACAGACAAGACCAGGAAGTACATCTCTTTGAAAGTCTTTCTGATGCTTTCCTCTCCTGGCCTGACCTCTCCGAGGACGCCTTGGCAATGATGTTTCATCTTTTATGCTTTCCAAAACCATTGGCTCAAAATTATGCTCTTCTACCACGTTTTCAGTTAAATTTAAGGTCATATACTCAAAAAAATCAACCACATCTGATTTTGGATCTTCACAGTCAGTAATATTCTCGTGCACTGAAATTGATCCTACATCATTCTCAATGTAACCTTCATACAAAGAAACTATCTCTGTGAACCACTGTAGTGAGTCATGGCATGGAGCATCGTCTTGAAACTTGCATGCACCAGAAGATGAGATAGAAACTAAAGCCTCAGCTGCAGCCATCAAAAAGCCTCCACAAAAGTCCTTGGATTCATCTGTCATTGACTGAAATGGTTCTTTAAATTTACTCTCTAGAAATTTACCACCAGATATAATGTCTACTTCATTTTCAAGGACAACTGGCGCCTCCAAATCTATTTCAATTGCAATCTCATCCTTGGTTCTTAGAGAACAAATACTCACTTGAGCCTCTTCTTCAGTCACCCTCACATTCAAATCAATTGGGTGCCTTAAGCTAGCTCTACAATCAACTGAATGCCTTTCCGCATTTAAAATCTTTGTATTTTGGGTCTCCACGGATTCAGATTCCATAGGATCCTGATTCAGATCAGTACGAAGTAACCCACCTTTGATAAAGCTAGCATCATTAGTCTCTGAAACACAACAACTAGGCTTCAGGCCAGAGCTGGCAGAAGGCTGATCCTTGGACGTGTGCTTTTCAAAAATGGGAACACCGAGAATCTTCCTATTGCTTGAACAGTCACCTCCTATTCTTCCGTCTTTGGCATCATGCGCATTTGTTGCTGATGACGAATCCTGGATAAAGTTTTGATTGAGGCCTTTCATTGTTCCAGAATCGCAAGCAAAAAGCTCAGCATATTTTCTTTGCAAGGAATCCAAATTCACCTTTTGAGACTCGGGCATTTCAACAGAAGAATTTCCTTCACAAGGTGAAATAGCTCTCAGCCAAGATAACCCTCCTAGTGGAATTTCTTCCTTCCTTTGAATACCAATGGAAATAAGATTTGAATCAGAAATTGCTTCATTTGGGCAACATTTTGGAAGTACTGCATTGAGGTTTACTTCCTCTGCAGATTTTATATTATCCAGCCAGCCTGAACCCCTTGGGTTATTTGGAGGCCTATGCTGAGGAGCTAGTTCAGAAGCTGAATAACTAGCACTGTGACCATTCGAGTGACCAGCTGATGCATGGTAAACTCGTTTTTCCTTGGACTGCAACTGAGAAACAAAGCAGAGGTCATTTTTATAGGACAATTCAACTCCAGGACCTGGAACAAAATCCACTTTTTCATTAACAATCGACCAATCTGTAGAAACTTCACGGCAATGAATCAATGTTGCTGAACTCTTATTTGATTCAGGAAAGGTATTAAAGCAAGGGTTCCCCTGAACACATATTGCATTCCGTCTCGAGCTTGCTGGAGGCTTCTTCCAAGATGAAATGGAGGATGACTCGGAATTGACTACATTAGATGGAGGAGCAGGTGGCTGCAGAAGTGTATCTGAAAACATAACAGATGCATCATGATTTCTATCGGAGATTTCTACACCAAAAATTGTCTTCTTTCTCAATTGATCTGGTTTATTCTGATCAGGCTCATTGGCTTTCATGCAGCCAACATGCAATGATTCACTTTGTGTAGGCAAATATTCTCCATAAAAAGTTCTATTGAAAGTTCTGGAGCTTATATGGCCTGAAAAAAGGATCAAACCATCAGTTGAAACTGAATTAGTACTATACAGCAACAAGCTTATTGCGAGAATTTTCAATTGTACCTCTTATATTCTGAACCACCTAAAGGAAAAGAAAAATTAATGTTGAAGATTTTAAGCTTTAGTCACAATGAAGAATATGATGTAATCTTAGAAAGTAAATAACTTTAAAATACCATAATGTTAACTCAGTATCTGTGAACAAATAAGCACACACACCTTCACATGCAAGCACATTCAAGTGTACAAAATATGCAGTCTTCTTGTCCCTTTTTTATAAGACAGTAAAAGACATTCCTTAAAATGCATATGGAATCAATAACAATCAGAAGTTTCTTATACATTTCTCAGAACTTTCAGAACAGGGACTCAGGTTTCTGAAAATTCATGTAAATCTCAGAAGAGCCATTGCCTTAGAAGTACTTGGATGCTTTTGGATGTCTAATAACAAAATGGTTATGCCCAGAAAATCAGTAACTCTTTTTCCTTAACAGAGCAATTAGTTCTCTCCAACTTATTATTTTTAATAATTCATTTCAAAAAAAATTCCACAGATAGTTGATTTGCTATATTTAAGAATTTCAAAAGAATTGAGTTGCATTGGATTTAAAGTAAGAAAATCAATTCACCCATTTATCAACAGAAGATGATAAACACGCTATGAAAAAAAGTGAAGCAATGATTTTGAATAAAAAAACAGAGCTACTCGGCTACTTGTAAAGTAGTGACTGATACAAATTTGCACATCCAAAAAAAAACAATATCATTGGCTGATATCAACCAAAAAAAAAACACTCTAAAGTGGCTTGCTTAACAAGTCCTTACCAGGGTTGAAGTTAAGAGGTGGTCGGCCTTTCTTTCCCCATTCTTTATCTAAATGCTGATTACATTGGCTGATTCCTTCATCCTTTTCTTTATGTCTTTGAGAAACTTCCTTGGCCAAACATTGGAAGCCTGAGCATGATTTTGCAGATAAATCCTGCCCCTGTATCTCCTCTTTAGAATAGGTAGCCTTGCCTAGAGTATCAAAAGAAATTGTACCATGTGCTTCCTCAACCTTGAAAGGTTCATTCAAATCTGTAAAACCTCGGGTCCTCCTTAAGTGTATAATGGAACTAAAAGCATCACCATTGCAGCCAGAGTACACACTACTTGGGGTGGACATATTGCAATTTTTCTCATAAGTAACGTTACAATTCCAGTTTGGAGGGTGAGTTTCCACCCCTGACCCTACAAATGCCCCTCGTGCGTCATCTTCATCATTTATGTATTTGTCACCAGGCAGTTCAAGGTCAAATAATCTACTCTGCAGCTTCTTGTGCTTGTATTCATCCTTAAGCCTGGAACCATCGTGTGTTGAGCCACATCCGGATTGCATGTTCTGCACATTAATGGAACCAAAATGTGATTGGACACTATCAGCACCTGAGGCAGATGGTATATGACAATTCATAGCCACTAAAGGCAAACTGGGATTGTGACACCTCCTTCGGTCTCCTTCATGTGGAAAGGCAAAAGAATTTGATTGCAATGTTCCTACATGATCAAGGCATATGACTGATTGTTTGCTCCGGACTTCATTCATTATGTCCATTTGTATTTTGTGAAGCCGGTGCAGTTCATGGACCTGCATAATCAAATTTCCGTAAACATAAATATAATTTTATGCTCAATCAAATTTCAATTATTTATGCAAAATAAGGGCATTTTTACACTAAATTTCATGAACTCGGTCAGAAAGTATAAAAATCCAATTTTATAGCTCAACAATATAGAGTGGAGATAAAACATACCTGATGTTTGAATGTGTTTTCATGCCTCAATATGGTTTGCCTCAAGTGTTCCTTGTCATATCCAGAGTATCTATCTATTTCTGGCTTTGCAGCAAGCATGTCATGGTACTGCCCAAAGGCCTTGTTTTCATGATGTGAAGGCCATCTAGCATCCCCACTACTGTCATCCAGATCCCTTGTAGAATGATAACCCGGTATATACATCTTATACAGAAATTCAGTTCCCATTTCTGCAAACACCTGAAACAACTTAATAAAAACTCCAAACAAACCTACCAACCCTGATATGAAGGATATCTCTTTTTCTTCTATCACAAATGAAAAAGATTTACTAGCCCACACTATATATTTTTGTTACAGGAAAAGAAGCTGCAGGCTGAGGAAATATGGTCCATGATTCTGACAAATAAAACTCATTGCATATTGTAACTTGTATATTGTATGTTATACAAGCTGCATTATCATATTATTTCCTCGTACATGAATGTCATGCTCAGTTTCGCTGGTGAAATTGAATTCCAGTCAACATTGTAGTAAATATTCCATATAAGGAAAAGACCCCTTCATCACTCAATCTAGAAACGAACTAGTACATTATGAATAAATCTTGACAAATCTGGTCCATAAATAAAGTCAATGAAAAACAATTTATCCCCATTTATTACATTATGGAGAGAGATTATATTCCATAGTCAAACAAAAATAAAAATGCACTCCTAATATGTTTGCAAGAAGCATGAAGGCAAAAGCTTAGAAGGCCACGGAGATACCTGTCTGTCAAGAGCTTCTCCCTAGTTGCAAGTGTTCCGAGCCAGATATTATGCTGAGTGTCTTTAAGTGAGCCGGTCTATTATACAGTAGGTGTAAGAGTCATATCCAAAGTACCAATGGGTTTTGCATGCTGAGTGTCTTTAAGTAAGCTAAGAATCACAGCCAATGTTCCAAATGTGTTTTGCATGCTGAGTGTCTTTAAGTGAGCTGATCCATTAAAGCCTGCCATAATTTATGTTACAGTAGGGCGAAATAGGCCAGCCAGTGTACTGAAAGAAGTTTAGAAAATAAATTATAAACAGCACCAAAAGTAATTCATTTATCCCTGTTTTTGAGAAAATGCATTTTCCAAGCTTTAAAGAAACACCGTGTTGATGCAAAAGGAAATACAAGTGTATTTGGTAAGGAAGGGAGATAAGGAAAGTCTTATCTAAACAAAACATGAGAACTGTGAAAGTTTCAATTGACATTCGACCCCCATTTCGAAGGTAACTGACTGTAATGCTTCATAGCTACACATGACCATATAATGGCTAATAAATGGAACAGAGAACCCTTACCACTACAAAATACGCTAATAAATCTCTTAATACTATTGCAATTAATGTTATTAACTTCAACGATCAACAAATACTGAGGGCACTGGAAACTCTTGTCAATTCTTACTTGAAATTCCAGTAGACCAGCATTCCTGCATTATTGATAATCTGAACTCCAGTTTTCTTTAAGATCTTCCAAACAGAAGCCTGTGATTCCAGCTGTAATAACCAAGGAAAGAAAAGCAATCGGTTATATTCCTCCAATAACAAATAAGAAAAGAACAAGGCCATGCACACATGTTTAAATAACTCGAAGTTGACCGTGATTAGTATATGGATTGAGGTTAAAGCATAAATGAGAGAGCAACAAACAGCCAAATCAATCATCCATTAAAACAACAAACAAGAAGATTTACCTTATATATGGCAGCATCCTCCACCACCCCATAACAAAACTCGAGCTCAAATTCAAAGAAAACCCTTGAAACTCAACTACAACTATATCAAAAATTCCCAGTTGAAGCAAGATACAAAAGTAGGTAGGTGCCTTCGTAATGTCATTGAAAAATCTTAAATCACAATCAATAGAAAAAAGAATAATGAATTATTATATATACTAGACAGAAGCTCAAATCTGCTAGGGCTAGTTAGATAGAAAGATCCCCACAATCCCAGATAAGAATGAGAGAGAGATCTTCCTTTTCTCTTCTTTTCCTCCCTTTCTCAAAGAAACAATGACTTCGAATTTGTCAACCTTGTGGTCTCACAGTATTATTGTAATATACTTCTGTTTCAGTGTTTTTTTATTTTCTTATTACTATTTATTTATTTTTATTGATAATATCTTAGATACGCGGGGGGGGGGGGGTGCAATTTGTTTTCTTTTCCTAGATCCTCTCTACCTTTCATGCTTTCTGGGTACGCTTAAGTAAATACATTATTATTATTATTATTAACAAAACTCAAAATTACGTGGCTAAATCACTTTCACAAAACACTATTTACGTGTTTTATTTTTTTAATATATTTAAAAATTATACTTTATAATTTTTTATTTTTTTATTCAGTAATATATCATCCCATATCTCATATATTTAACTCTTTTATCTTTTAATTTCAACCTTTTTATTATTTTTTACTATTTTCTATAAATTTATTTTAATTTTATAATTTAAATTGCTGATCTAACAAGGTGACTTAAATTATTTTTTAGATTATTTTTTCTAATTAATTTATTCGATTTTATCTTTAAACATTAGACTATTATAAAATTAAACTTCATGATTTAAAAAAAAAAAAAAATTTACAGGATTGTCATGATCTCATGACCTACACCATGGGTTTATCAAGTTGACCTGGGTTGATTCTATTTATTTTATTATTATTTTTAATTGAATTTTTTTTAATTTTACCTTCCAACAACTCAATCTTTTTATTATTTAGTTTTTTTAAAAAAAAAAAAACTATCCTACATTATGATATTGTTTGAGAAATCAAGCTTTTTATAATTTAGATAGCAGCTTTAACAAGTTAATTGGTCATGTTTGAATTATTATTTTTTTAATTTATTGCTGCATCTTGGAAATGGAGCGTGGTTTCATCACTAGAAGTTGAAAGTCATATATAGCAGAGGCTCAATTTGTATTTTAAACTCGGAGGTGTGTAAGCAGAAGAAACAAGGAAGCACGGGGATATGAGAACCTCAACTCATAGTCGGATTGGAGATGTTTGATCAGGTCCTCTAAACTTACTGAATTTTGGTCAATCTATCCATCCAAACCAAGTTGATAACCTCAAACTTGTTAAGTGACATTTTCTAAGAGTAATACTAGTTTTTCTTGTTCTTCATTGATAACCTCCTCCATAAATATTTGTTTTTACATTTTAAAAAGTATTTTTTAAAAAAATTAAGGTTTTTTTTTCAAATTAATATTTTTAAATATTTTTAAATTATTTTGATATGCTATATCAAAAATAATTTTTAAAAATAAAAAACATTATTTTAATATATTTTTCGAGTAAAACACACTTTAAAAAATAACTACAACTACACTTCTAAACAATCCTTAATGATACATGAAAAGAGTTGTTTAATCACTAATGGCTCTTCAAGCATTCCTCATGGCTGCCTAGCGACTATGGTGCTTGTGGTTGAACATCTACATTCAATGGTCTTTTGCATTGAATACTATAAAAAAGACACCATCGAATCTTCACCCTCTGCCTGTATAATGGGTTTTTATTTTTATTTTAATAGTTTTTGTAGTTGTCGCTTAAAAAAATTATATATTATAATTTTTTTAATATTTTAAAAAAGAGTTTTAATAAAACTCGTGAAGAAATATAGGCCATGTTTGTTTTCCGGAAAGTAGTTTTCGGGAAACTATTTTTTCAAATTTTCCTATGTTTGTTTGTCATTAGAAAAATTGGTCAACGGAAAACACTTTCCAGTCAATTTCAGTCAAAGAAAAATTTGACTTGGTTTTCAGGAAAGTATTTTCCATTTAAGCTGTGTTTGTTTTCCGAAAAGTGATTTCCGGGAAATCACTTTCCAAACTTTCTTGTGTTTGTTTGCCAATAGAAAAGTTGGTCAATGGAAAACACTTTCTAGTAAAAGGAAAATTTGGCTTGGTTTTCAGGAAAGTGTTTTCCTGAAAAATTTGGGGGGAAAACACTTTCCGGAAGTTGTGAAAAATTTAGAAATGTCATTATTGCTAATTATATCAAATTTGATCCTCAAACTTTTGATTGCTATATATATATATATATATATATATATATATATATATATATATATATATTCTGTTTTGAATATTTATTTTTCAATTTCATCTCTTAAAATTTTATTTTTATATTAACTTTGGTCCTTATTTTTATAATTGCTATTTGCTTTTTCCTTATCATATTTTTATTGAAAATTTTTATCTATCAAATTTGGTCCTCATTCTTTTGATTGTTACTTATTTTATTTGAAATAATTTATGAAATGTTGATTATTATTATTTTAATTTCTTCATCTTTCATTTTTTTTTTAATTTTTTAGATTTGATCTATATTATTTTTATTATTATTTATTTTATTTGAGATAATTTATGAAATTATATTTTTTTTTCAATTTCATTTTCATTCAACTTTTTAATTTGTAAGATTTGTTCCTTATTATTTTAATAAACTTGAAAAAAAATAAAATATTAATAAGTTATTTTCCAGCTCATTTTCCATGACATAACCAAACATTAGAAAATGTTTTCCAACTTATTTTTCATTACACTACCAAATATCGGAAAATACTTTCTCGGAATTCACTTTCCCCGGAATTCACTTTTCAAAAAAAAAAAAATACTTTCCAGCAAACAAAAGTATATTGATTAACAAAAATATATATATATATATATATCTTCATTCTTTTTTCTTCAATATTGACAGTGATTTTTTTCAATCCTTTTTTATATATAATTTTTTTTCCTTAACAAGTGGTTTATTTGCCACCATATCTTCATTTATTTATTTATGATACGCATAATAATAAATATTATTCAAATCTATGAAAGCCTTACATTAATTTCCCACCAAACAATTAAATTGGATTAGCTACAATTGTGATTTTTATATTTAAGAAATGAAGTCAAGCTATTGTTCTTAAAGCTCTGGTTTTGGTTGGTCATACATCAGTCTCCAATAAAATACTTGACATTTGTGGAACAGAAGGAGCATCTTAGAATAAAAATAAAATAAAATAAAATAATCCTATTGTGATTTTAGGAGTCCCATTTACAAGCTTATATGCCCAATTCAGACAAGTTCTTTCAGCAGACAGTTTTTAGGCCCATAAGCCAGAGAACCTCCTCCCGAAGCCCAAGAGTCCCTTCCTTGTTAAGACCAATCACACTTGGGCTACAAGCTGCTACAGCCCAATAACCAGCTTGTATTTCCTCTTTCAACTGCCCTTTCTCCCACCCACAATATCCATCGAAGAACCTGAAATCGCCGAGCCCAACTACATTCCTCCTCGCCATTTCAGCTGCGCCACCAGCACTCTCTCTAGTCCCGTAGTACACTCCCTTCATCACTTCTTCAAAAACCCCACTCTCGGCCACCCTGTCGTTATCATAACCCCTCTCTGGACTGACTAGAAACAACCCTTCCTCTAATGGCCCGCCAAAGAACAATGGCCTATTGGAGAACGCCCCGGCGACATCAAGCGCCGTTGATCTCATTTCCTTGATCGACATGAGGGACGGCCGGTTGAGTATGATGCCATATGGGCTCCCTGGCCCATTTGACAAGAGAAGGATGACCGTCCGTTCGAAAATGTGGACCCCGTCAAGCTTTTCTGTGGCAATCAGCAGGCAACCTTTCTCAGGCTCATGGATGGTATGAGCCCATTTGTCCCCAATTGTGATTTGTGGTGGCTGCTGATCCACAACAATATCAGGGTCTGCTGTTGAGGAAGGTTCAGTGGGCCTCAGTGCCTGTTCATTGGCAACCAATCTTGCTCTAAATGATCTCCAGTCAGCTTCAAGTAAAGGCCGCCAGTCATCAGCAGATGGTGATGGTGGTGGCATATGGCAGCCTGGCATCAACATTCAAAGTTATTGATTAAACTACACATGATCATAACTTGTAACAAAGATATCTTAAAAGAATCAAAGGATCGATGAATTCCCAACAAAATTAGATCAAGATGAGGTGATTCAAGGTAATGGAAAAGAAAAGAAAACTGACAACAAAGATATGCAGGAAGAGGTACTAACATGATATGGAAGTGGAGAGAGCGACTCTTTTGCTCTGAAATGCATTAGAACTTCTCCTGGGATATGAGAAAACTCTAGCTTTGATTGAAGGTATAAGTTTCAAGGTCTTGGTGAAGGAATTTGAGGTGAGAAAGCAGGCTTCCATGCTCTCTTTCTTTCTTCTTCTTCTTGTTCTTAATTCTTTCTTGGTGTACCAAATGAATATGATATTGGAAGTGGATAATAGAGAATGATCCAAATGTGAGGTTTAATCTGAACCACAAGGTGATGTGATCAGTCCCATCCAATTCCAACCAAGTTGAGTCTCTGATGTTTCTTTCTAGCTAGGTAGGGGCCAATGGATACGACTCTTTACACAAGGCATAAACAGCACAACTGACGTGAAAGCTACACCTGGACGATCATTGGGGTTAGTGGGACTTTTTGTAGGTTTTCCAGTACTGATGTGTCATGTTTCCAGCCAGTTGTCTGTTGAGCAGTGAACTTGAAGCACTTCCTTATTGGCCCGAAATATGAATCAAATTTGCAGTTAAACCTCAGCCCAAAAATAGTTGCCTAATTTACATGTGTGAGAGATAGATTCCATTTACAAATTAAGCTGGTGTTTAACATACACATACGATGATTCACTTTGTGTGGGCAAATATTCTACATTAAAATGTTAAGCTCAGCTTAACAAGATTGAGAAAGAACAGAAAGAAGAAAGAAAAGAATTTGAGAAAGAACCGAAAGATGAGAGAACAGAGAATTGAGAAATAATCTTCTGTATTTTCTTATTGCCATACAAGGAATACAATTGTTCTTTATATACGGCTACAATGATCAACTAACTCTAACTTCTTCATCTTCAAGCCTTCATGTTGCAGTCTGCTAACATATCTTCTTGCTGCGAATGCTTTCTTTTATTCCTTCTTGTGTCATTCTGCCAAGTGCTTAGAGGTGTAACAATCTTCTACTGAGAGTCTTGTGCTTGTTTGGCCTGAAAGAAAGGATCAAACTATCAGTTGAAACTGAATAATGTTGTGGACGTGTATGCACACACACCACGTGCAAGCGCATTCAAAACTTTCTTCTCTTCCATTTTATTCAGAAAGTAAAAAAGATTCATTAAATTGCACACAGAATAAAAAACAATGGGAAGTTCCTCGTACATTTCTCAGAATTTTCAGAACAGTGATTCATAGGTTTCTGATTATTCGTGTAAATCTGGGAAGAGCATCGCCTTACAAGTACATAGTAGCTTATTTTGATGTCTGATAACATAATGGTTATGCTCAGAAAATCATTAACTCTTTTTCCTGAACCAAGCAAATAGAGCTCTCCCACCTTTTTTTTTTTAATAAAAAATAATTCATTTCAAAATTTGGTCGAAAGGGAGTTGATTTGCTATATTTAAGGATTTCAAAATAATTAAGTAGCATTACATTCAGAGTGCGAAAAATCAATACTCCCGTTTATCAACAGAAAATGATAAGCATACTAGAAAAAAGTGAAGAATGATTTTGGGAAAAAAAAAAAAAAAAACATAGCTGCTAGCTACTTGTAAAGAAGTGACTCAAGAAAATTTACACATCCAATAAAAAGGAGCATCATTGGCTGATATCAACAGAAAAAACACTCTAAAAAGTGTTGCTAAATAAGTCCTTACCAGCATTAAGGTTAAAAAGGTTGTCTGCCTTTCTCCATTCATTATGTAAATTCAGATTACATTGGCTGATTCCCTCATCCTGTTCTTTACGAAACCTTTGCCAAACATTCGAAGCCTGAGCATGAATTTGCAGATGATTCCCGCCCTTGTATATCCTCTTTAGAGAAGGTAACCTTGCCACCATATTATTCCTCAACCTGGAAAGGTTCTTTTAAATCTGTAAAACTTCGGGTCCTCCTAGTAAATAATGGAACTAAAAGCATCTTATACAGCAATTCAGTTCCCATTCCTGCAAACACAGCAAACAACTTAATAAAGCTCTAAATGAATCTGTCATTGAAAAATCTTAAATCATCAACCATGTGAAAAAATAATTATAATGATTATATATACTAGAGAGAAGCTCAAATCCATCTGATGGGGCCAGAATCTGATATGTGAATGAGATAGAAAGTTCCCCACAATTCCAGATAAGAATGAGTTGCATTACTAATTTAGTTTTTTTTTTTTTTTCTTCTATAAATCAGTTCAGTACCTAATATTGTACCAAAAATCAGCAGCAACAGATGCATTATATGCTTTACAAACCCTTAATTTGGTCATGAATCCAAAGAAACAAACATGATTAAAAAAATGCCTACCTAGTTTTATAGCTTGCATTTGTAATCTCTTGAGTGCTAAAAGTGCTCCTATTGCCATCATTATTTTCCACATGTGACGAGGCATAAGGGTTCACGAGTAGCATGCCAACCTGTACAATTCAAGCGATTTTGTGGCTAAGTTAACTTTGGCATGTTAAATCCTTCATAAACATGTGAGCACTGTACATCAATCCTTCATAAACATCAGGCTTGTTTTCAGTTAACCTAATTATTGGCCTGAAATATGAAATCAAATTTAAATTCAAAGTTCGGTTTTTTAACCATTTAAACCTCAGCCCAAAAATAGGTGATCCTGTATATCCTAATTTACCTATGTAAAAGATTCCATTTACAAATTAAGCTGGTGTTTAAGATGCGTGTAGTTGTGTTTAATTCTAAAACTCATCAATCTTATATTATGTGCAGTGCGAATAATGTTCAGATTCAAAATTCAGTAAAAAGTTTATGGATGTTAGTTTGGGATTGTCAATACCAAAATAACAACACAGAATTTGAACTGAAGCAACAATGCAATAACTATTTAGATGTTACAGTTTTGATAGAGCTTGGAAGTAAAAGGAAAAGAACACCAGGCTAGCAAACTAATTCTTTATGGCAAAGCACAAAATACAGGAAAAACATATCAGGAAGAAAAACACGATATATCTATCTCAAAAAACTGCATCTCAAAGCCAAGCAATCAGCCAATCATATTTCACTCTCTGAAATGCTATATTGGTAGGACCAAAACAGCATGCACTTCAAGAAGCATTCAACCAATCACAGTCTCAATTTGTAAATCTATATTTAAATTTTACCAGTTAATTAACATTTCAAGAATACCCTAAATGGCAAAAGATAGCATCACAAAAATATAGCAACACTTGCATAATCTAACCATAATCTTCACTGTCACAAAGGCTTATATGTACTATAAATAAAAACAAGTCATTTGACTGAGATAGAAAATGTAATAGCCTTCATAGGATAAGGTCATTTGAATAAACATGTTAACACTATCCCATAAAAGGTCCAAGAATATTTTACAGATAAAGTTGCAAGCTTACCAGGAACTACTGTTTATTATTTTCCTCATCATTATCTTCATTCTGAACTGCAATTGCTACTTTCTTCAACTCTTCCTGGGAGAGTTCGATGGGGGCTTGACATTGCCTGCTACCAAGCTCTGGTCGTGCAGGCTTCAGCAATGCTCATCTTTAAACATCTATCCAAGTTTCCAAAAAGCTCCTACATTCTAGGCAAGTTCACAGCCTGTTTGAGGCAGGACCTGCTTTTCCTGCTTTATACCCAGAGTAACCTGACACCAGGATGAGAATTCAGGATGGTGTTCACCTTCCTTGATGTCATCATACTGCTGAATTTGTTTGGGAACAACTCATAAGGATTATTTTCTTAGTATGGCATGAGAAGTTATATGGGTTTATTGTCAATGCAGACTGCAATTGCTCAGCTGATTTTCCTACATTTCTAATTTTGGTGTTTCTATCTTTAATTCCTTTTCTTTGATATCTTCTCTCTTTCAAAGATTTCTAAATCTAACTGTACTAGTTTAAGTTTTTATGCCAGAACAAAAACAACATTTCATCTAAAGTTGATAGGTTTTGTTTAAGCTTGGTTGTGGTTTTATTTAAGCAGGATTTTGGGGCAGGTAATCTTTCATAGTTTTTCCTTCAATACTTTTTTTGTAACCATGAACACTCTTGCTACCAAGTCCCCGTGCTTACACATGGGCTATCCAAGACGTCACTATTGTCCTAGCCAAGATGAGTATCAGCATAACAGCAAAAGGTCAGTATCTTGCATCAAAGATAGACATTCATATAGAAATGTGGTTAACAGATCACAGCAATAGTTTGAACAAGTCTTGCATATGTACCAAGATTAGAAAGCACTGCTACAGTTTAGAAAAGAATCCATCTGAACATAAAGCCCATCTACTTCTGCAGGTACATGATGGAACTAGCTGACTCCCTTTAGGGTCTGATAAATCTCTGAATCACGATAAGTTTTCTATGATTCACAGTATAATTTTCCAAAATACAAGTAAATTGACAGACCTCATGGGTGAAGCATAGCTTCCACCGATGCATTGGAAACACAGTTCTGTTCACCTGCAGAGACAAAAATATCTGGCAAAGAGATCATCCAGATCTGATGGTTCCAACGTTATCATGGAATCTAGTATCTCCTCTACAACTCCTACAGGCCACAGCATTATGCATTTTGTGCATCCCCAAAACAGTGTTTCCTACGCTTCAAATGAGGAAATGAATGCAGTTGTTTAGCAATGCCTCCAGTTGAGCCAAAGACAACCAACCCCTACAGGTATACCTTTGGGACAACATGAACTCGCTTCAGGTCCAGACCCAATCTGTTAATCATTTGATAAATTTTATCTGATTTTGGGTGTGATTTATCAAATACTGTAAATTCATGGACCTCATCATCCACCTCAATGGAACTAGCCCCTGATGGTTTCTGTATTCCAAAGTTTTTCATTTGCAGCCTTACATTGGCAACACTGCTCCAGTCTCCCGCAGATGCAAAAATATTTGACAACAGAGAGTAATTACCAGGATCTGATGGTTCCAGCTTAAACAAGCAATCTAGTACCTCCTCTGCAAGTCCCACAGCATTATGCATTCTACAGGCCCCCAAAAGGGTACCCCAAATAACAACATTTGGTTCTAAAGGCATGCTTTGCACAAGCCTATAAGCTTCTTTAAGACGACCTCCACGACCCAAAAGGTCCACCATGCAACCATAATGCTCAATGTGGGGAACAATGCCATAATCCCTCTCCATATTATTAAAGTATCGAATTCCCTCATCAACAAAGCCTGCATGGACACAAGCACACAAAACAGCAACCAATGTAACTTTATCAGGCCTGAACCCTTCTTCCCTCATTATAGAAAAGAGCTGTAGCGCTTTCTCACCGTTCCCATGCATGGCTAACCCTTGGAGCATGCAATTCCATGAGACCAAATCTTTTTTTGACATCCCATTGAACAAACTTAGCGCCCTGTCCACCTGACCACACTTTGCATACATGTCAACCAATGCATTAGACACATTAACACTGCACTTGTACCTAATCCTCTCAATAGAAGTATGAACTCTCTTCCCTAAACCAAGGAGACCAGACTCTGCACAAGAAGCCAATATGCTAATAACTGTACCATCATCAGGCTTCAAACCGGCCTCCTCCATTTGCTCAAACGATCTTATGGCGTCCTTTGCTAGCCCCTTTACAGCGTAACCAGATACAATTATAGTCCAAGAAACCAAATTCTTGACCGGCATTCTATCAAACAACATTCTAGCCATTTCCATATCTCCTGCTTTACAATAACCGGAAACCATGGTCGACCACGACACCACATTCCTCTCTGGCATGCTCTCAAACAATCCAAACGCTTTATTCATCTCTCCTGCCTTCACATACCCATCCAGTATTGTATTCCAACTAACAGCATCTTTCATGGGCATTTCATCAAACAGTTTGCAAGCTTCACTCAACTCCCCTACTTTCAATAAACCTCTAATCATAGAATTCCAAGAAACCACATCTCTTTCATCCATCACCTTAAACAACCTCATTGCAGACTTCACACCCGACAAACCACACTTACAGTAACTATCAATAAGTGAATTGGGCACAAACAAATCCTGAAAAAACCCATATTTCTCCAAATGGTTATGTATCATTTTCACAAGAGGCAACCAAGACTGTCCATTACAAGCCTTCAAAAGAAAAGGGTACGTAAAATTATCAGCAAAAAGCCCATTCCTTTGCATTTCAAAGAAAGTTTCAAAAGCCAGTAAAGAATGGGAATTTTGCACGCAGGCTCTTATAAAAGTATTATACAAGTGGACATTAGGGTCAGGGATTTGTTTGAAAACATTAATAGCTAAACTCATTTCTTGAGAAAGAGAGAAAGCTGAAATTAACTTGGGCGCTACATAAAGGTCTTGGTGGAGATTTTGTTTGAGGATTTGGGCATGAACTTGTTTTATGTGGTTTAAGTTTGTACATTTGTGAAGGTCTTGTAATTTTTGTTGAAAGATCCTTCTTGTTGAGACCCATGTTGGGGCTCTTATTGGTACTGAAATTTGCATTTGTTTAGACATAGAAGATGGCTTGCATTTTTGTAAGACAAATTCTGCAGGTGGATGAATTCAAGGATGGCAAAAAGGAGAAGCTGAGGAGACCATGGAGGGAGCTGGGTTTGGTTGAGGGTCTGAGGATTTTCCAGTTTGGTCCTAATATCATGAAGTCTGTCTGTTATTTGTTTATTGTAAAGCCCTTGGGCGACCACATGTTAAAGCAAGCAAGCCACCCACTTGAATAAGGAAAAAGAAAAACTTCAATGAACACCTTTTTTTAATTTTTTGTTGAAAAAGAAAAACTTAAAAAGAAAAGGAAAACTAGAAAATTATTTTCTATTATTGAACACACCCTTAAGCTTCTTCACGTTTTCAAAGAGGAAAAAAAAATCTGGATAAAAGACAATGAATGATAGTGTGTATGATGAAGTAAACAAAGTGCATGAATTCATATTATTAGATTATATATTAGCCCGATTCAATGGTCGGATTGATAATTATGACGGTTGCCATAAACCTGGACTGTTGCACTTTTTACGCCAAAATCTAAATTTGACTTTACTTGGGTCGTATCACAAGGTTGAACCGTATCAAAATCACAACCAGAAAATTGATAAATACAAATGGAAATACCGAGGGAATTACAGTGGAAAAAAAATTAAAACAAAGCAAAAAAAAATAATAATGACGTGTCATATTTACCAACGGAATTACCGACTGACTAAATTTCGTCAGTAAAATCTGTCGGTAAATCTGTCGGTAAATTGCAAACACTGTTCATTATGTCAATTACAAAGGGAATCACTGACGGAATTTTCCATCGGTATTTTCTAGAGAACTCCATAACTGTTCACTTTCCAATTGCACTGTTAATTGTTGTTCTTTACGAACAAAATCACCGACGGATTGAAAAGCTATCGGTGTTATTTGGCGATTTTCTGAAAAAAGTCAATTGATTTAAAATTTTTATTTAAATATTACAGACAAAATCACTGACGGATTGAAAAATCATCGGTAATTGTCGGTGGTTTCTGAAAACTTTTTATGAAGTTGAAAATTTAAATTAAATATTACTGACGGAATTACCGATGGAATAATTAAAAAATATTAATATTCAATTATCCGTCGGTAAATCCGTCGCTAACGCACCCCAATAAAAAACCTGAATCCGCTTATTTCACAAGAGACAAACTCATTTCTTCTTCTTCTTCTTCTTCACTATATGTAAAAAACATCAATATCTATTTCCTTCTCTTCTTTTCTCTCCTCATCTCCTTCTCTTTTCCTCCATGCTCGGGTATGTCTTCTTCTTCTTTCTTCTTTTATCCTCTTAGTTTTTTTTTTTTTAATTAATATGCTTTTACGAAAAAAAATTTTCTCTCCTTAGCTTAACTTGCATGTACATTAAGGTAAGATTTTTCTTTTTTCTTTTTTTTTTCATGATTTTTTTCACTATATTTGTTTTTTATTTTATTTTTAATTGTTTTTGTTCTTAATAATTGTATAAATGTTGTTGTGAGATTTTTTTTTCATATGAGATCAATTTTTAGTTGATTTATTTATAGGATTTTTAAATTTTTAGCAATTGCAACTTCATTTTTTTCATATGAATTTTTTTAGTTGAATTTATTTGTTGCAAATTTGTTTGGGTTGATTTTCTTATTATTTTTTCCAAGCATTTTGAGTATATATTATACAGTGTTGATTTATGTTAATTTAATTATTTCATAATTTTATAAAATGAATTTTTTTTAAAATGTTCTTAAATATTTACCGACGGAAATTTCCGTCGGTATATCCGTCAGTAAATCCGTCAGTAATAAAAAATATTATAACTGACACGTCTCTTTCGTCAGTAAATCTGTCGGTAATAAGATTTTTTTTATTACAAACGAATTTACCGGCGGACAAAAAATTACCGATGAAAGATTCACCGACGGATAATTTCCGTCAGTGATTTCGTCGGTAAATTAATTACCGACGGAATATGTGTCTTATGCCGATGGAAAAATTCTGTCGGAAAACTGTTAAATCTTGTAGTGAATATTATGCTTAGGTCCTGCTACATGTTATCTTAATCGAGGTAATGAAAAGTCAGACATTGGGTGTAGCATGAACTATATGAAGGTATTTGAGTGATTAAGAGAGGATTCATCATCTTAGGTGAATTAAGGAAAATGATCCATTTATTCTGAAATAATACTAACTAAGAAATACTTGGCAAAGGTAAGATAAAATTTAAAAAGAGTTTCAAATCTTATTCAAACAATCAATGACTATTATGTAGAGAACAAATATTATTTAACATGGTAGGTATACTCCATACTTTATATTAAATCGAAACATAATTGATGAAAGAATATTAATTATATTGAGAAACTGGTAATTGAAAGATTAAGTCAAACCATAAATGACTTTTCTAATATTTGGGGGTCATGAAATGTTGCACAATACACCTGATCTTCAAATACAAATTAATTAATTGATAATAAATTAAATTATTTGTTTAACTTAACTATCAAAAAAATCTTTAAATTCACCAAATAAAATTTGTTTATGAGTAATAAACACCAGGCACCAGCCATTTTATAGGGAAAATAGATCAGAATTTTAAAACTAAAAAATTAACTAATTATCTAAAATATAAATCTCACCTTGAAGCTGCTTTAGTTTTTTGAGAGATAGAATAATGATTTTTGTTGTAATTTTTTAATATTAATAAAATAATTATGTTTTCATTCTAAAAGTAAGTTACAAAAAATTGGTTAAAAAGAAATCATGAATGAACATGGGTACTTCCTAAAATTAAGGTGTCGTTTGGTTTGGGATTAAGAAAATGGAGATAAATTCTAACGAAAGTAATTTTTAAAAACATAAAAGTTAGTTTTTGTAAATGATTTGGTGTGTCAATAAATTAAAGAGTTAAGAGGTAATGATAGAAAATAATTAAGAGTGATGAGAGAGATGAATAACAAATTATTTAGTGTATATATTGAGATAGAAAACAGCAGCACAGAGATAAATAATAAAAATAAAAATAAAAATAAAAAATAAAAATTGTATGTACGATAAAATTTACTCTCCAAAAACACAAAATTAAAAATTGAGAGTATACTACAATAGTAATTTAACATATTTGGATTATAATTTTTCCCTCCACTTACTTAGCTTATGTTCAAATAGATATAAATACTCATTTTTATGTTTGGGATTGTAATTGCATCATATTTTTTAATTTTTGTTTTTAGTTTGAAATTAATTTTTTATACTTTTAATTATTTTAATATATTATTATCAAAAATAAATTTTTAAAAAAATAAAAAATATATATTATTGTAATACATTTTTAAATAAAAAACTAATTTAAAAAGCATTATTCATTATAAATTTAGATAATGTTTTGAAATATAATATCGATTTTTTTTAAAAATATTTTTATTAGAAATATATAAAAATAATATATATTTTTAATTCTTAATTTTTTTTTTAATTTTAACATATCAAGATATTTTAAAAATATTAATTTTAAATAAAAATTTTTTTTTTAAAAAAAATCACAACTCAATTTCAACTTGATTTCTCAGCTACAAAAACATCAACCTCTTAAACAGTCACGAAGATGACCGACACCAGTCACAGAGCAGATTACTGGACGTAGTGGCCTTCTAGTTTGATCTCTACTCGGCTTAAATTCCAAAAATTTGTCTATTGCTTCCTCTTCTCCGTCAAATAAACAAAACAGAGGGAGAAAGCAATGCACGTCTTTAACAGAACCCTCTTAGTTTTTGTTCCTTCCCTCTCATCTGTATCAAGAATCTCTCTTAAAATTCCCTTCTTCATAAACTGGTAAGGTGCGTACCGAACTTCTTTCTTTCTTTTTATTTTTTCCTGATTGGTGTTCAAAGTTGTTATTTTTTTTTAATTATAGAATTACATCAAGCTTGGATTTTCATGGATCAGTTGTTTATTTTATTTTATTTTACTTCTTTGAATGCTAGGAATGTTTCTTTAAGGATAAAAACGAAGTGGGCTTTGTTTGTTTTCTCTCAATCTACTATTAGTTGTTGAATTTTCTTGCTCCTTGTTGTTTGTTGAATCTACTAAAGGTAAAAGAACTAAGAATTTAGAGTTGTTTTTCTTAATGTTTTTGGGGTTAACGTTAGCAGAAAATTCGTTACGGTTTTTGTTAGGAGTGGATTTAGTCTGGCACTGTTGAATCGAAGGCTTATGAAGCATTTATTCGAGTTTTAATTTGTGTTATATGGGTGATTTTGAGGTTGAGCTTGAGCTTGAGTCTGAAGGGAGGGTAGTATTTGATTTATTTCAGATTGTTGGTCTATTAATTCATTATAAATATCATCGTTTGAAGGGATTGTTCTCTTGGCAAAGATGAACAAACATAAATGCATGGTTCTGGGAAACCAAAAATGTCCCCACACGCCAGCTCGTGCGCAAGCAAGCACATATGCGTTCAAGTTAACATTCATAAGCAAGCTTGGATGCAAAATGAGGACTGGTATGGTAGAAAGTTGTTGCAATTATTGAATTAGCTCTCTCTACATTCACATCCCTTGCAGTGCTGAAGTTGGTGGAAGATAAGAATTTGTATTTGTTAGATACACTAGAAAACAAGTTTTATGGTTCAATCTTCGCAACTGCATAACTGGGATCTTTGTTTGCAAGTTTGACTTAATACCTTAATTGGTTTCATGATCCACCATGCAGAGATTGAAAGTATAGGGCTCAGTTAGGGTAGCAAAAGGATGTTTGCTTGTGCATGAAGGTGAGTTCTCAGCTGTTCACATATCTAATAAATGGATAACATCTAGATTTGATGGTCTAAGATAAGAATTTTTGGGATAATTAACTTCTCTGGGTAATGATTGATAGTTTGGCATTAGAATTTGCAAATATACATCTTGTTCAGTTTATTGGTATGTGTCATGGTCACTGTTTGTTGTACAAACTTCTGCTTCTGCTTTGTGAACTGTAGCTGCTAGCTAGCTGGCATTGCATGCAGAGAATGCAAATTGATTTAAGGATGCAGCTTGCTCAAATAACATTGAAGGTTAACCAGTGAATGTATTTTTCTAAATGGGAAACAATGAAAGAGCAGCATGTTTGCTCAAGTAATCTATCCCGAAAATTTTTATATTGACAAACATGTGCGCATTTTTGGGTCATTTTAGCCTTTCTTTTCTAGTTTTCATTTGAGATTACAAGAGATGGTGTTCTGTTTAGAAGCTCTGACACCATGAAGTCAATTTTTCATCATCCTCTTTTTCATTTTGGGTTACTAACCCCTTATCCTGTTTCTTTCTAATTAGCTTTCTGCTTTTTGGAGATTTTAGCTTATTATGATGAAACCATGATATTATCTGCTTTGACATAGTTCAAGTAGAAAATGGATGCCAAACTGAAGCTGGCAGCCTAAATTACATGTAATTTAGTTGGTTGTCATTCTGATTCTTATTTTTCCTTCCAGGTGAAATACTCGGAAATTATTAGCAAGAGAAGACAATCCAGTATGAATATATGGTTAATGTCACTCCTTTTATGGTTCAGCTTCTACAACCATTGAAAGTTGTATAGTCATTTGTCACCAATCAAAATGTTGAATTTTGCATCCAATTGCCTAGCTGGAAGTGTTAGTATGAACAATTCTACAAAGCCTACTCAAGTCCCATCAGAATACTCAGACGATGAGGCATCTTCTGTTGTTAGCAGAGAAGAAGCTCTAGAGTGCCCAATATGCTGGGAATCCTTCAATATTGTGGAAAATGTGCCTTATGTTTTATGGTGTGGCCATACTCTTTGCAAAAATTGCGTCCTAGGGCTTCAATGGGCTGTAGTGAAATTCCCCACATTACCTATTCGGCTTCCTCTCTTTATTTCTTGCCCGTGGTGCAATTTATCATCTTTCCGCTTTGTTTATAGAGGGAACCTCAAATTTCCTCGCAAGAATTATTTTCTACTTTGGATGGTTGAGAGCAAGAATGGTGACAGAGACAAGTCTCCGGGCACCTTCTGTGAAGATCACCAATCCCACTGGTCATCAGACAGTAATTTAGCTCATGGAAGTCAGGTAAGCCGTGGTAACATCAGGAGAGGACAATATATTCATCACTCTGAACCATCAGGGACACACCATGATCATAGTCATGTCAACAGTTACCTCAATTTGGAGAGAATACATTCTTTCCTTCAGAAATCACTGGCTTTCTTTGTTAGTCTGACAGCAAAGTTCCCATTGGTCATCATATTCCTTTTGATCATCTTATATGTAATACCTGCCAGTGCAACCATTTTGGCCCTGTACATTCTTATCACTGTTCTGTTTGCCCTCCCATCGTTTCTCATTCTTTACTTTGCTTATCCTAGTTTGGATTGGCTTGTGGGAGAAATCATCACTTGATATGCAATTTAGTGTCGTAATCTGTAACCATTGTGAATAGAAGTTTGCACCTAGAAAGTCGCACATCTTTTTCTTGGTGACGTGAACTTGGAAATTCAACGACTTTCCAGTCTCCAAGACTACATTCGTTGGCATCAAAGCTCCTTGGTCCCACTATCCCCTATATCTTCCATGGTTAGAAGCTCTTCTGCTCTTGTAGGATTTTGCTGGTGTTAGGGCTGTTTGTAGTGACAATGGGGTTCGGTGGTAATAATGGTCCCACCAAAGTTGTTTCCTTATGGATGTGTAATGCTCTTGTAAGTATCTGAAATATTAGTAAAGTGTGAGGGCTATCACCCAAAAGCTTGATTTCTTGGTTGTATCTTTATTATGGTTCTATTCGATTTGTGTCTAACTAGGAATTTTTTGTTTTATGATGGGTTTTGAAAGAAAGTGATAAAAACCAGAGTTATTTCATTTCAGTCTTCTGTGTGGGAATACAATTCCAGCTGAATGCTTTTTGGATATCTGAAGCTCTTCTGGGAATACAGTTTAAATAGGTTTTTATCCATTTCCCAGATGTTACTTCTGAACAGGTGAAGGTTTTGTTTGTAGGAGACCGGTTCTTTACCTATCATGTTGGTGCAAGCAACTTGGTTCGCTTTGGCTTGAAAAGAAACTGTAGAACATGAGCTTTCAGTGTAAAACTGGTTGTCATCAAGCCAGTCACTGGGTTATCTGCTCTTGGCTATGCTTCGTGCGCATAGAGTTGTCCTAAAAATTGCCATGCAAGTGTGGAGTGGATGCTATTTGTGGGAACACATAGTGAACCTAGTGTTGTAACCTAATTTTTGATTCACTAAGATTTTCTTAAATGTTATTTTATTAATATTAGTATTCATAAAAATCCAAAAAAATTAAGAAAAAGTTTAAAATTCAAAAATATATTTTCCTTGAGTCAACCGTATCTTTCCATAAAAACTGATTTCATCGGGTCAATATGGGTCAAACTATGTCGACCAGGGTAAAAAAATGAGTTTTCATGATGTTTCGGGTCAAAACCGTCATTTTTTTTTTTTTTTATCAAAAACTGAGTTCACTAGGTCAATACGGGTCAAACTATGTCGACCAGGGTAAAAAAATGAGTTTTCATGATGTTTCGGGTCAAAACCGTCATTTTTTTATCAAAACTGAGTTCACTAGGTCAATATGGGTCAAACCATGTTGACCAGGGTAAAAAATGAGTTTTCATGACGTTTCGGGTCAAAACCATCATTTTTTTTTCAAAACCGGGTCCATGGGGTCAATATGGGTCAAACCATGTCGACCAGGGTAAAAAATAAGATTTCATGACATTTCGAGTCAAAACCGTCATTTTCGATCAAAACCGTCATTTTTTATCAAAACCGAGTCCACCGGGTCAATACGGGTCAAACCATGTCGATCGGGGAAAAAATGAGTTTTTAGGCTGTTTCGGGTCAAAACCATCATTTTTCGGTTAGAACCCAGTTCATCGGGTTGATACCCATCAAATGTTTTTTGTTGTGTTCCAATACAATTTTCGGTAATTAAAATATTTTTTTTAGCGGTTGAAACGAGCTTTTTCTAATACTGATTTAAGTTTTTTTAGTTTTACCCATATAAATATTTATTATTATATATAATAAAACAAAATTAATAATACATAAATTTATTATAGTAGGTGGGTTAGTTACGACGATACATTTTTTCCTTTAAAATAAATATGTTGTTCCCTGCTCATTTGCTATAAATAGCCACGATATCAAAGGGAAAGGGAAGAGAAAAGAGAAGAAAAAAAATAGAGTATCACTATTTGAATTTTTTTTTAGTTTTTCTTCATGCGAATAAGATATTGTTTTTTTAAAAAATAATTTGAAAAATATCAAAAATATCCTAACCGTTAGATCTAATAGTGTTAGTTCTGGACCTTTGATTTAATAGGATACAATAGGGCTTATTACACTAGATTAAAACCCAAATCCATCTCAGCCTTTGAAATAATCTGCCATTTGATCTCGTTGTGCCACATCACCTGGTGTATCGAGCTTTCAATGCACCGTGCCATACCAGATCAAAGCTCAGCTCATCTAGACCGTCCGATCAACTTGCAAATTAAGCCAATCATAGCCGAAGGATTGGTTAATTCACGATTCAACGGCTCACAACCTTCAGTTGTACTGGTACACCATACTTGTGCTCACACCATAGCACAATCTTGGAGCCTCTCTCTCCTCTCGCCAGCGATTCTCTCTCTCTCATCCGATCTCCCATTTCCGGCCGTGTGAAGCTTTTGAACCACCACCGAAAGGTTGCTACCCTTATATAAAGCAAAACCCCGGCTGTTTTCAACGTTTTCGCCTACTCATCTGGTTGGAAAAAGGCCGCGATCTTCGTCGGCCACCGAAGCTTCAAACCGACGATTCTCCCTCGTCAACCATCAACGGCCGTCGAAACCACCATCATCAGAATCCTCTACCTCAGATCTACCAGAATCGACCATTGGTTGGCTGGAAATCTCGCCAGAAAATTTCACCGCCTCCAATAGTAACTGTGCGTGAGCCACAAGTGCCACCAGGGGTATTTTCGTAATTTTCCAAGAAATTCAAGGGTATTTCAGTCTTTTACCTATACATTGACACTCAGGTAATTTTTTTGAGATTCCTAATAGTTTTTATTTTTATTTTTATATATAAGTATTTGTAAATTTTCATGCATGTTGTAAAACAAAAAAAATCAAAAACAAATATAAAAGGAATAACAACGCGGGTCCAACACCCATCTTATCATGTTATCGTTCGTGGCTCCAAAACCCAGTTCTCGAATATGGTTATACCCATTTCTCAACGATATAAGAATAATTTTTGTTTATAAACGAATATTATTTGCCGACACGTCTTTTTTTACAGAAAAAGAACCGATGTCAAAAGTTCAAATACCAAATATGGATTATGTCCATAATTTTTTTTTGGTAACTCAGACGTACTTCTCCTTTTTAGGGTTAAACGTTAATATTTTAGATGAGTCACCTATTTTTAGAAACTGATGTCATCTTTTTTTTTTTTGACGCATCTCCTACGAATATTGTTTTTCGACACATCTCTTTTTACAAAAAAGGACCGATGTCAAGGGTATTTATACCAAATATGGATTATGTCCATTATTTCCTTTTGGTAACTCAGACGTAAATATCCTTTTCAGGGATAAATGTCGATATTTTAGACGAATCTTCTATTTTTAGGGACTGATGTAATTTTTAACGTGTCTTTTATTTTTAGGGACCAATGTTAACCATCTTTGAAAAAAAAAAATCGCAAATAAGCTCAAAATATAATATCATTTGAAACAAAAAAAAAAAAAACACACAAGTAAGGGTAACCTTTCTCTCGAAATGATGTTTTAAGGGTGGTGTCTACCTTCCCTTAATCATAACTAACCCAGTACCCGAATCTCTAGGACCAGTGTCTAATTTGAGATTTCCAGTTCCCTCATATTACTAGATGACGACTCCAATAAAATCTTCATTTCCCTCAATCGAAAAAAAATCTTTTTGTTAAAATAAATAAAAAGTGGAGCCGTCGCCCGACATCGTGTATCGACAGAATGGCGACTCCACTAGGGACTTAGGGTTGAACCAACTGTTTGTGTGTGCTTTTCATTTGTTTTTTTATTGCTATTTATTTTATTTGCACTATTTATTTTATGTGATATCTATTGTAAATCATTTCAATTTTTTAGATTGCACATGTATGCATGTTATTTATTTGTGTATTTACACACTTCACAGTGAACCCATAAAAGCTCTGGACCTGAGCTCGTCTTTTTACGATTAGAAAAGAAAGATTCAGGTGGCAAGTGTGACTTATGTCCACTGATGCTCATCTGGACTTTTGCTTAGATTGTAACTCACCCTATGCAACTAGTATTGTGGAGTTTTTCTCTCATACTCATGTTGTTTAAGGTTAAGAGGCCGATTACCCCATGGGTAATTCGAGCAATCTAAGAACCAAAGAAAATCTTTAAGATTAGAATCAACTGAGCCAAATCTTATGAGCTAGATCCTATCAATTAGGATATACCTTTTATGACACAAACAAATGTCAATGCATTAACATACATGTTCATATACATTTCATATTCTCATTAAATCTCCACTGATCCTTATAGGAATTGTGAGATGGAAAAACCCATTACTATTGAGGAATTTTTGACCAGATCAGAATTGAACCAACATGATGAAGGGGATTGTTTGCCATCAGAATATGACATCAAATTTCCCCCCTAAATCGGTTCAAGTTCCTGTAGGTTTGGAGTCTTTAGTGAGAACTTTCATAAGAGAATCTGATCTAGTCTATTCCTCGTCATAAGTTAAAGGAAAACTTGAAACAAATAACAAGCATGCATAAACCATATGGCATTTTGCATCCATTTATGCATTTTATTTAGTTTACTTGCATTCACTTAGGTTGAAATATAGATCCCCTAAAAGACCATAAAATTCATTACACTCGACTACGAAGGAAGATAATGGAGAACGAAGAAAGGGCCCATTTAGAGGCTTATTATCAAAGAGAGTTGGAGAACATGAAAAATGATATTACACGACTTACAAGTTTACTCGAGCAGGCCCTAGTATTCAAGTTTGGGGAAGATACCTCTACTCAGCCGGTAGTTGCAACTCCATCTGTATCTATGCCAGCAGCTCCTTTTGTATTCACATCTCAAAATTTAAGGGCAAATCCCTCTTCATTTGAACAACAGTTCACTACTAATATTCCACCAGCACAAGTGCCAGTTACTGTAAATTGGCAATTGATGACCCACATAAGATGAAATTCTCTAAATATGTCGATTATGATAAATTGACCGCTTTGGAAGAAAGATTGAAGGCAGTCGAAGGGGCAGACTTATATGATCCTATTCATGCTGCAGAAATGTGTTTAGTTTCAAATGTAGCTATACCCAAAGAATTTAAGGTACTAGAATTCATCAAGTATACTGGAACTAAATGGCCCGTCACTCATCTTATATCTTACTACAATAAGATGGAAGAAGTTGTGAATGATGAGAAACTTCTCATCCATTTCTTTCAAGACAGTCTTTCTGGATCAGCACTAAGCTGGTATACAAGGCTAAATAATACTAAGATCAGAAAGTAGAAAGATTTGGTAAAAGCCTTTGTGGAGCAGTATAAATTCAACATGGAGGTAGCCCCGGATAGATCAAGCTTATTAGTCATGGATAAGGGCAACAAAGAGACTGTAAGAGAATATGCTTTGAGATGGCGTGAAAAAACATCTCATGTACAACCCTCTTTGTTAGAAAAAGAAATGATCACTCTATTTTCTAACACTTTTAAATCTCTTTACTTTGAACACCTGGTGGGTAGTTCAACTAAGCATTTCTATGATGCTGTAACTATCGTTGAGAGAATATAACAAGCAATAAGAACGAGGAGAATGTTAGAGCCTATTGAAAAGAAAGGCTTTACTAGGAAAAAGAAGGATTCCGATGTGAACAACGTGGAAAGAGTGTATAAGGGTAAGAAAACAAATTACCATCATTATAACTTCCAAATACCTACCCAACAAGTTGCAAGTGTAAAATTCACTAAACCTTTCCCAACCAACCAACAAAACCAACCAAATGACCAACAAAGTAACCAGATTGTCAATCCTCCAAGAAGGAATTTTCAAAGACCCAAGAACGATTGCCACCATTACCACTTCCCTTGGGAGAAATGTACTCAAAATTATTGAGTATTGGGCAAGTAGCCCCTATTCCCTTAACCCCACTGCAACCTCCATACCCAAATTGGTATAAGCCAGATTTGAAATGTGAGTATCATGCTGGCGTTGCTGGGCATAACATTGAAAGCTGTAATGCATTTAAAAACAAGCTTCTGCAATTAATAAAAGCTGGATGGATAACTTTTGATGATGCATTGAATATGAAGTGGAGGAGTGAATGCTGTAGGAGTGGAGGGTAAGAAGGAAAGAGTTTTGAAGGTTTCCATGGAAAGACTGTATGGTATGCTAGTATAGTCTGAATATTTATCTGAGTTTGAACCAATGATGAATGGAAATAACTATTGTAAGTTTCATGGCAAGGTGGGACATCACATTGATGATTGTGAAGAATTTCACCAAGAAGTGAAAATGATGCTGACTTTTGGCATGATAAGGATAGGGAGTGAAGAAGAGAGCAGTGAAGTTGGGATGATAGGCTGTCAGGAGACAAAAATGGAAGTTTGTAGACTCCAACCAACTATGGGTGGTCCATCAAAACTAATCTTGACCAAGCCTATATACACAAATAGTGGAAGTTATGGCACAATGCCTTACAATTATGGGTATTCTTTCAACATTAAGAATCCTACTCCTATCTTTCACACTGAAATCGACGGTTTAACTCGAAGTGGTCGGTGTTTTACACCAGAAGAATTAGAAAGGCAGAGGAAAGCTAAAGGAAAAGAGATAGTTGATGCTTTTAAAGGTATGAAAATGAACAAACCTATAAGTGAAGATGAGTCTAATGAATTTCTGAAGTTAATGAAGCATAGTGAGTATAGTGTGGTAGATTAGTTCAAGAAAACTCCTGCTAGAATCTCTTTAATGTCGCTTATCTTGAGTTTTGAATTACACCGTAAAGCATTGCAAAAGGTGTTGAATGAAGCATATGTGCCACAAGATATTACTCAAGATACAATGGAACATTTGGTGGGAAGAATTCAAGCCTCTAATTACTTATACTTCACAGAAGATGAGCTAGACTCGGAAGGGACTGGGCATAACAATCCTTTATACATCACCGTGAAATATAAAGACTGTTTGATCGGCAAAGTGCTTGTGGATAATGGTTCAACATTAAATGTGCTACCAAGGCATATACTAGATGAGATGCCAATTGATGTTACCTACATGAGACCAAGCACGATGACAGCTAGAGCATATGATGGTTCCTCTAGACAGGTGATAAGGACCATTGACATTGAATTGTTTATAGGGCCTCGTGTGTTTTTGATAACCTTACAAGTGATGGATATCCATCCTTCATATAGCATGTTATTAGGAAGGCCATGGATACACGCCGCTGGGGCTGTGACATCATCTCTACACCAATGTTTGAAGTACATTATCAATGGTACTCTAGTGAAAGTTAAGGCAGAAGAAACCTTGTCCATGATAAGGAATGTGTCGGTCCCTTATATTGAAGCAGAAGATTGCAAAGATGGAAAACTCCATGCCTTCGAGATTGTGAAAACTGAATGGGTACCAGAGAATACGGTGTTAAGAAGACCAATGATTTTTTATACTGCCAGAATGATAGCTAAGTGCTTTTTGAAACATGGGCTACCATTCCAGAATGATCCAATTGCTGGAAATCTTAAGAGAGTCAACATAATGAAAATTAAGGCTGCTGATCAGAGGTTTGGGCTTGGCTTTAAGCTTAAGAAAGATGATCACCAGAGAGCTGCTAGGATTAAGCGAGAAAGAAGGTTGGCCAGAATGGAAGGAAGAAAGCCAGAAGAAGAAGACATTGTAATCCTACCCATCCACATTTCTTTCTCAAAGTTAGCATATGTAATGAAACCTGAAAATATGACGGAAGTCTTGGGACAGAAACTTTCATGGATATTAACAATGTAGAGGAAGGTGAAGGACAAGACTAGAATTGAAGAAGCCCCAGTTGTTTACAAGAAGAATTCTGAAAGCGAATCCTCCATAAATCCACAAACATATTGCATTGAAAATGAATAGCCAAACTTTGATAAGGATGTGATTGCAATGGACGAAGAGGAATGGAATGAAGATTATATGAAAGAGTTTACTAGACGAGTAGAACAGTCTGAGCATGCTTGGAAACCTACAAAGGAAGAATTAGAGGTGATAAATGTAGGCACGGATCAAGATAAAAGAGAGTTAAGGATTGGAACTCTGATTACTACAGAAGAAAAATGCAGTTTAACCTCGTTACTACAAGAGTATATGGATGTGTTTGCTTTGTCTTATGCAGATATGCCTGGTTTAGACATTGATATTGTAGTACATAGAGTGCCTTTGATAGAAGGATGTAAACCTATTAAGCAGAAATTGAGAAGAACTCGCCCGAATATTTTACTCAAGGTCAAGGCAGAGATAAAGAAGCAGTGGGATACTGGTTTTGTAGAAGTTATTAAATACCCTCAGTGGGTATCGAACATAGTGGTAGTATTAAAGAAGGATGATAAAATTAGAGTATGTGTAGACTTCAGAGATCTAAACAAAGCTAGCCCAAAGGATAATTTTCCTTTGCCTCACATAGATGTCTTGATAGACAATGCTGCTAGAAGCTTAACTTATTCCTTCATGGACGGATTCTTCGAGTATAACCAGATTAAAATGGTTGAAGAAGATAAAGAGAAGACCATTTTTATCACACCATGGGGAACATTTTGCTACAAAGTGATGTCATTTGGGTTAAAGAATGCTAAAGCTACATATCAAAGAGCAATGGTGACACTTTTTCATGATATGATACATAAAGAGATTGAAGTGTATATGGATGACATGATTGCTAAGTCTAAGAATAAAGAAGATCACGTTTAGATTCTAAGAAAATTATTTGATAGACTAAGGAAGTATCAGTTGAAATTGAATCCTGCAAAATGCTCATTTGGGGTGAAGTCTGGAAAGTTGCTAGGGTTTGTGATAAGAAATAAAGGAATAGAGGTCGATCCTGATAAAGTGAAAGCAATTCAGGCTATGGCAGCTCTTAAAACCGAAAAAGAAGTAAGAGGCTTCTTGGGACATTTGAATTATATCGCACGATTCATATCTCAGTTAACAGCAACATGTGAGCTAATTTTCTGATTGCTTCGAAAAAAGAATCCTGGTACTTGGGACAAAGATTGTCAAGAAGCCTTTGATAAAATAAAGCAATACTTATAGAATCCACCTTTGTTAGTACCACTTGTGCTTGGAAGACCTTTGATCTTGTATTTGACAGTAACTGAGGAAGCAATGGGTTTTGTGTTGGGACAACATGATTAGTCTGGAAGAAAAGAGCAAGTTATCTATTATCTAAGTAAGAAGTTTATCGATTGTGAATCCAGATATACTATGATTAAAAAGCTATGTTGTGCTCTTGTATGGAGCACGAAGCGTCTTCGACAATATATGTTGTATTATACCACCTAGTTGATCTCAAAAATGGATCCTCTTAAATACATCTTTGAGAAACCTTACTTGTCAAGCCAAATAGCAAGGTGGCAAGTAATGTTGGCCGAGTATGACATTGTATACAAGACAAGAAAATCCGTAAAAGAAAGTGTAATTGCTGATCATTTGGTAGATAATGCTATCAAAATTATGAGCCTTTGAAATTTTACTTCCCGGATGAGGATGTGTTGATAGTAGAAGAAGACAAAGAGAAGAATGATTGGTGGATTAAGTATTTTGATAGGGCAATGAATGTATCTGGCAATGGAGCAGGGGCTGTGATAATCTCACCTGACCAGAAGCAATATCCCATCTCAATCAAACTACCATTTGAATGTACTAACAATACTGCTGAATGTGAGGCTTGTATTCTTGGGTTAGAAGCTGCTTTAGAGATGAAAATAAAGAAGCTTGATGTCTATAGGGATTCAATGTTAATAATATGTCAAGTGAAAGGCGAATTGCAGACCAAAGAAGAAAAGTTGATACCATATCAACAATATCTCTCAAAACTGACCGAGGACTTTGATGAGATAGATTTTACCCATATGGGAAGAGACAAAAAACCAATTTGCTGATGATTTGGCAACCTTAGCTTATATGGCCAAAATTGATTACGGAATTAGGGTACAACCAATCCGCATGGAGATTAAAAATTTTACAACTCATTGTTGTTCACTTGAAGGAGAAATAGATCGGAACCCATGGTTTTATGACATCAAGCGGTTTATCCAATATCAAGAATATCCTTTGGGGGCATCTAAAGCAGATATAAAGACCTTGAGAAGGTTAGCCATGGAATTTTACCTGGATGGATAAATTCTATATAAAAGATCATTCAATGGAACTTTACTAAGATGTCTAGATGAAATCAAAGCTAAGGTAGCATTGCAAGAAATTCATGAAAGAATTTATGCAACTCATGCAAGTGGGCACATGATGGCTAGACAAATGCAATTATCTAGGTACTTCTGGATGACCATGGAGAAAGATTGCATCGATTATGTCAGAAAATTCCATAAATGTCAAGTGTATAATGATAAGATAAATGCACCTTCAGCTCCTTTATTTAATATGACATCACCGTGGCCATTTGCAATGTGGGGAATAGATGTGATTGGGCCAATCAACTCAAAGGCTAGCAATAGGCATCAATTTATCTTAGTAGCCATTGATTACTTCACAAAGTGGGTGGAGGCCAACTTTTATGCTCATGTAACTCAAAAAGTGGTCAAGTGCTTCATTGAGAAAGATTTGATATGTCGGTACAGTTCACCTGAGAAGATAGTGATCGACAATGCCCAAAATTTTAATGGAAAAATAATCACAGAATTGTGTGTGAAGTGGAAAATTAAACATTCAAACTCATCTCTTTACATACCAAAGATGAATGGTGCTGTCGAAGCTGTAAACAAGAATATCAAGAAGATTATTCAGAAGATGGTAGTCACTTATATGGATTGGCATGAGATGCTTCCTTTTGCTCTGCATGTATATCGTACAGTAGTAAGGACATCTACTGGAGCTACACCTTACTCATTAGTATTTGGGATGGAGGCAGTGATGCCTTTGGAAGTAGAAATTCCATCTTTGAGAGTACTAATAGAATCTAAACTAGAAGAAGCTGAATGGGCTAAAGTGAGATATGAGTAGCTAAACATGATAAGTGAGAAGAGGTTGGCTGCAATTTGCCATCACTAGTTATACCAAAGAAGGATGGCCAAAGCATATGACCGGAAAGTTTGACCAAGAGAATTCAAAGAAGGGGATCTTGTACTAAGAAAAATCTTACCATTACCAAGTGAAGACCGAAGCAAGTGGGCACCAATCTATGAAGGCCCATATGTAGTGAAGAAAGCATTCTCTGGAGGGGCTCTGTTGTTAACTAGGACGGATGAAGATGATTTACCTAGGCCTGTGAACTCTGATTATGTGAAAAAGTATTATGTATGATGTGTTTCATCCAATCAAATCAATGAAGCTTTTGCCAGGAAATTCTCTTTGCATATACCTCACTAAAAAGCCCATGCATGATCTTAATGGCTCAACAATTTGATCTTTCAAACTTTTTTACAGGATAATCCATTCTTTTTAAATGAGGTTTTAAAAGAACTGATTTTGTTTGTGATTTTAATGAAATAAATCAATGATTTGTTTGGAATAATGTTCAGAGCAATTTCCTTGAAAGAGATGACCAAACAAGTTAAAAACATGCAATTGGAACAACTATCACCCAAATTATATCTTGGATCCACATTTTATCAGCATGAATAATGGTTGGTAGTACATTAGTTTTTCATGGACTCGCAAAACGTGGTATCTTACAAATCCAAAGCATTACGCTGGATGTGGACAAAGTTTATTGGTTTTAACTTATCTTACTTTAAATGAGGAAAGGCCATCTTTGATATTCCTTTCACTTTCTTTAAAATTATCCTTTGCAGTCCCAATTTGAGCTGAGTTTATTTAAAGCTTTTTCTTTCATGAGAACCTTAACTAAGATCACACCCTACACTAGGGGGCAAAAAGAGAAATATGATTAAGGAAATTGTCTTGAAGGCATGTGAGCTTATAAAGAAAGTCTGACAACAAAGAATTCAACAAAATTCCAAACAATTGAGAGAATTCCTAAACAAATATGGGAGTAACAAAAAATAAAATAAAAATAGAAGTTCCTCATTTGGAATATTTAGTACCATTTTTGTTGTCAAGGTAGAAAAAGAAAATGCCAAGACAAGATAATAGTGATCTATAGTTTATAAGCCCTTAAACACTTTTTGAGCTTATGGAATACTCTTTCGTTTATAGCCTTGAGCCATAAATACATTACGTGTCTTTGAAATCCTTTTTAATCAAGTAAGCAACCTGGATCAATAAACGACGTTCTAAAAAATATAAGAGACTTTTCCATAAAGAGTCATGGCATAGCAAATAATTACTCATTATTATTCATGTAGTTAAAAAGAGTGTTTCTAAAAATAAAAGGCAGTTTCTTTTCTCTGAAAATACCTTTAAGCAATCGCTTGAACACTTTGAAAACCAAAGCAGAAGGTCATCTCATCACTTATATTCATCTTAGATTACTTTTACTAAGATATTTGACATAAAGCCCTAGAGTTGCCTGAACATTGTTATAAACAGACATTGAGAGTTTCATTTTCGAGAACAAAACAGATCTTTTAAAACATCATTTTTGGAAAAAGGTTTTCTTTGTAAGAAAAATGAATATATGGCACACTACGAGGCACCGTTAGAAAATCAGATATTCTAATGACAACAAGAGCAAAGGAGGAAATGAAATGAGGCAGTTAATTCTCCCAGGGGGTAGAGAAGCAGTTACCAGATCCTTAATGGCATAAAGAAATTTGCTTCCCTAGTGGAAAATACACATGATAAAACTGTGGACTTCTTCCAACATGAGGATTGAAATAATATGATTTGCAGTATCTATGAAAGGAGATTGTTCACTCTCACAATATGATCAGTTAGACAACAAGATAATTGATACATCTTCAGTAAAGAAATGTATATGAAATCCCAGGTGAAGCGGGATAATCCTTATATATTGACCATATGAATTGGTTAAAGAATCTTCAATAATGGTAATGTTGCCTATAGAACAATATCGGGCCAGGGATAAGCTAATTCTCTCAGTGAAGTTACCAATAGAGAAAAGTGCAATGACTATTGGGAATCTCAAACAAAGTTTATCTTAGAAAAATGAACAACATGGGTCGGCTTGAGTAGATTTGAAGGATGTGTGAATCAAAAGAGCTCACTAAAAATCAAGATCCTCAAACAAGATGAACGGGGATCTATATTTCAAAAACAGGTAAGATGCATTGCATATCATCGAACTTCACGAGCATTGCATATTTGTTTTGCAGATATTTCATGAAAAAAATTCCAAACGGGATCCAACGAGATTAAGATGAAATGAAGTTCTTTTAAATCGCATCAAATATGGCAATTCCACAAAAGCAAACTCTATGAATGAAGACGAGAAAGATGTATTTTTATTCATGGGAAAAGGGTTTACAAGTACAAACATTAAACACTGCGAGGATGATTAGGGATATTTTCATCTTGATGATCAATCATTGCTCGAAGTTCCTTAAATTGGTTAATTATGCGCTCCATCTTTTCCTCGAACTCGAGGTGTCGTGTGTTAACATAGTCCCTCCAAAAGTCAACATGCATATTGAGCTCTTGGTTTCTCCTCTCAAAATCGTTTCTGTGGCGTCTTTAATCACAGAGTCTTTTCCTTAAATTCTCAATCTGATGATGGAGCTCAGGAATTTGAGTATTCAACTTAAGTCTTCTAGCATGAAGATGCTCCGCAAGGTTCACCAAAGACGAAGTAGCTCTGATACTAAGAGCAAGTGACTGATTCACTGCTTCAATATCGGTCCTGGCTGCCATCATTATTTCATCACGAGGAAGGATCATGTCTTTAACCACGGCTACAACAATATCTTCGTTGTCCATTATAGTATCCTCTATTGTAACTGGACGACCATTCACTTCAAAGGTAGTACGCCAAACTACAGGCTCTGCCGCAGGAACAAGGTTTGGATTAGCATTGGAAGAAGAGGAAGACATGGTTAAAACTTCAAAAGTTGAGAATTTTGAAAGTATTGAAAATGCGAGAAGTTGATGATGTCTTTTGCCAAAAACTACGTGATTTATAAGGAATTTGCTCCTGCCATCATTTTGAATAGAAGCTCAAATCTTAGTTGTACATATAAGACTTTCTTAAGAAGCTTTCATCATCTTTGAGATCAATTTGCAAATCAGATCTCAGCCGTACATATACGACTTTCTTAAGAAGCTTTTATCATCTTTGAGATCGATTTGCAAATCGCGTCTCAGCTGTACATATAAGACTTTCTTGAGAAGCTTTCATCATCTTTGAGATCGATTTGCAAATCAGATCTCAGCCGTACATAGAAGACTTTCTTGAGAAGCTTACATCATCTTTGAGATCGATTTACAAATCAGATCTCAGCCGGGCAAGTATGACTTCTTTTAGAAATTTTCATTAGCCTTGAAACTGATGTTGAAATCACTTTCATGTTTTTTCGCAAACAGGCTGGTCACCTGGAAAATAAGACCAATACTGAAATCACTTTCGTGTATTTCACATGAACAATGTTGAAATCACTTTCATGTATTTCACAAACAAGCTGGTTACCTGGAAAATAAGACCAATGCTGCAATCACTTTCATGTATTTCACAAAAATCAATGTTGAAATCACTCTCATGTATTTCACAAAATCAATATTGAAAACACTTTCATGTTTTTCACTTAGGCAGGTCGCCCTGAGGAATAGACCAACTGAAGAATCTATGTATTTTTCAACACCTCCATCGTTTTTCTTTACAAAACTTACTATGCAAAGTCAAAAGAAAATGAATTTTCCAATGTCTTTGCACCGTAAGCATTGTAAACAGGGGGCAACTGTTGTAACCTGATTTTTGATTCACTAAGATTTTCTTAAATGTTATTTTATTTCTATTAGTATTCATAAAAATCCAAAAAAATTAAGAAAAAGTTTAAAATTCAAAAATATATTTTCCTTAAGTCAACCGCATCTTTCCATAAAAACTGATTTCACCCGGTCAATACGGGTCAAACCATGTCGACCAGGGAAAAAAAGATTTTTCATGACATTTCGGGTCAAAACCGTCATTTTCGGTCAAAACTGTCATTTTATATCAAAACCGAGTCCATCAGGTCAATACAGGTCAAACCATGTCGACTAGGGTAAAAAAATGAGTTTTCATGACATTTCGGGTCAAAACCATCATTTTCGGTAAAATCCGTCATTTTTTTATCAAAACCGAGTCTACCGGGTCAATACGGGTCAAACCATGTCAACCAGGGTAAAAAATGAGTTTTCATGATGTTTCGGGTCAAAACCGTCATTTTTTATCAAAACCGGGTCCACCAGGTCAATATTGGTCAAACCATGTCGACCAGGATAAAAAATGAGTTTTCATGACGTTTCGGGTCAAAACTTTTATTTTTTATCAAAACCGAATCCATCGAGTCAATACGGATCAAACCATGTTGACCAGACTAAAAAATGAGTTTTCAGGTTTTATCTGAACTTTACAGGGTTTCCTTTCCCTCTTGGCCCTTTCCTTGATAGGCGCACTATAAGGACTGAGGTAACTTTCTCTATCTTCAGCTTGGTTGTTAAGGATTTTGTTCAAGAATAATGGAGAATGGCTTAAGTTTTGATAATTATGACTTTAATATACTTGTGCACATATGTCCTTTGCTGTGTGTATTGACAAAACTTGTATGTTTTCAAGTTTTATCACTCCCAGTCTGTTGTACTTGCCATCTCACAGAATTTATGTACCTGTAAAGTCACTGTTTGATGTATGATCTTGTTTCTGCTTTTTAATTCTTGATGTGCAAATTAGTGGTGGTTGATGTTTTTGCTTGCTTGGCGGGCTTATACTTTATTCTGCATTGCTGCGCATTGCTAGCTATAATCAGGTAAACCATCATTCTAGCAGGTGTTTTGCTCTTCACATTTACATCAAACAGTGAAGTAGATTGGGCATATGGAACCTTCTTCTTAGTTAATATGTTTTCCTAACACTGAAAGTTTTTGTAAAGGAAAATATAAAGAACTTATACTTTAGGAGGTCTCCAATAAATGTCTTTTATATAAAGAAACACAGGACTTCTTAACTTTGTTCAGCTACTTAATTCAATGCTTTATAAGGAAAGCTGTTTCAATTTCAATTTATGGTTGAACTTTGCTACTTCTTTACATACCATTAGAAAATTATGGAAGTTCTTTATTGATAAACTTCGAAAATGTTGTATTTGAAATAGCCCAGAAAATGGCAGGTATGTTAACGGCTTCAAAGAAGGATGCCTTTTCAAGCAATTTCTTTTCCTTGTAGAGCCTTTGGGTTCTACCTGTTTGAGTTTCTCATACTTTCAAAAACTTAAATATAACATCAGACACCTGAAATCACTTTGTACTGTCCTCAAGAAAACTGAAATACAATTAAAATTTCATGAATTTCTAAATTCTGCATTTGGAATTGGAAACCAATAATATATTTGGATAATGTAATCTAGATCATAGAACCCCTGAATACTGGAGTTCCATTCCATGAATGAATATGAATTATGAGACCAAATACTTCAGCCTAAGAGATGGATAATATGTTAAGTAAATTTTTCCGTTTCATTGTCATATGCCTTGATAAATGGGAAGCATCTCTAGATGAATTCGGGGAGCAGCAGTTCCTTTAAAATGAGGTCCTCATTTTAAACCCCACATGGGGAAATTCCATCAGTCTAGAAAAAAGAAATATTTTTTTTTCTGATTAAACTACTCCAGTTAGTAGAGAAAGAGTTGTATTTGAGATGTATGGAAAACATAAGTATTGTAAAAGGCACAATTCTTTTGTATGCTAATGTAAACTGTAGCTAGAAGGTATGTTATCTTCTGTTTTATGTCTTTAGGCTGTGAAGGGATGTATAGGGCTATTCGAACAAGAGCAAGCATTAGGTTCAGCAGTGTGTCAACTAACATTCGAATGACAGTCATTAAACTCAAATCTGGAGGATTATGGGTCCACGCGCCCATTGCTCCAACGAAGGAGTGTATTCAGGTTCTATCTCGAGTACCCTTTTACTCTTTAACAAGATAATGTTAGTCTTATTTGTTGCAATGAAGGATTTGAGGTGTGTGGGTTTTAGTTTGTTTCTGTAGCATAAGAAATGTCTTTTTGCTACCTGTTTTTGTTCAGTATTGTGAGGGCATTCAAGGACAGTGCCATATGCCATTGATTGCATCGTCAAGTCTGGTAATGGGTCACCGAGTAACAGGGGCAAAACTGATCAGTCTTTTATGGATGATCCAATAACACCACTTTTACCGATAGATAGCAAAATGGTGGATCCTTTCCATAAGTTATAATTGATTTTTTTCCCCTCAACTCTACAGCAGCATATGGTATATGAAGTAGGAGATGCAAAATGATTAAAATTAGTTATTCGTCCTGGCATCTATTTGACTATTCCTGTGGAACCTGTTAAAGGAGAGCTAACATATAGTCTATGTTTACGTTGCCTACATGTATGAAAACCACCAGTTGGGTGCTAGTTTCATGTTTAGACATCGAATACCTGACGGTCAGTACTTCTATTTTCTACCCTCAAATCCAAAATAAAAGAAAAATGGTGAAATGAGCTCCAAAAACTCAGAGCTTGTCACTTAAATTGTCTTGATAGTTTATAGAAATAAGAACCAACTGCAGGGAAATCAATTATGTCTTATATTTGGTTATTTAATGTATCCTGACCTTCTGCCATTTTGGTCTCGTTTTGAGGAGTGATCTTATCTTGCCAGCTTTTTGAAGGAGTTGGGAGCTCCAGTCGAAAACATCTTCCTGCCTACATTTGCTTATGAGCATAAAATCTTCGTTGGCCTGTTTTCAAGAAATTTCCTCGTGCCCATACATGGGTGGCATCAAGGCAGTGGAGTTGGCCCCTGAATTTGCCACTCGAGTTCTTTGGGATTTTTTGTGCCAAAACCTTGAAGGATGAGGATATGTCTACTCCTGGGCTGATGAGATTGAACAAAAAGTTCTAAGCTCCCCAGACGTTGGCAATGTAGATTGCACATACAATGAATCAAACTTCATTTGGATGAATCATGATTCAAAAAAATATGTGACGGTTTACTTCAGGAATTGGACCGTATGTTGACGTAGCTTTCTATCACAAGCTTTCAAGAACACTACTAGTAACAGATGTTGTAATTTTTGTCCCAAGAAAGCCACCTGAATGTATTAGCAAAGAATCCTTGTTAGCATCAGCAAAGAATGGCTTGGCTGCAAAACTTCTCAGCAAAGGGAAGGAAATCCCTCAGGAACCAGCTGTTGATAACCAGATGAACCGGCAAAAAGGTTATTAGTTTTTTAATTCCACTTCCAATAAGTGAAACTGAATATGGTGTTGAATGCAGTTTGAGGGTAAGCGTGAATGCATTATGTTGAACAAATCAAGTTCTTGGTGCAGGATGGGAAAGAATGGTCCTCCAGATCTTGTTTCTTGGCCCATCTAATCTATTGGAACCTAATACTAGCTTCGCTCAGATGTCACAAAAGTTGATTGTTTCACCCATTGTGAAGACTTTGGTCTTCAGCAAAGTTCCTGAAAAGGTAAAGAAACGACTTTGATGGAATATTAGAGCTCTCACAGCTGGGCTGAGATGATTATATAGACCTAAAAAGTGAGAACTACTGACCATCACTCTACCTGGTTATGGTATGCTGTGATTATATAGGCCTAAAAGGTGAAAACAACTACAGACCATCAATCTGCCTGGTTATAGTATGCCGTGATTAGTACTATCAAACCAAAAGGTAAACATATGATGAACACATCTGAATTATCAACCTTCTAGAGCGCATAGAGCCAGCCCATGTTTTTTGAACTTCAGTGTGATCAGCTTTTTCGATATTATGACAGATCAGGGATTGGATTGATAGTATTGTCCGAGACTGGAAATTCAAGAGGATAATTCCTGCTCATTTTGCTGCTCCAATAAACTCAGGCAGGTCTGAATTTTTAGCCGCGTTTGCATTCCTAGATGACCTCTTGTTGGAGCGATATGTTACCCGGCCTTCACTTTCTCTTCTATTTACACCAATTATGGGGAAGGCGGCGAGTTACTTCCCACCGGATGACATGAAGACCTTGTCATCTCTTGATCAGTTCTTGGTCTCGGTGGGAGCAGTGAAGAAGACTGTGCCAGGCCGGAAGAAGACAGCATGACAGATAAATTTAGCCAATGAGTTTCGCTACCATAAATTTACACACATGTATATGCAGTGCTTGATAAATCCACATTGCCCTAGCATAAAATACATAGATTTGATGTCCCTAGCTGTAGATGTTTTAAATGATATATACGAGATTCAAAAGGTTGAAGTGTCCAAGAAGCCTTGTTCTTGGAGTGCTTTAACCCTCCATCAAACAGGTTTTATTTGTTTTCTACGGCTTTATCTTGCCATTTAAGCAAATGAATAGTTATTAGTCACCGGAAACCCTAAAGGGTTTCTTCTGCTTAAGGACTATTTATATCTAGTGACAATTGATTGAGAGCTATAGCTCATTGGCTGAGGCTCGAGTTTTCTAACAACGAAAATACTGGTTGATCCAGGTAGATGTGACGATTCAACAGAATTGAAGAACACTGTGTCTTTATTTAGGTGAATTCTGTCACTATTACAGAATTCTTGAAACTAAAAACAGTAATACAAGTAGAAATTGGAATTCAAACAATGTTAACAATGACCTAAAACGAAAGTGAAAATGGGGCTCGACTGCACTGAGAGTGAATTCACCTGAATTCCTTCACTTCACAATCAAACAATGCTTATTTTTCTTCTCTGTTATTCTAGTCGGTTGCAAGGTATATATATATATATATGCATGCAACTGCTCGTCCTTAATAATAGGACTTACTGTTTCCATACACGTGGCTAGTGATGTTTTCTACTTATAAGTGAAACGATGAGTTTTGGTGAATTGAAAACTTCCCGCCACTGCCCTGTTTGATTTCGTTCCTCTGCTCATTGATTTAGGGATTTATTGCTGGTCATGTAACAAATCTTCCCCCATCAAACCCACCTTGTCCTCAAGGTGGAAATTAGGAAAGCGTCTCGCGATGTCAGCAGCAATTTCCCAAGTAGCATCTGCAGGTGAGAGCCCTTTCCAATGAATGAGGACTTGAGTAATTGCGTGATTTTTCTTACGAATCATTCTTCTTTCCAGTATAGCTTGCGGCTGTAATTCTTGCATTTGGGGCATTGGTGGAAGATCACTTTGGACAGGCTGATGCCCGATGCTTTGCTTGAGTTGGGAGACATGAAACACAGGATGAGTAGTAGCTGTCGATGGCAGCTCCAGTTTGTAGGCCACTTCCCCAATTTTGGCAATCACCAGGTAAGGCCCGAAAAATTTAGCTGCTAATTTCTGTGATGTCCTGCGAACCACTGAGTGTTGTTTGTAATGTTGTAGCTTTAGATATACGTAGTCCCCAATTGAAAACTGTCTGTCACTCCTGTTGTTATTGGCGAATTGAACCATCCGATGTTGTGCTAGGCGAAGATTTTCTTTGACTCTACTAATGATCTCTTCTCGTCGGCTTAGTAAATCATCCACTAATGCCACTGTAGAGTCCCACCATTCAGCCAAGGATAGCCATTGTGCCCACTGGTTAGGGTGATCTCCAGTCATGCACCTGAGGTAGTTTTCCACGCATTTATTCACGATTTCCGTTTGGCCATCGGTTTGTGGGTGGTAGGCTGAAGAGTAGAGCAAATTTACCCCTTGGATAATGAACATTTCTTTCCAGAATCTGCTCAGAAAGATGGGGTCTCTATCGCTGACTATGGATGCTGGCAGGCCGTGTAGCTTGTAGATGTTATCCATGAATACTTTAGCAACGATGGAAGCTGTATATGGATGGCTGAGACTCATGAAATGAGCATACTTACTGAAACGGTCGACTACGACCATGATAACATCCTTCCCTTCAGACTTAGGCAACCCTTCAACAAAATCCATACTAATGTCGATGAATGGGGCATGGGGAACAGGCAGAGGCTGTAGGAGTCCTGGGGTTGCGATATTTTCATGCTTGTTGCGCTGGTAGGTAGAGCATTCCTTGATAAATTGACGAATGTGCTTTTGTTGTCCCTTCCAGTAGAACAAGCTTCCCACACGTTTTGTAGTTGTAGTCAATCCTGAGTGTCCCCCCATTGCTGAGCTGTGATAGAGTGAAATAAGCTTGGACTGAAGTTCCAAGTCACGGCCTACCATAATCTTGCCCTTCCTGTTGAGATGGCCATTAACCCAGCTGTAGTGAGGATGAGAGTCGGGAGTGGATTGTAGGTCCTGGATAATAGATAGTAGATAGGGATCTGCTTGCCAAGAAGTGGTGATTTCTGCCATTATGTTGGAAGACACAGAGGAAACAACCATAGCAAAAATTGCGTGACTGGCAGGCCTGGAGAGTGCATCAGCAGCCACATTCTCCTTCCCTTGTCGATATTCAATCTCATAATCGTACCCCATCAATTTGACTAGCCACTGATGCTGCATGGGTGTGATTATCTTTTGATCCAAGAGATATTTCAAACTCACGTGGTCAGTGCGGATCTTAAAATGTTTTCCCCATAGATAATGTCGCCACTTGTGAACCGCATGCAAGATAGCCAACATTTCTTTTTCGTAAATTGACATGGTTTGTTGTTTTAACCCCAAAGCCTTGCAGAGATATGCAATAGGATGACCTTCCTGCATCAAAACCGCTCCCACACCAACCATAGAAGCATCTGTTTCCACCACAAACAATTTACCCAAATCAGGTAAGGATAGCACTGGAGGCGTTGTCATCACTGCTTTGAGGAATGTAAATGCAGTGGTAACTTCAGAATTCCAGCCAAAAGCATCCTTTTTAAGAAGCTACGTCAATGGTTTACAAATGGATCCGTATCCTTTGACGAACCTTCGATAGTAACCTGTAAGCCCCAAAAACCCTCGTAGTTGCTTTAGGTTCCTAGGTAATGGCCAATCAAGTATTGCTTTGATTTTATCGGGGTCAGTGGCAACACCTGCTTTGGAAATAATGTGGCCCAAGTACTCAACCTGCTCACTGCCGAAACTGCATTTACTTGCTTTGGCCACCAATTGATGTATCCTCAACAATTTAAAAACAATTCACAGATGTTCATAGTGAGCGGTAGAAGACTTACTGTAAATGAGTATGTCATCGAAAAATACTAGGATAAATTTTCTGAGGTGTACTCTGAAGAATTCATTCATCAAACTCTGAAAAGTAGCGGGGGCATTAGTTAGCCCAAAAGGCATAACCAAAAACTTGTAATGGCCATTATGAGTTCTGAAGGTTGTCTTGAATTCATCCCCTGAACCCATTCTGATCTGGTGATAACCTGAACGAAGATCAATTTTAGAGAAAATGGTGGCCCCAGCTAGTTCCTCCAGTAATTCTTCCACGACTGGAATAGGATACTTATCCTTGATGGTTAGTCTGTTCAGAGCTCTATAATCCACGCATAACCTCCATATGGAGTCCTTTTTCTTGACCAAAACGACTGGTGAAGCAAATGGACTATTGCTAGACCTTATAATACCCGTTCCCAGCATTTCTTCTATCATTTTTTCCAACACATCTTTCTGCAGTCCTGAGTACCTATACGGCCTCAGATTAATAGGTTGGCTTCCATCTTTCAGAGGAACAAAGTGATCGTGACTCCTTAATGGTGGCAGCCCTTCAGGTTCCTGAAATAAGTCCTGGTAGTCACCCATCAGCTCTGTGATTTTAGGATCCTTACTGAGGTTATGAGGTGATGCTACTGTCATTGAATCAAGAGAGTATGGCTCCTCATCTAGAACCCGTAAATTGCACAAGTGAACTTCTGCCAACTGCTTCTGGTTATTCAGTAATCCCTTGAGTTCTTCCAGCTTAATAGCCTGAAATTTGATGGGATTTTCGCCCCTGAGCAACACCCTCTGACCCTGCCAGTCAAAAGACATCCAAAGGTGTTTATAGTTGCATAGGATGTCGCCTAATAAAGATAGCCACTGAATGCCCAAGACCATGTCATAATTGCTTAAATCCATGATAAACATATCAGCTTCGAAACTCACCCCTGCATCTTCCATTTGAGACCCTTGCAGACAGTCTCACATGACATTTTCCCCCCATTGGCAGCTTGCACTGTGATAGGTGTGATGGAGGTTAAGTCACTTTGAAGTTTGGATGCTACAGAGGAGGTAAGGAAATTATGGGTACTCCCAGAGTCCACTAGGATGTGGAGGGTCTGCTTCTCTGTTTTTCCTGTCACCTTCATAGTATGAAACCCCACGGTTCCCTCCAAGGCATTCAAGGATATGTGGGGCATGATTTCCTCTGCCTGAACCTCTTCTTCAGTATTTTCTTCCTCCTCATCCAGAACACTTAAGGAATATAACCTTTTATTCCTGCACCTATGGCCCGGCACAAATTTGTCGTCACACCAAAAACATAGTCCCTTCAGCCTGCGTTCTTCAAATTCCTGGTTCTTGATAGACTTGATGGGTTTATTAGGGGTTCTGGTATAAGAATTTTGAGAGCTACTTGGCCAAGAAGGAGCCTTAACAATAGGTATGTTGCTAGCTGTGGTTACCTGGGAGGTAGTAATATTTGGTGGAGGGTGTGTGGTCTTGATATTTGGTGTGGGTATGGTTTTTGATGGGAAACTATGGGATGCTGAGGGCGTGGAGTGCTTAGGTATATACCCTGAACTTTGTCTGTGAGTTAATGTGTTTGCCTGTAACCTAGCAAGATTGAAGGCCTGCCTAAGGTCTTTTGGTTCAAACATCTTTACTGTGTTCTTAATTTCCAGTTCCAGTCCCCCTAAAAATATAACTAATGCTTGTTTCTCCCCAATACCAGCTTTGTTCCAGAGAACATCAAAATCATGGATATACGTCTCTATAGTCCCTACCTGTTTGAGGTCTATTAGGTCCTCCATTGGGTCTTTCTGCCCCCCGAATCTATAACAAAGTGCTTCTACATATTCCCCCCAGCTCACTCTTTGATTTCTAATATTCCTCATAAAATTCTGGTGCCAGTAAAGTGCTATGCCATCAAGGTAATAGGAAGCTAACTTTAGTTTATCCAATTCATCAATGTCTTCGATATCAAAGTATTGGTTACATTTGTATAACCACCTATGCACATCTTCACCCTCAAATACTGGAAATAGGTGTTTAGGTCGGTGTACCTTGAAATTTGCTGGCCTCCCTTCAGCTGAGTAGTTAGGCCTGAATGAAGGTTCTGTTGGATGAGCAGCATGCTTATCTCTGTTGTGACTGGATTCCCCTGAGGGAGGAGTAATTCTTTGCATGACCGATTCTAGTTGCTGAGTCATTCCGTGAATTAGATCTTTAATTCCCCCGATCTGAGCCTCATGATTGTGGGTGGTATGATCCCACTTCTGACTTTGATCCTGCATCATACTTGATGTTAGCTTCTCTTTTTGCTGATTCAATAGAATCTTCCAGTCGTTTGATCTCTGCGGTTCTTGTGTCAGGTGCCATGTTCCTAGTCCAAGGAAGGAGAGCTCTGATATCACTTGTGACGATTCAACAGAATTGAAGAACACTGTGTCTTTATTTAGGTGGATACTGTCACTATTACAGAATTCTTGAAACTAAAAACAGTAATACAAGTAGAAATTGGAATTCAAACAATGTTAACAATGACCTAAAACAAAAGTGAAAATGGGGCTCGATTGCACTGAGAGTGAATTCACCTGAATTCCTCACTTCACACGCAAACAATGCTTATTTTTCTTCTCTGTTATTCTAGTCGGTTGCAGGGTATATATATATGCATGCAACTGCTCGTCCTTAATAATAGGACTTACTGTTTCCATACACGTGGCTAGTGATGTTTTCTACTTATAAGTGAAACGGTGAGTTTTGGTGAATTGAAAACTTCCCGCCACTGCCCTGTTTGATTTTGTTCCTCTGCTCATTGATTTAGGGATTTATTGTTGGTCATGTAACAGTAGACGGAGATATATTCATGGAATAGTGAGACTAATTTAAGCCTTCATATGACTAGTTTGATTGAAACCAAACACACCTATTATTATAAAATACTTTAAAAGACGTCGAAAGACACCCATTATTATAGAATACTTTAAAAGACGTTGAAAGACCCATTATTATAGAATACTCTAAAATACATTGAAAAGCACGCCTTTTATGCATCAGTAATTAAATTTTTTTTCCCCTCACTATGTACAGTTCACAATAAAACTCTTAACTTTTTTTTTCATGTTTTTTTTTTTTTTTTTTATGCCTTTATGGTATTTTTTGCTTTTTTTCTGCCTTTTTTTTTCTTTTATTGAGTTTTTTTATTTAATTTAGTTTGTTAATGTGAATTTTTTTATTTAGTTATCAAATTTTTATGACATGGATCTCGAGTTTGGCGAGTTAACTTGGTTTGACGAATTAATCAAGAATTATTTTTTTTTTGCTTTTTTTCTTTTTAATCAAATTTTTTCGTTTAGTTTAAATTGTTAATTTTTTGTTTAACCCGTCAAATTTTTTTCTATTTAGTCATCAAACTTTTATGACGTGAATTCCAGATTTGACAAGTTAACTCAGTAGGTTCAGATTTTTTTTTCCTCATTAATAACAAACTTATGTCTTTTGTTTTTTTTTTTTGTTTTTTTTGTTTTTATCTTTTTAATTAATTTTTTTCATTTATTTTAGGTTTGTTAATGCTCAATTTTTTTCTATTTAGTTATGATCAAACTTTCATAATACGAATCTCGGGTTTGATAGGTAACCTGGTTTGACAGGTTAGCCTAGTTAATTCTAAGTTAACCTGTCAATTTTCTTTTTCTATTTAGTTATTAAACTTTCACGACACGAATTCAAGGTTTCACAGATTAACCTGGTTTAAAAGGGTTAACCAAGTTAATTCAGATTTTTTTTTTATTTTTCTTTATTAGTTTTTTTTTTTATTGGTTTTTTTTAATTAATTTATTTAATTATCACACTTTCATGACACGATCTTGCAGCCAGACTTGCATCCAAGGCTATTGGCTCTGGTATTGCAGCTAGACCTACTTGGTCATGTAAGTTTAATGTTATTATTAATATTATAAATATAACTTTTAGGTCAGGCTTTACAGTCAAACTTAAAATTATTAGATATAATTTTACAGAAAAACCTAATATTTTTAGATTTTAGCTTTTTCTTGATATTTTTTATATATATATAAAAAAAAAATTTAACTCACGGTATGTACAGTTCAATGTAACTAGTAATTTTCAGTTGTTGAATTGCATACAAATTTTGCCAATATATATATATATATATATATATATATATAAGGCAAGTACATTGATTGAAAAAAAGCATTTAACAAATATATTTTTATGGGTCCAACACTCCCTGGAAGAGGAGATGACTCGAGGCAAAGGGCAGGTACGTTGAAACATTGAAAACAAGCACTCCTAATCCTAATAAATTATCTTGTGGTTGGAGTTACCTTCTTCTCAACTAAAAAACCATGTTGAAATAATCTTTTGGGGTGTAATTTAATTAGTTAAATTATAGATTTGTTTCATAAAGATCACTGGTTTAAGTTTTATAAATCTTAAGACAACAAAAAACTTACATGGTTGTTAATTTTAGGGTCTATGAGATTAATTGAGATGCGTGCAAGCTAGCCTAAACATTTATATTAATAATAATAAAAAAACAATGTTGAAATAATCCTGAGGAGTGTAGCTCAACTGGTCAGATTCTGAATTTGCTTTTCAAAGATCACTAATTTGAGTGCCACAAATCTCAAGGCCACTTGAGATTTACTTGATCGTTAACTTCAGGGTTTCGGGAGATTAATCGAGGTATGTGTAAGCTGGTCAGACACCCACCCACGGTTATATATATAAAAAAAAAAAAAAAACCATGTCGAAATTGAAACCCTATTCTCACAAAGGCACAAAGCACTCATTGATCAACAGGAATAAACATTTTCATGGGGTGGAGCGAGAGAGATGAACACTAAAAGAAGATGCTCTGAATCTTAGAACATGGGGGGCCATGAGAGAAGCAATATTCACCTCCTTTTTCATCCTTGCCATCTCATCTCAGAAATCATTCATCAAACATTGTTTTTCCCCCACGAAGGAATTAAGGGCTTCGACCTTTAAGCCTGTAAAACTTGTTCCTTTCTTTCTCTGAAGCACTACAAAATTTAACAGTTTTACCGACAGAATTTTTCCGTCGGCGTAAGACACATATTCCATCAGTAATTAATTTACTGACGAAATCACCGACGGAGAATTTCCGTCGGTGAATCGTTCGACGGTAATTTTTTGTTCGTCGGTAATTCCGTTGGTAATAATATTACTGACGGATTTACTGGCGGAACAGACGCGTCGGTAAAATTTTTTTTTATTACCGACGGATTTACCAACGGATTTACCGACGGAAATTTCCGTTGGTAATTATTTAAAAACATTTTAAAAAAAATTCATTTTATAAAATTATAAAATAATTAAATTAACATAAATCAACATTGTATAATATATACTCAAAATGCTTGGAAAAAAGAATAAGAAAATCAACTCAAACAAATTTGCAACAAATAAATAAAACAAAAAAATTAATTCAACTAAAAAAATTCATATGAAAAAAATGAAGTTGCAATTGCTAAAAATTTAAAAAATCCTATAAATAAATCAAATAAAAATTGATCTCATATGAAAAAAAAAAATCTCACAACAACATTTATACAATTATTAAGAACAAAATCAATTAAAATTAAATAAAAAACAAATATAGTGAAAAATCATGAAAAAATAAGAAAAAAGAAAGATCTTACCTTAATATACTTGAAAGTGAAGCTAAGGAAAAAAAATATTCATGAAGCATATTAATTAAAAAAAACTAAGAGGATAAAAGAAGAAAGAAGAAGAAGGAAGAAGAAGACATACCCGAGCATGGAGGAAAAGAGAAGGAGATGAGGAGAGAAAAGAAGAGAAAGAAATAGATATTGATGTTTTTTACATATAGTGAAGAAGAAGAAGAAGAAGAAGAAGTAGAAGTAGAAGTAGTAGAAGAAGAAGAAATAGAAGTAGTAGAAGAAGAAAAAGAAATAATGAGTTTGTCTCTTGTGAAATAAGCAGATTCAGTTTTTTTATTGGGGCGCGTTACCGACGGATAATTGAATATTAATATTTTTTAATTTTTCTGTCGGTAATATTTAATTTAAATTTTCAATTTCGTAAAAAGTTTTCAGAAACCGCCAAAAATTACCGATGATTTTTCAATCCGTCGGTGATTCCATTTGTAATATTTAAATGAAAATTTTAAATCAATTGAATTTTTTCAAAAAACCGCCAAAACATGCCGACGCATTTTCAATCCGTCGGTGATTTTGTCCGTAAAGTAAAACAATTAACAGTGCAATTGGAAGATGAACAGTTTTGGAGCTCTCTGTAAAATACCGACGGAAAAATTCCGTCTGTAATTTCCTTTATAATTGACATGATGAACAATGTTCACATTTTACCAATGGATTTCCCGACCCGACGGAAAAATTCCTGTCGGTAAATCCGTTGGTAAAAAATGACACGTCATCTTTTTTTTTTTGCTTTGCTTTAATTTTTTTTTTCCACGGTAATTCCCTCGGTATATACCGAGGGAATATTTCCGTCGGTAAAATCCCTCGGAAATTTACCGACGGAAATATTCCCTCAGTATTTCCGTTTGTATTTATTGATTTTCTGGTAGTGAAGCAGCTAGCCAACAAACAAGAACTAAGCTAGTTGCTGTATGAACCAGAATATATTGTACAAAGTGATGTATCGTGATTGATTTGTCCTGCCATCATGAAATCTTAATTCTCATTTATCACAATATTTCCATAAATCTTGATGAATTAACTATAGATTGATTGAATTACTTGTCTTTATATAGAAATGGGAATACTTTACATATCGGGTGTTTCCCATTAAGGGAAGAAATTCATAAGTTCGAGTAGAAAGCAACCAGATTATAAAGCCAAAGGAGAGCTTTATCTTGATGGTTAGCCTGGATGATATTAATTAATTCGGCATAATAAGCATAATGGTCCAGCTTTGAGCCAATATGTTGCCTGTACAGCTAGTCTTTTTCAAGTCAATAACTCACCCTTTACACAATTGCAAAGGAATTTCTTGCTTTTGCTTCTAAAGGAGAGTAAAATTTCTTTTGTTTCCTTCACAAAATTTGTGACATTACCGACATTAGTCATTTTTCAATGCTGTTTTGTAAGTTTTGATAATAATTATTTTTTAAAATAATTTTTATTTAATAATATATTAAAATAATTTTTTTTTTTAAAAAAATAATTTTTAATATCAGAACATTAAAACGATACAAAAACAACAAAATTTTGTTTTTTTAAAAAAACATTTTTAATATAAAAAATAAACATATTATTAAAAATTATCATTTTTAATACTTATATAATTAATACGGTATGCTTCACCTAACATCTTAAACAATATATAATATTGATTGACACACAAACTTACTTGAAGAGATTCATCGGTAAAGAAAGTAACAAGTATTGTTAGAAGTAATAATCAATACCTTATGTTCAACTTGGAACAAAGAATAATGGATAAGATGTGTCGTAGGAGTTTAGTAATACATTATATAATATTGAAGAAAGCTTAGAGTTGAGATTTGACACACCATAAATTAGTTTAATGGATAAGATGTAACGTAGGAGTTTAGTGACACATTATATAATATTGAAGAAAGCTTAGAGTTGAGATTTGACACATCCATAAATTAGTTTAATTTTCATGAAAAGTAATTTTTTAAAAATAACTTTTTAAATTTTTTGTATTTGTTTATTATTAGAAAAATTAGTTAATGAGAAATACTTTTCAGTTAAAGAAAAATTCCGCTTAATTTTTAGGAAAATGTTTTTTCTTTTATTTTGAATAGAAAATACTTTTTAGAAGTTGTGAAAATTTTAGAAATGTCTTATTATTTATTGATTATATCAAATTTAGTCCTTAAACTTTTGATTGCTATATATTTTGTTTTGAATCTTTTTTTTTCTTTCAATTTCATCCCATATAATTTGATTTAATTTGATTTTTATATTATCTTTGGTTCTTATTTTTATGATTGTTATTTACTTTTCTCTTATCATTTTTTTAATTAAATTTTTTTATCTATCAAATTTGGTCCTCATTCTTTTAATTGTTATTTATTTAATTTGAAAGAATTTATGAAATTATAATTATAATTATTTTAATTTCATCATCTTTCAACATTTTTATCTATTAGATTTAATCTCTATTATTTTGATTTCTATTTATTTTATTTGAGATAATTTTTGAAATTAGATTTTTTTTTTCAATTTCATTCTCATTCAACTTTTTAATTTGTAAGATTTGTCCCTTATTATTTTAATAAACTTGAAAAAAAAAAATATTAATAAGTTATTTTTCAGCTTATTTTCCATGACATAACCAAACATTGAAAAATATTTTTCAACTTATTTTTTATAGCACTATCAAATATTAAAAATTAGTTCATTTTTCAAAAATCTACTTTTAAAAAGAATTATTTTCTAAAAAAAATTATTTTCCAACAAACAAACAGCCATAACATGCATAAATTACTATATTGAATGACGATAAGATATATAATAAACAGATAGGTGATAAACGATCACTGCCTATATGTTTGTTTTGGTGATGAAAAGTAGGTTTTTAGGTGACATTATCTCCTAACCTCTTATTTTTATTTCGTGCCAACAATGCTTTATTATGCAGCGAGAGAGACAAGCAGAAATGCCATTATCCAAGGATGGAATTTCATCATAAAATCAATCCTTATCTTAAAACTCATCCAATTACTTGAAATTCGTAAAATTATTATTATTATATTATTCCATCTGGCTTCACTATTCATGTGGGATTTCGATAACATTTTTCCGTGGCTTACAAGAGATTTATAGTGATAAAAGGTAAATGGACTGTTGTTCGCTTTCCAGGGTTGAAGATTGAGATTCCCCCACCTCAAAGTTTTTCACTCACTGTGATATCAGGTTAGATTTTTCTGAGTTCTCCTCCTTGGTTCAATTTTAGCATAAAATCTTGAGCGATACCGGAAATTCTTTTCTGCATGGTGCATTATTCATAAACCACCATCGATCATAACTAGATGTGTTTGGTTTTCAGGGTTGTAGCTTTTGTTCTCTTCATCTGTATGTCCTATCTATGGCTGAGCACAGCATCAGTCTGGCAGTACTGACCCCAACAATTGGTGAGGTTGATGGAGGTGATTCAAGAGGAGGAGAGTGTTTGGTATTAAATATGTTTTATAATTTTTTTATTTAAGAATATGTTAAAATAATAATTTTTTTATTATTTTAACAGGAGATAAGAAAGAAAATTCTCCAGGTCGTGATTTTGTAAATATGGGAGGCAACACGCATTCGATTCGAGAAGAAGGCAAGGTGTCCGTTTCCAACAAGGATAATAAAGAAACCACCAGATGATCAAAGTTTGGCAGAGTCTCCGACAGAGGAAAAGAGGACATCAGTGGTTGAAGGCCAAGCCTAGTCCCATTTCCAAGTAATAGTCCCGAGATCATCAAGCGACAAGTGTCAACCAAGTCAGTTTATAGCCAAACTCCACTGTTCACAGAAGTCCTGGCTAAGAGGATGAAGCCAACAGGTTTATTAGCGGAGTCTTTTGACAGCCGAAGCTCAATGTTGAGAGAAGTTCTGGCTAAGAAAAATTCATCAGCTGTGTTGTCTCTGACAAAATCATTCGATGGGAAAAGTCCTGTTTCAAGAGGAGTTCTGGTCAATAACAAAACAATGACACAGGAAGGGTCGACTAAATCAGCTGACAGCCAAGATTCAGGGTCAAGTGACACTTGGACGAGGAAGAAGACATCAGCTGCGGGGAGTTCAGAGGTCAATTCATCAACTAAATCCGTTGGCATCCAAGGTTCAGGATTAAGTGAAATTCAGACAAAGACGAAGACTTCAGCCGTTGGGAGGAAGAAGAATTCAGTGGTCAAGTCACCCCCGAGCATCACTACGCACGATTTAGCATTATCTTCTGAAAAACCGAAGGTCTCTCTGAAACAAGTGTTGTCGAAATCTAAAGAACTGAACTCATCTGCGAAACAAGCTAGTTCCTGAAATCCAAAATTGTCTTCTCCTGATGCTTCAAGAGTTTTAGGTAGCAGAAGGAATAGTGACATCAATATCGAACAGAGTAAGGGACCTCCAAAATAGCTGCAAGGAAAGTACAAGCATCCCCAAGGGCTTCATTTTCTCCTAGAAGATCAGTCAGTGGTGTTGCTAGAGGACTAGCGTCCCCACGAGCTTCATTGTCCCGTCAACCTTCTCTTATTAGAGTTGCAAGCCTAAATGCCCACAGGGGCTTGAAACTCACACCTCGGACTAAAGAAACTAATGCTAAGCAGCTCAAGATTAAGAATTCTGATCCTGTTCAATGCAGTGACAAACTTAAAGAATCCAACGGCAACATCGTCCAGGGGAAAACGTTGCATGTCATCAAGATGGAAGCTGACAACAAACATCTGGAGTTTGATTGTAGATCTTAAGAAAACTCAGTCAGAATTCGCTTTCTTGTTCGTTGATTAATTTTTTTAGTGTCATTTTAATTACTAGTTAATGGTATATATGTTTTTATAAATCTTATCAAATTAATTTTAAAAGTCAAAGATGATAGAAAAGAAAAGAGAAAAATTAATTTTTTTCAAAGTAAAACTTTTTTTCCTCTAATAGATTATGTCCGTGTATGTATATGTAGAGGAATCAATTATTTTTTCTAGTAACTCCTCTAAACATTTGGACCAGACTCATCCTTAGATGGACTTGGCCTAACCTCATAACCAACATCTCTCACTCACCTATGAAAAACTGGATCTATCTAATACATTATATTTTAAACTTACACAATAATTTCATATTAGATGAACGAACCGCATGACCTGAAGTACATAGTGAAAGGAGCTCCAATATAGAAACCTAATACATGTCATATAGAAGATATTCACCTCATAATTAGTTACTCATTAAAGTGTACTATTATACGCCAAATATTTTTAGTTACACATGACTAAATATAATTCAATCCCTCAAGCATTTCATACTTAATCCATCATTATAACTACAAGTATTCTAAACTATATCAAATTTATTCGAGTGATATGATTCCGGCTGGTGAATACAAGTAATAGGTGTAGAACTAAAATTACTTCTTTTTTCGTATTTATATCAACCAGATCTGAATTAACTCATTTTCTTAGGAATGTCCCTTTAAGTTGAATCATTTCATGACCATAGGATATACTTCTAAAGTAATAATTATTTATACATCACCTCATGTGACAATTAAAAGTCACAAAGGGTAAGATTTTAAAATTTTAGATATGATCTTCACAACTCACATAATAAAGAAGTAGGGATCCATTTTTTATTCCTGTAATGGTCATTAGCACATGTAGTATGAAATACATGTTATAATGGAGCTTACTCTTTTCTTTTTTGAAGATAAATAGTATATGTTATTGCTCTTCTTATTAGAGGAAATACATCATACGAGTTTTAGTCTTGTCGCTAAAAAAACATGGACTTCAAATCAGAAATTCTCATTTGCTTACTATCATTAGTGACAGATGAATAATTTCATACTTGACTCCAATCATAATAGACACATGAATTGTGAGAATTCATTCATGTTGATTCTTTTATTTAAAAACCTCATCTTAGTCTCAACTAAGGTGACTTTTTAATAATTTCTTTGAGTTAAAACTATTCTCACTACACCCAAGTTGCTTATTGAGCATTAAAACTCAAATAATCTCATCTTTTACTCACCTTACAAGCGCTAGAGATGATTTCTCACATGCGTGAGCCAATCTAAGTCTATCGACATACTTTAACAAATTGTACTATATGATACTCACAATTCATTTCATAAAAAAACAATGAATAACATGATATACTTATCGTATTTATTCATTATTCAATCATTGTAAGCCTTTGTATTATTTTTAAAATTAATTATATTGCTAATTACATTATATATATGCCAAGGAATCTCACATGTCTAACAAATGCATCCCTTGTTATTGGTTTTGTGAGTGGATCTACAACTATAGATTTTGTAGAAATATGTTTTAGGATCACATCATGTTCAATAATTTCTTATCTAATATAGTGATATCTCATCTTGATGTGTTTGGTCTTTCTATGGTATTTTGAATCTTTGGCCAAAGCTACTGCAACAGTATTATCACAATAAATTATCACTAGGTCTTATGCTGATTTGATAATTTTCAAATGATACAGAAAACTCTTTAACCAAATAACATCTTGTGTTGTTGCGAAACAAGCTATACACTCAGCCTCTATAGTAGATAAGGCTATGCATGATTGTTTCTTGCTCCTCCATAGTATTGCACTATTATTAAGCAAAAAAGCATACCCCAAAGTTGATTTGGATTGGTTGACATCTCCTCCCTAATTAGCATCATAGTAACCAATCAATTGTAAGTCTTTCTTTCTTTGGTAACATAGCATGTAATTCAAAGTTCCTTTCAGATATTGTAGAATCCTTTTGACTGTCATTTAGTGTTTCTAACTAGAGTATGATTGATATCAACTAATCAATTCAATGACATAACATATATCAAGAAATAAGCACATCATTACATACATCAATGATCAAACTACCAACGACAATGGTATAAGGTACTCTGGACATTTTCTTTTTTTCTTCTAGAGTTTTGGGACACATGTTACAGCTCAAGCTTAAGCTTTTATCAATAGGGGTGTTCATTGGTTTGCTATCTTGCATGTAGTAGCGCTCTTATATTCTTTTAATGTAAGTCTCTTGAGTTAAACTAAAAAGCTTTTTAGAGTGATCTCTTATGATTTTCACACCATGAACATAGTTGGCCTCACCCATGTCTTTTATTTCAAAGTTTGACGATAACCATCTTCTAGTAGTTTCAATCATCTATTTATAATTTCCAGCTATTAAGATGTCGTCTAGATATAAGGAAAATATTATAAAACTATTATTAGAATGTTTCAAATACACATAATGGTCTTCTTCCATCATTATAAAATCATCTATAAAGATAGCTTAATGAAACTTAACATTTCATTTTCTAGAAGCTTGCTTAAGACCATATATGGATATTTTAAGCTTGCAAACTTTATGCTATTGTCATTTAGTCTCAAATCCTGAAGGATGATCCATATAGATCTCATCATTTAGTTCTTCATTAAGAAATGCAGTTCTAACATCCATTTGGTATAAATCTAAGTCGATATGTGTGAATATAGCTAAAATAAGATGAAATAAAATAATCATCATAATTGGTGAAATGTATCTTCATAATTAATTCCTTCTTCTTGAGTGTAGCTTTTCGCTACTAGTCGAGTCTTATAATGTTATATAGACCTATCTGCTTTACATTTAATTTTAAAAACCTGTTTATTTCCAATGGATCTTCATCCTAACAATAAATCGACCAAGTCCTGGACTTTATTAGATTTCAACGACTCCATTTCTTCTTCCATAACTTTAATCCATTCTCTTATTTTAGGACCAGACAGAGCATGACTGAATGTTTTATGCTCTTTATCATGTTATGGAGAAATCATGAATGCTTCCCTTTCAATCTCAAATTGATGACGAGGAATTGGTTCATGAATGCTTCTATAAGGTTGGGATTATGCATGATCCTACTCCATGAGAGTAGGAATAGAAAAAATGTCACTCCCACTATTTCTATAAGGATTAAAAGTTTCCTCTAAGTTTTCTATTGAATGACTTGTTATGCCATAGTCTAGATTTTCCATTTCATATAATTGAAAAAGCTTTATTAACCTCACTTGTTGTTGGAAAATCATTTTCTAAGAATACAACATCGCGCAATTCAATCTCCGTTACTTTTCTATAAGCTTTTTCACCAATAAATACAAATCCTTTGGAATGTTCAGAATATCTTATAAAAATACACTTCTTCCTCCTATGACCAAGTTTTCCATATTCATGAGAATTATTGTGAATATAAGCTACATACCCCTATTGCTGCAAATAACCTATATTAGGTTTGTCGTTATTCCATAGTTTATACGAGATGTATGTGAAAGATTTAGAGAGCACACAATGAAGTACGAAGGCAGCAGTTAACAATGTATCTCCTTAAAAGGAAATTTGTAAGTTAGCATGCATATTGACCTAACTATGTCAAATAAGGTTTTATTCCTCCTTTCTGATTCACCATTTTGTTGTAGAGTATAAGGAATAGTTAGTTGTCTAGCTATACCCTTTTTATCATTTTTTTAAAAAATTTCAAATTAGTATTCACGTCCTCGACCAGTTCTTAAAGCTTTGATTTTTGTGCTTAATTTATTCTCCACCAGATTGGTGTATCGAATGAAGCAATCTAATGCTTCAAACTTGTGTGAGATCAAATAAACATGACCAAATCGTGTGACATCATCTATAAACATGATGAAGTAATTTGCACCATGTCTTGCCCTCACACTTATTAGGTCATAAATTTATGAATGAATAAGCTATAATGGACTACTGGCTTTTTTAGCTTTGCCAAATGGTAATACAGTTGCTTTTCCTGTAAGGCAATACTCGTAAATGGGCAATTCCATTTTGGTAAGTAATCCTAAAAGACCAGCTCTTGTCAATCTATATAATTAATCTTGCCTAATATGTATTAATCTAGCATACTAAGTTATGATATCACTATTATTAGTAATGTTGGAATTTAAAACAACATAAATAGAAGCATAATCATTAATAGATATATTAACGATATCTAACACCATAAAATCATTTAATACAAAACCAAAACAATAAAAAATATTATCCAGATATATTTTCACACAACAACCAACAAAAACAATATAAAAGCCTAATTGTAGTAAAACAAGAACAAACATAAGATTTTGTCAAACTTCAAGAGCGTAGAGTACATTATGAAGATAAAGTGTGTGACTGCCTTGTAAATCCAGTTTGCAGGTACCGATTCCAAGCACAACAGCGAAAGCATTATTTGCCATATATATATATTCTTCCCTTTAGAATTTGATGAAATTCCATAAAGGTTGTTCAATCCCTTGCTATGTGGTTAATTGCTCCTAAGTCTACAACCCAAAAAGGAACATATTTAGCAAGCATTAAACAACTAATAACATATAAGTTAGAAGGATGATTGTGGTTAAACATTACCTTTGACTTAGTGTAATCACGTGCAAAGTGACCAGGTTTACTACTATTAAAACAATTCATATTCTTGTCTTTTTTACCATTGCATTTCTCACGCTTATGCTTATTGTCGCACCCTAAAAAATTCAGCGCACAGCATCGGCTGGCGATTTATCATCGCGTTGTTGTTGTTGCGTTTGGTTCGTTGGAGTCACCACCTAGTAATTCATTGAGGGCTACTAGGAAACCTGATGTACTGGTCTTGTCAGAGATCGCGGGTAAGGGACTGGTTGTGGTTAGGGAAGGTATTAGCACCCCTAACACACCCTACCTGAGGTAAGCTGCTTCACGAATTTGATGTGTTAAAGAAGTTTTAATAATTGTCTTTTCGTCGGAAATTAGAAATATCACTTACGTATAAGTTAATAATTCTTAACCGTGATCCGATCAAATATTAAATTCTTCTTTAATAAATTTGCAATTTTATCATTTTAAAAATATATACAAATAAATAAAACAAAATACAAGCACACACATATACTTTCACTATTTTATTTTTGTTTTTTTTTTTTCTTTTCTTTTTCTTTTTCTTTTCTTTTTCTTTTTCTTTTCTTTTCTTTTCTTTTACATCCATATTTACAAAATATCAATTACAAAAAAAAAAAAAACTAAACAAATTACATTAAAACCCATTAAAATTACAAAGCAGTCCCTAAACAATCCATAACAGTGCTGGGAACCCTTCAGGAACAGTAGGGAACAGTGTGGCGCGTCTTCCCACGCGCCACCGTCACTGGCGGCGCGTGGGTTCACGCGCCGCCGCCAGCAGAAACAGGAGACGGGGTGGATCTGGAGCGCCTTCTTCTCCTCTTCCTTTCCTCACCGGCGGTGAGCAACGCCGTTACCTGCAGAACACAAGAAAACGCAAGCAACAGTCTGTTTTAGTTTTATTTTTCTCAGATCCGGTTCCTGCGGGTCTGTCACGGTTTGTTGCCCGAGAGTTCATCCCTGTAGTGCATCTGGTTGTTGGGCATCATCGGTGCTGATGGCGGCCGGATCTCGGTCCAGATCTGCTGCACGAGTTTGAATCGGAGGACCGGTTGCTGAAGAATTTGCTGGTGGTTTGAGACGGAGACACCGCTGCTGCTGGTTCGCTCGGATAGTGGTTGACTGGAGTGAGGGCTGAGTCCGTGGGCGCCGCCGTGCTCAAGCTGAGAGAGACGAGAGGAGGATGGTGACCGGCGGGGAGAGAATCATGAGGTGCTCTCCGGTTTGGTTTTGAAAGAGAGGGGGTTGTGGGTTTGTTGTGGGGGAAAGGAGGAAAGGCACGGGTCCTCTGATTTTCATCCGAGAGAGGGATGAGGAAGATTTTGGAGGATCTGTGGAGGGGGGGTTTGATTCGTGGCTGTTGTGGTGCCGGTGTTCGATTGTGAGGGGAACGGTGATGAGGGAGGAGTGTTTTGGTCGGCGATGGGGCTGTTAGGGTCGGCTGCCAGCAAGAGGGGAGACTCCTTCGGGTGCAGGGAAGAAGGCCGGCGGGAGGAGATGAAGGGGGCACGGCTGTTGGGAGAGAGGGGCTGCGGTTGGTTGGTTTTTGTTTGGTGGGGGCTGATCGGTGGCAGGGAGAAAGAAGTCAGCCGGCGGCTGGAGAAAAAAAAAATAAAATAAAAAACCAAGGGGGCGGCTGTTTTTGGAGAGGGTTCGGCTGAAGGGGGTAACAGCCGGTTGAGGGAGAAAAAAAATGTCAAGGGTGGGGGGGCGGCTCCCTTGAGAAAAATGGGAGATGATAGGTTTAGGGTTGCTGTATTTTTTTTAGATGTTGTCAAAATTGCTCCCCTCCTTTTGTTTGAGTTAAAGACCAGTATTTATAGGCAAAAATGTTGCTAGGTTTTTCAACTTGGTCCCTCAACTTCTTTCTTTTTGTAAATTTTGATTTTTCTTATTTTTTTGTATTTTTTGAAACGAGCAATATCAACGTCGACTCAAATGCGGAAAATCAATGATTTAAAAATGACGCGTGAAAAGTCGAACACGTTTGAAAATCTTTTAACAATTTAAATTCTTTTTTTAGACGACGTTGAAAATGCTAAAATGATGAAAATATATTAAAAAAGCATATTTTTTGGATTTTCATTGTTTTTCTCTATTTTTGGATTTTTTGAAAATATATCAAAAACATGGGTCAAAAATTGGGTAGCAACAGATGCCCCCTCTTTACAATGCTTACGAAGCAAAACTCCTCAAAATTTTGCATAGTAAGCTTTGTAAAGAAAACAAAAGGAAAATGATTTCATTATCTTGGGCGACCTGCCCACACACTCACACTGATATGTTTTCACGAGTGACCTGCCCACACATACTCACTCAAGTCTATTTTCACGGGCGACCGACCCACACGTACTCACTCAAGTCTATTTTCACGGGCGACCGACCCACACATACTCACCCTAGTCTATTTTCACGGGCGACCGACCCACACTCTCCCAATAGTCTATTTTCACGGGCGACCTGCCCACACATTGGGTTTACCTGAGATCCCATCTGGCGACCTCATTCAACTGGAACGAAAATATTGCGTAACCCGGTTAACCTGAAATCCCATCTGGCGATTCCCTTTAACCAAAGCTACATGAGATCCCATCTGGCGACCTCATTCAACTGGAACTAAACTGTGTAACTCGGTTAACCTGAAATCTCATCTGGCGATTCCCTTTAACCAAAGCTACATGAGATCCCATCTGGCGACCTCATTCTGGTCTCATTGTACGGGTGACTAACCCTAGAAAAATGCTGGTCTCATTGTACGGGTGACGAACCCTAGTGTTGTTGGTCTCATTGTACGGGTGACGAACCCTAGACAAATGCTGGTCTCATTGTACGGGTGACGAACCCTAGTGCTGCTGGTCTCATTGTACGGGTGACGAACCCTAGAAAAAATGTTGGTCTCATTGTACAGGTGACGAACCCTAGACAAATGTTGGTCTCATTGTACGGGTGACGAACCCTAGACAAATGCTGGTCTCATTGTATGGGTGACCGACCCAAATGGAAAAAATGTGAAGTGTGGTCTCATTGTAATGGGTGACCTACCCAAAATGGAAAAAATGTGAAGAAGTGTGGTCTCATTGTCATGGGTGACCTACCCAGATGGAAAAAATATGATGAAGTGGTCTCGTTGTGGTGGGCGACCTACCTAAATAGAAAGAATGTGAAGTGCGGTCTCATTGTAATGGGTGACCTACCCAGAAAATGGAAAAAATATGAAGTGTGGTCTCATTGTAATGGGTGACCTACCCAGATAGAAAGAATGTGAAGTGCGGTCTCATTGTAATGGGTGACCTACCCAAAAATGGAAAAAAATATGAAGTGTGGTCTCATTGTAATGGGTGACCTACCCAGATAGAAAGAATGTGAAGTGCGGTCTCATTGTAATGGGTGACCTACCCAAAAATGGAAAAAAAATATGAAGTGTGGTCTCATTGTAATGGGTGACCTACCCAGATGGAAAAAAAAAATATGAAAAAGTGGTCTCGTTGTGGTGGGCGACCTACCCAGATGGAAAAAATATGATGAAGTGTGGTCTCATTGTCATGGGTGACCTACCCGGATGGAAAAAATGTGAAAAACGCGGTCTCATTGTCATGGGTGACCAACCCAGGTGGAAAGAATGTGAAAAAATGGTCTCATTATGATGGGTGACCTACCCAGATGGAAAAAATATGAAGTGTGGCCTCATTGTAATGGGTGACCTACCCAAGAAAAATGTTCGCGAGGGCCCAAAGGCGCACTCGAAATGAGGTAGGGTTAGAAAACGCGCTACCTGGGAAGTGAGGGCTCAACGGCGCACTCGAAATGAGGTAGGGTTATAAAAACGCACTACCCGAGATGATGGCGAAACATCGACCATGCATTATGATCAATATGCATGTATACTTACCTGAGAAAAATAGGTCCCCCTTTCTTCATGGTGTGTTTCTTTTCTCAAAAGTTGGAGTGTTGGCAGTGAACTTCGATGGCTTCTTCGTTCTTGCTTACTCGAGTCATCTCTTGTGATTTTGATCTCTAGGAAAGACTTGATATCATCGTACTTCTTTGTCCTCCGCTTCTTTATCTTAAAGGTTACCAATTTTGCTCGACATTTTCTTAGAATGGGAATCATGAAGCCAGCCCTATCATATGTTTCTTTATTGCCCCCTAGCTTGATCATGCCCCCAAGTGTGGTACAGCTTGATTCATCATGAAGGATTTTCTCTCCTGGCTTCTTCTGAGAATTATCCTCTGATTGATTGTGTGCATCATGCCAATACCCATCAAGATTGTTAATAAGTCATGAACTTGCCTCTAGTTGAAACAGTACTCTTCAAGTACATGTCATCATCAGCCTTCTTGGAACTCATTCAGTCATCCAGACATGCATCTCATAGCTTGCAGTACAAAGGCTTATGATTGTATGCTCAATGCTCTTCTCATAGATTCCTTTCAACTCTTCTAATCAGATTGTGAAAAGAAATGTCTCAGCCTCATCAATGATGCTGCTTTTTATCCCCCATACTCATGCGGTGAAGCGCTCATCTGGCTTCAGAACAAGTTGTCCCACAATCAGTCTTCGAGGTGGGTGCCTTTCCGACATTCATTCAGTGCAGTTGTGTGATAACATTCGTCTCTAACCATGTTTCAAAGAATGACAATATGAGATTGTCCTTTAAGTGCAGCATTGTTCCACAGTCAGTCTTGGTGGTGTGCATCTTTTCACCATTCAATTACATTCATCTGTGATTGCTAGTCATGTTTCAAAAGATGATGATATGAAAGTGTCCTTCAAGTACATCCTTGTTTCTCCATTGCCGACATGGTTCACTGGAGCATGGGCCATGACATTGCCCCCAGTATGATCTGAATGTGCTCGTTCATTGATTATCTGTCTTTGAACATCATTGTCTTCAGTTCACTGATTCATCATTTAATCATTGCCTCGTAGCTGACCTAAGCACTGCTTGTTTTTCCTTTTCAAGGTCTACTGTATTGCCCCTAGCTGCTCAACTTTTCAAGGAGTGTCGAGGACTTCAATGTCATTTCTATCAACGATTTTGCATACTCAGTCAATGTTCTTCTGTGTTTGATAATCTTCCTTGTTCTGGAATCAACTCTCATATTTCAAAGATCATGTCTATTCAAAGTCTAGTTTGTTGAAATGAAATCAGAGATGTCTTTTTTTGAAAATCTTTTGAAAATCAAGCTTTTTGATCAAAAACCCAACACACGTTATTCGAAATCACAGTCCTTTGATTGTCTTGTAGTTCGAAAACAGAAATCGACCCGTTGTAGGATTAAAATGGCTTTTTCCCTGGTTCTTTGTATCAATTTGAATCCTTGATATTGGGTATATCATTTGATGGTCTGTGATGAGGTGACATTTTTATGAATTTCAAAAACAAGATGCTCAGGCTTTATCAAGAAAAGTTGTTTCTTTTCTTAACATTTATTTTATCAGCATGCATAATAACCAGTAACTTAATTCATGAAGTCACGACCCTTATGGAAAAGCTCTTCAAGTTTCGAGAGCGCCATTTATCGGTTCAAGTCGCTTGCTTGATGAAAAAGGACTTTTAAAAACATGTAATGTAGGCTATGGTTCATGGCTGTAAAAGAAAGGAATTTCAAAGGCTCAAAAGGTGTTTGAGGGTTTCAACGACTTAGGATCAACATTAACTATTCATCGATTCTCTTTCTCTTGTCGTCGTTGTAGAGAAAGTGACATATAACCTTGTTAATCTCAAATATCAGAATTCTCTTAACATAGGTCATAACACAAATCCCACTTTTTCTTTGATGAATAACCAATCTAATTTTGAAGACATTAGAGGCTTTATCCTAGACACGCCGAAAGATATGAAGCATCGATTTTTCTAGTGTTGACTTTTGGCATTTATTATCTTTTCTCAATTGAAAACTGCCTTGCCTCTTTTAGAATTGATATGCATTTTCTTTCCTTTCCATTTTTTTTTTTTTTTTGCATAGCCTTCCTCAAAGTTTTCCTTGGATGACCCTCAATCTATGGATTTTCTTTTTCTAGCCCTTTCTCAAACATTGGACTTTTGTTCTAAGCTCCTCTTTGATCCATTGATCTTATCCGTGTCTCCAATATATTTCTCATTTGCCCCCAGTGTGGGGTGTGATCCTAGTCAGGGTTTCTTTTTGAAAGAAATATTTCACTAGGCTCAAAATGGGACTGCAAAGGATATAATTTTTAAGAAACGTGAAAGGATAACCAAGATGGCCTTTTCTCATTTCAAGCAAGGTCAGTTAGAACCGATAAATTTTGACCTCATCCAGTGTAATGATTTGGACTTGTAAGAATCATGATTCACGAGTCCATAACTACCGAATCCACTACATGTCATTATGCATACTGCTAAAACTTAGCTAAATGATGTGTGGTTCAATTTCAGGAGGTATGAGTTCAAAATTGTTTAGTCACCTCATGTCATTTTCAAGTATAGAGTCATTTCTGTAATCAAAACACTTTTAATCTTCCGGATTGATTAACCTTTATCGCATGTTGGAGTTTGATCAAAATATTTTGTCAGGATAAAATGTTAAACATTTGTTGATTTCAAAACAACAAAGAGACAAAAGCAAGGCATGTTTCGTTGAAGGATTAGAGGTGATCCCAAAACAAAATGCAGAATTCCAAAACAATATGATTGACTGTTCATCACCATTCTTGAATCAGCTTTTCTGGCAATATTTGCGTTTTGTCAAGCACTTTCGATCAACATGTCATTCTAAAGATGTTCGGGGGACAATATAGCCAATGACCCCCTCCTTCACGGGACTTCCTTATCTCTTGCTTACCAACTTTCAGACTCAATTCTTGCAATTCTTGCAACTGTTCACTTGAAATAGTTGAGGACCCCATCATGACATCACATCTCTTATCTGGATTATACCACCGAGAAATTGGTGGTTGCATGGGATCTGTCGACGTATAGCAACAGTCTGGAATCTGGCAGATTCTGGTAAATAAACCCACATGGCCACTGCTCAATTAAAATTCTTGCAACTATTCCACTGAAATGGTCGAGGACCCCACCATCACATCGCATATGTTGTCTGGATTACGCCACATGGCAAATGAACTTCTATCTTGGCAAAGACATTGGAGTAGTCAATGATGCTTGAGCGAGACTTGACTAGGCAAAATAACTGAGGTTTCTCAATCGAGAGTCATCTTCTGATTCAACTCCCTTCGCGGTTCTGGAATCCATAACAAAACCTTCAATCCTTCACTTCTTCATAGCTCGCTCAATTCTTTCGATGATCTTCACAACATCATGTCAATCTTCCAATGTTGTTGTGGTTGGTTGAGGATTGTTAGAAAACTTTCTAACAGCTTGGTAATCTTGGCAGCGCCCAGAAACTTGTAGTATCGCCACTACCGACGTGTGGAATCACACATTGTCTCTATTGGAAGAGCACCTGATGAATCTAAAACTCCTTTGTCCCCTCTTCAATTTCTCACTGACAGTGCAGCAAACAAACACCTATAGAGGAAGTCCTGCTCTGTTAAAGTTTCAGTCTTCTTCATGTTTTTCAGTCTAGGCATGTCTCTTCTCTCTACTCTTGCATTTTAATACTGACACTGTTGGAGGAAAATCATAGCTGATCTGAAACTACTGTATTCCTTCTTGGATTTCCCATTTGCGGATCTACAAACTGATTCCTGTCGAAAGAGCTCTGCTACGTTGAAGTTTGAAGTCTGCTCGTATTTTTCAGACCAGGTCTGGATCTTCAATGTACTAAGATGTCTCCATGCTGAAACTGATGAGAGAAATATTTGTAGCATATGCAACTTATAAATCCCGTCTTGCCTTCCCAATTTGCAGAGCCATAAATTGATTTTTGTAGAGAGAGTTCTGCCACATTGAAGTTCAGTGCTTAATCATTGTTTTTCAGACCATCTTGCTGCTGAAATGGAATTGAGCTCATAATTAGGGCAGCTTCCAAGAAGACTAATGCGCCATGTACAAGAGACCGGTAGTTGTTTGGTTCCATTAGATGATGTGGAGGCGATGAACATTTAACAATGCAACTGGATAAGAACCAGAGTTGTCATTAGTTGATGACTGAAGGCGTTGTTGCTTTTGTTCATGACGAAAAACGGGAGATACAGCTTCAATTAGATATGAACAAGCAGTGTTCCCACAGAAGACTGTGCAGATATTCTCTTTCCATTTGATGCTCAACAGTTGTTCGAGCAGATCTGAGTCTAGATACTTCACATTTAATGCTCTCAACCTTAATCTGATAATGAGCCTCTATCTGACATCTTTCTTCACCTCCATCATTTTTCTCCAATCACGTGCAGCACAGCTTGTATAGGGGACCTACCTTTCATTCTGGTGCATGCATGACAAATGTATGAACATGTAATCTATATGGTGAACTCACCCTTCGAGAGGTGACAATATGGTCGTAACTCTTGTATGATGGACAAGAATCGTGATTTTTGCCCAAACTCTACAATGAAAATTTTCGGAGCAACGGCCAATGTGTCACCCATAAGTCTTGAGTTCAAGATGCTTCAAGAAGAGTTTGCCCTTATGCAAAAACGATAGCACATACAACCTAAGGACAGGTTCTATTCATTATGTGAACATGGGTAGGTTTTCTATCTGGTCTCAAAAGGATCTCATATCTGCCCAGTGACGTTCTTCGTAAAGACAGTATGGGGGCGTTGCAAGGAATGGTTAAGGCACGTATACCCACCATTACCAAGCAGGCACTCAGATATGAGTTGGGTGTTTCACGCATCTGAACCCTGACCAATAGTCTTAGGGTAGATCGCTAGTTCCCCACCTAACCTAGAAGTTTGTGTGTGCTTTCAAAAATAAATACAGGTGATGCATGAGACAATTCTATAAAATGCATGGAAATAAATATTAACAAAAAAGATAAAAATGCAAAATCTTAAACACATAAAATATACAAAGCTTAGTCCAATAATGTCAGAAACAGTACCTTCCCCAGTGGAGTCGCCATTCTGTCGCACTCCAAAAAATTCAGCGCGCGGCATCGGCTGGCGATTTATCATCGCGTTGTTGTTGTTGCGTTTGGTTCGTTGGAGTCGCCACCTAGTAATTCATTGAGGGCTACTAGGAAACCTGATATACTCGTCTTGTCAGAGATCGCGGGTAAGGGACTGGTTGTGGTTAGGGAAGGTATTAGCACCCCTAACACACCCTACCTGAGGTAAGCTGCTTCACGAATTTGATGTGTTAAAGAAGTTTTAATAATTGTCTTTTCGTCGGAAATTAGAAATATCACTTACGTATAAGTTAATAATTCTTAACCGTGATCCGATCAAATATTAAATTCTTCTTTAATAAATTTGCAATTTTATCATTTTAAAAATATATACAAATAAATAAAACAAAATACAAGCACACACATATACTTTCACTATTTTATTTTTCTTTTCTTTTCTTTTCTTTTCTTTTCTTTTACATCCATATTTACAAAATATAAATTACAAAAAAAAAAAAACTAAACAAATTACATTAAAACCCATTAAAATTACAAAGCAGTCCCTAAACAATCCATAACAGTGCTGGGAACCCTTCAGGAACAGTAGGGAACAGTGTGGCGCGTCTTCCCACGCGCCACCGTCACTGGCGGCCAGCAGAAACAGGAGACGGGGTGGATCTGGAGCGCCTTCTTCTCCTCTTCCTTTCCTCACCGGCGGTGAGCAACGCCGTTACCTGCAGAACACAAGAAAACGCAAGCAACAGTCTGTTTTAGTTTTATTTTTCTCAGATCCGGTTCCTGCGGGTCTGTCACGGTTTGTTGCCCGAGAGTTCATCCCTGTAGTGCATCTGGTTGTTGGGCATCATCGGTGCTGATGGCGGCCGGATCTCGGTCCAGATCTGCTGCACGAGTTTGAATCGGAGGACCGGTTGCTGAAGAATTTGCTGGTGGTTTGAGACGGAGACACCGCTGCTGCTGGTTCGCCCGGATAGTGGTTGACTGGAGTGAGGGCTGAGTCCGTGGGCGCCGCCGTGCTCAGGCTGAGAGAGACGAGAGGAGGATGGTGACCGGCGGGGAGAGAATCGTGAGGTGCTCTCCGGTTTGGTTTTGAAAGAGAGGGGGTTGTGGGTTTGTTGTGGGGGAAAGGAGGAAAGGCACGGGTCCTCTGATTTTCATCCGAGAGAGGGATGAGGAAGATTTTGGAGGATCTGTGGAGGGGGGGGGGTTTGATTCGTGGCTGTTGTGGTGCCGGTGTTCGATTGTGAGGGGAACGGTGATGAGGGAGGAGTGTTTTGGTCGGCGATGGGGCTGTTAGGGTCGGCTGCCAGCAAGAGGGGAGACTCCTTCGGGTGCAGGGAAGAAGGCCGGCGGGAGGAGATGAAGGGGGCACGGCTGTTGGGAGAGAGGGGCTGCGGTTGGTTGGTTTTTGTTTGGTGGGGGCTGATCGGTGGCAGGGAGAAGGAAATCAGCCGGCGGCTGGAGAAAAAAAAAATAAAATAAAAAACCAAGGGGGCGGCTGTTTTTGGAGAGGGTTCGGCTGAAGGGGGTAACAGCCGGTTGAGGGAGAAAAAAAATGTCAAGGGTGGGGGGGCGGCTCCCTTGAGAAAAATGGGAGATGATAGGTTTAGGGTTGCTGTATTTTTTTTAGATGTTGTCAAAATTGCCCCCCCTCCTTTTGTTTGAGTTAAAGACCAGTATTTATAGGCAAAAATGTTGCTAGGGTTTTTCAACTTGGTCCCTCAACTTCTTTCTTTTTGTAAATTTTGATTTTTCTTATTTTTTGTATTTTTTGAAACGAGCAATATCAACGTCGACTCAAATGCGGAAAATCAATGATTTAAAAAATGACGCGTGAAAAGTCGAACACGTTTGAAAATCTTTTAACAATTTAAATTCTTTTTTTAGACGACGTTGAAAATGCTAAAATGATGAAAATATATTAAAAAAACATATTTTTTGGATTTTCATTATTTTTCTCTATTTTTGGATTTTTTGAAAATATATCAAAAACATGGGTCAAAAATTGGGTAGCAACACTTATATCCACTACTACTTTCTTATATTCCTTTTTTTCCATATTTAAGACCTTTTCCCTTGCTTTTATATATATATATATATATATATATATATATATATATATATATATATATATTTAGAGTCATATGCTCCTTATATCTTAGTCTTAGATATGAAAGCCTCGTTTACAAGCTTCTTAACATGAAGTCGATCTTCTTCAAGCTCAATATGACAAGCAACATCATCAAATGTCTTGATATTGTTATTATGGATAAGGTTAGCACGCATGTGTTCCTAATTGATTAGCAAAGAGTAGGTCACAACTTGGACTTATTGTTTATCAGTTTTCTCATACCCAACACCTCTTAATTCACTAATTATATTAGACATGATTGTAAGATTCTGTCTCATTGTCTAATTTTGATGCTTCTTGTAACCATCAAATTTAAGGGTTAACTAATGAAGTCTAGCAGTGAAGGTTCCCCCATACTGAATCTTCACTACATCCCAAATGATACAGTTCAGCCATGTGATACGACCCAAGTAAGGTCAGATTCGGATTTTGGCGTAAAAAGCGCAACAATCCAGGTTTACGGCAACAATCATAATTCTCAATCTGATCGTTGGATCGGGATAATATTTTATATGGACTCTCTAGACATATCTTACTACCTTGGGTTAAAAATTCAGGTCAATCGGAGTTCGGGAAGGACTGATGCGAACCTTGTGATCACGTGGTCATGCAACCCACAATCAAGATTGAGATCTGATCCTGGAAAGCCGAAATAGGTCTGATAGGAGTGTGACACAATGGAAACCTGCCCCAAGGCACCAACACTATTAGAATGAGTAGAATGACGCCACGAAGCCAGTTAATCTTTGATAAGTCAGATTCAGTTCGTTCAAGAACTGAAGAATGTAAGAATCATTCTCACACGTTAAAACTGAAAAATTCAGAATAATAATCATCAAAGCTGCCAAAATTTTGGCTTACATGAGTTTAAATAGTTCTTAAAAAGTTAACCCTAATGGACCCCTTATGTGGACTTCTATGAGGTCCGTTCAAAACTAGCCCAAAACCCTAAACTGAAAAGCCCATAACCTGATCCAAACAAGCCTTGGACCCTAGCTCAAAACAAAGTTTTAATTAAGCCCAAACATTAAAGAAAATAATAAAAATAACTAATCTATCATTAAATACCACCAGCCCTTCTTTCCTTGTGTAGCTAGGATGAATAAGCAATCCTTATAAGAAAAGGATTCTGAAACATTAATGAATCACTGCCACACTTGTAGATTATATTGCAACTCATTAAAGATCCTTATGGAACTAGGAAATTCCCAAAGCCAGCTGCCACATCCTTATAGGAAAAGAATCCTAACCAAATAGGAAGTCCACAAGTCAAATAGAAGTAAATAACAAAATCCGTACAGCCTCTGTTGACCAGTATTGCGGTTCCTTCCCAAACTCCGATTGACCTGAATTTTTAACCCAAGGTAGTAAGATATGTCTGGAGAGTCACATAAAATATTATCCCGATCCAACGACCAGATTGAGAATTATGACTGTTGCCGTAAACCTGGACTGTTGCGCTTTTTACGCCAAAATCCGAATCTGACCTTACTTGGGTCGTATCACATGGCTGAACCGTATCTTTCCCTCCCTCTTCAAGAAGATTCGCCCTCGAATCTTGAATACGATTAATAATGATTGCAGTAGCCTCTTGTTTAAGCCTTCAGAATCCCCTTCTTGCTAACACCTTTCTCCAACAACACTGTATAAAAGTGGTGACTAATAAGAATTTCAAATAAGCATGCCGTACTAACCACTTGCGTACATATTTTTGAATGATAACCACAGTGACTCTCCTTCGTCTTTCATCCTTTTGGTATTGTACCTCTTTTTCCTATGAAGCTTGAAGATCATAAACTAATCTTCTACACTTATCAGCTTGTCGTTCTAGAACCCCTAAACCATGGCTTAGTTTTTCACATCGTTGATCTACAATCCTTCTCTGTTCCCTCTCCCTTAGTGAATACATGACACAGATAGGGAAAAAAAAACAAGAAGACGATGAAAAGAATAGAGTTTATAAAGGGAAGAACACTGATTTAGATTCCAGATTACGAATCTGACTTTTGTTTGGACCAGAACTTATCAGAAAAAAAAACAAACAAATGCGAAACTGATGAAAATGACTCAAACAACAACCAAATATCAAAATATGATGATAGTATAATGGCAGGAACGAAATCAACAGAAACAAAACAAGTTTTGAAAGATAACACCAAACAGACCCATTACGACAAAACAAGACCCAATTGAGGAACCTAAAGAAACCGATATCCAAATGACCTCGAATTTAATATCTAGTATTAAAATACTATGAAAACACCAAAACTCAATTTATAGGTCGTTCTCTAATTTCTAGGTACCAAACTCCTTGTATGATCAGTTTGCAGCAGAATTGAACCTCCAATTAAAACCTCCAGAAGCCGATATCAAAATAAGCCCAAATTTAATATATGGTGCTATCTCATCCCCAATACACATAATATGAAGTTTCAATTGATTCTAAGGTGGTTTGCTTATGGTTCACTAATAGTAGTGTTTCTGCGGTAGAATTGAACCTCAAATTAAAACCTCAAGCAAATAATATCAGAATAAGCCCAAATTTGATATATGATGCTATCCCACCCCCAATATACTTAATATGAAGTTTAAATTAATTCGGAGGTGGTTTGCTTATGGTTCACCAAGATTTGTGTTTCTGCGGTAAAAATTGAATGATCCTTCAAATTTCAACTAATCACTTTTTTTCTATTTCTTTCTTTCTTTTTTTTTTCTTTTTAATAAACTGGTATGATTAGAGACAGTAACCAAATGAAATATAAACTTTTTTTTTCTTTAGTATTCCCTTAAGTTTTTCAGTGTTTGCATCCATCTTCTTGTTTTTCGAGTCTGCATCATCAAAGCAAAAAAAAAAAAAAAAAGTTTATATTTCATTTGGTTATTGTCTCTAATCATATCAATATAATCTACAAGTGTGGCAGTGATTCATTAATGTTTTATAATCCTTTTCTTATAAGGATTCCTTATTCATCCTAGCTACACAGGGAAAGAAAGGCTGGTGGTATTTAATGAAAGATTAGTTATTTTTATTATTTTCTTTAATGTTTGGGCTTAATTAAAACTTTGTTTTGAGCTAGGCTCCAAGGCTTGTTTGGATCAGGTTATGGGCTTTTCAGTTTAGGGTTTTGGGCCAGTTTTGAGTGGACCTCATATAAGTCCACATAAGGAGTCTATTAGGGTTAACTTTTCAAGAACTATTTAAACTCATGTAAGCCACAATTTCGGCAGCTTTGATGATTATTATTCTAATTTTTTTAGTTTTAACGTGTGAGAGTGATTCTTGCATTCTTCAGTTCTTAAATGAACTGAATCTAACTTATCGAAGATTAATTGGCTTCGTGGCGTCATTCTACTCATTCCAATAGTGTTGGTGCCTTGGGGTAGGTTTCCATTGTGTCACGCTCCTATCAGACCTATTTCGGCTTTCCGGGATCAGATCTCAATCTTGATTGTGGGTTGCATGACCACGTGATCACGAGGTTCATATCACCAAACTTATTGGGTTGAAAGATGCTTTTCAAAATACAATACTATATCATTTCTCATGCTACTCAACATTAGATTGCGAGTTACACGATCCTTACGCTTATAGGTTTGATATGCTTCCATATCAAGTTTGTGATGAGCAATATTTTCTTGTTAGGTTCAGCCATCGGTTGTGTGATTGTTTCCAATATTTCTTGCTTTTCTAGGAGATACTCAATCTTACGATGCCAAACATCGTAATGTTTTCACTTAGTTTATCTTCATTATTCAAATTAGCAATAATACTCTTAAATGCAGCCATATTAAGCGTGGTTGACACCAATTACAAATATTAGTATCTAGTATAATTTAAATGGCATTTATTGTCACTCCATCTTAAATTAAACAAATAATAATCTAACACATACAATATAAATGAAAAGAATGTCAAACACTTAATCAATTCCCATTTGTATGGTCTAATTATTATTGAAAATTTAAATGAGTGCAAAATTATAGTTATTAGTTTTAACTAACAATTCTTACTAATCAAATTACAGATATTTTCATATACATGTATATAATATAATTAAAAATTAAATTATATAAAAATATGCAGTTCAAAAAACAAAAAAAAACCAATTATCTTAACAACAATACAAATATTGAAAAAAAAAATATAAAATAAGAATAATAAATTTCAGATTTATTTTATTTTGTAGGTACATAATGAGGGTCTCCAATTACATCATTTACTTCATCAAAGTGATCTCCAAGTTCATTATGCTCGAACCATGAAATGAATTTAGCAGCAGTATCCAAACAACATGCGCTTCTTACAGTGCATCATATACCTTTTTTAGTACACTAATGTTCCCTTTCAAGCAGCATTTTATCAGCGAGATTGTTTAAATCTAAGAATTTCAGCCTATATTCCAACGATAGTCACACTAACATCCATTCCTCAGATAGAGAACTGAGAACAATTAATATTTGATGTTCTATATAGAACTCATAAACACCACTTATAGCCAGTCTACTCATCCAATAATACATATAATCAATGTACTCTTGAATTTTATAAACATGATTGATGGTATAATTCAATAAATGATCAATTTGTTATTGTCTATCCACTACAATAAAAAATATTTCAAAAACACATAAATATTATAATTAATATTTAATTAACACATGTATCATTTTTGTTTTTGTTTTTGTTAAAAGCTAAACTAGCACCATAGTTAATCAATATAATGTATTTGTAAATGTTTATATTAACAATTAACCAACATTTGATTGCCTCTTTCATTTTTTTTTTTCAACTCAACTGCTAAATGACAATTACACATCTTAGGTGTGTTCTCATGTTTTTTTTTTTTTTTAATTATCAAATAGCAGTTGCACACTTGTTAAATCCCATAAGTGTATTTGAGATGTTAGAAAATTTGCTTTATTTGGCATTTGTGTATCTGCCATTTGAAGTAAATTTTCAACATATATATAATTTTCATAAGAAGCAATTTTGCAAATTATAAAGATATTAACTGATATAATTACACAATCTCTTTTAAAATATTTTTTAAATTAAATTAATTTATTTGACCCTTTAATATTAAATTTATTTTATATTAATCTTTTCAGTTGAGCCTGGAATTTAATGATTTGTAGCTCTAAGGGATTCATCTGGGTTTAAAAAGTTCAACTAGATTTGATTGGTTTTTTCCCCCTTTTATACTCATTTTTTTTTCTAGTTTCTTCCTAAAATGTTTTTGTAGTTTTTTTCCCACTTCCTATGGGATTCTCCATTTGTTTTGAAAAAAAACACATGTTACCTAGAGCTTTTTTTTTTTTTTTTTCCAGCTCTGTCCAATTTAGTTTTTTTGTGAAGATTTTTACTTTTAAATTAAATATAAGCAACAAATATTTTTTATGTTTTATTCCAATTTCTTTTAAAAACCAGGCCAGTCTCAACTCTAGGTCTCCTAGGTCGCAAATCAACTTGTTGGGTTAAGCATAGTTTTAAATAATGTATTTTGATTTTAATTTTTTTCTCTTTCTCAAGTCCTTACTCTCTTGAGTTTTATTTTTATTTTGGATTCTTTTGTGAAGTTGTGGCCTTAAGAATTTTTAATTTTGTCATTCAATTCAATATTTGATTTAATGATATTTGAGATTTTGACCCTCAATGTTTTGATTTTTAATTTTTATTCTTTGTTCTTTTATCAAAATTTAATTTATTTTTAATTTTATCATTAGATTTTATAATTTTGATTTTTTTTAATTTCAATTTACCTGGGTGTGCTGCTATGTTTTTTTACTTTTTTTTCCCCGGATTACATCTTTTATCATTTTGATTCATAGGAATTGACAATTATTTTTTTTTTAATAATGTTGAGTCGCTAATTTTTTTAAAAATATATTTTCAACACTTAAATATTGTTTTTTCACACTTTTAAAAAAATTAATCTAACACACCTCGAAGCGTAAGCAAGCTATTTAGTGAAAACTAAGCTTGTACTTAGGAGTGTGGTTGGCGTGGAAGTGTAAAAATGATTGTGTTGGGTTGACGTTAGATTGCTTTGATATGGAGTTGGACGGAAAGTCCAATGAGTATTGATCTTGACGTGCCTTATATCCATCTTCTTACCTTTCAAACCTTGAACATAGTATGATTGGAAGATAGTCTCGTGTAGTTTTGCTGCACTAGCAGAAGAAAGCTTCATGACATGTTTTTCACTGTTTACTGATGAACTGAGGATGGGTTTTTTTTCCAGCATTGCCATATTATTGAAATATAATCTCACTTTCATCTCTTTTGTTTGCTTAATTTTCTTTCTTCTAATGCAATCTCCCTTTGCTGCTTACAAAGAGGCTGGTCTTCCAATAACAAGCAGTACCTGTAATTAATAAGTTAATCAAGAAACGTTTTGATGCCCGCAAAAAGAAAAAAGAAAAAAAGAGGAGAAGATAAAGAGGAAGAAGAAGAAGATGATGATGTGAAGCTATTCACTTAACATCATCATCACCAGGAAGAACATCGGGTTGATCATCTGAAAGAAGGAGAAGAAGAAGGAGAAGAAGGTCTTGATGCACAGACACTGTAATTAGATACACTGTTTGTGCGATTTCAATATGCAGAGAGGACTAGTAGGACTCTGCTTTGTTTGGAACAGCCGCAGACGTTGTCACTTAAAAACCAATCCTCCATCTTCGCCTTCACCTTCACAAAAGACAAACATCTATCTTTAAGTCAATCTCTGAACACAGCAATGCCCCCATCAAATCAAAGAGAAACAGGTGTAAGAATCCCTCCTGTGGACTGGACAGTGTCGTGCCCTCTCCTATTTCCTCTGGACCCACATGACTACTGTCCTTTTCTCCCAAATAACCCACCAATCTCCTACTAACACATGAACCATTCTAAGCAGCCAGCCTCAAAATTCTCCCCCTCTTTACTCTCTCACGTGGCGCAATATGAGTTGTTTTCATTCAAGTAAATAACAAGCATGTTATTTTATCTTTTCAAATAACATAAAACTATTTTATGGAAAGCCGTCAGGTCTCTCTTTCACTCCAATCTCTGAGTTTGCTTCGCTCTCCACGCCTCCTCTCTCTCTCTCTCTCTCTCTCTCTCTCTCTCTCTCTCTCTTTCTCTCTCCGTGGAGTGCGTTGTTTCGGACCGAAATACCCTTGTGGAGAAAGCTACTCTCGAGTTGTTTTTGTGCGCTTGTAAGTGGTCAAAGCTTGTTGCTTTTTTCGTTAAAGTATATTCTTTTTTTATTTCTAGTGTTTCACAACAACCTAATCCTTGCTTCGGTTATTTGTGTGGATTTGTGTTTCTAGGGTTTTTAAGGCTATGAGAAGAGGATACTTCTTTTTCTGAGGTAAGGAATTTTGGATTTTGGTTCGATTTTAATTACGATCCTATCCACTTCTAGCTTCTTTGCTCTTCTTAGTTGATTTTGATGTGGGCTAGGGTTTTCTTAATTCTTCAACTTCGAGTTCTGTTCTTTCATGATGAAGTAAATATGTGAAGTGGGTTTCGTTTAGATTAAAGTGATCGTGTGTATTTTTTTCCGATTAAAATGGCTTGGAGTTTGATAAAGGGTTGTTGTGGATCTAAGCTTTGGAGGGTGACTGACATCGATAGAGAAATGAAGAGAAAACAGTTGTCTTAGTTTGGTATGGGATGCTTGAGATGATGGAACCTAGACAAGTTTTAATAATGGTCAGGATTAGGTGTTAAGCTATACTGTGGCTAGTTTCCTATTAGTGTTGTTAATGTTTAAAGCATGTGTATTCTCGAACTGAAGCACCAGATTTCTCCTTTGTTATGCAATATGTAGCTGGTATTCATATTCAATACTTACATATAGATTAAACTTGAACCTTTTTTTGATAAGCTTCTGTTTTTCAACTAAAGTTTGTTACAATTGTGTATCTTTCGTGGCCATCATGAAGATTGTGATGCTGTGTGCTTTCAAATTTACATTTTTTTTTCTTTTCCCAATTAACTTCTGGATTAATTATTGCTGAAGATAGTAGAGATTATGAAAGCAATGACATTTAGGCGATGTGGAGGAAGTTATGTTTATGCTTAAATCTTTGTATTAATAAAATGGAGAAATTTGCGAGATCACTTGATTCTATTTTATATGCGCATTTGGTTGTGATAAAGATGGTATTTATTTCTGTCTTTGTACAGATGTTGATTATCATCTTACAAAAGTAGTTTGCCTAACTGATCTATAGTTTACATGGAATGTTAATTATCACAGATTTTGTGTATCGATCCCTATTTCCACAGACAATTTCCACAGACATGCATAATGATTGGCCTGACTTGCACGCAGTTGATAATATTATTCATATGATGGCTTCATATTTGGTCATACATTTAATTGTTTGAGGAGTAAGTCGTTTGGTTCAGTAGGTAGATTTATTTGTTAAGATCACAGTTCATGAATTTTCTTGACTTAACATCATTGTTGTGGACACTTGTTCATGTTCTTGGCCGAGAATCTATGATTTGAATGGTTAGCTTGTAGCTGTATGACTTCAAAGAGAGCCATATTCATTTCCTTGACTATATAAATGATATTTAACATGTTAGTCTTATTATTATATCATATATATAAAGAAGATCGGAATCCTAGTCTGTTGCATTTTGTCCACTTTTCAAATTTGGTTCTCAGATGCCATAACTGTTACTGTTAATTATCGTCTTCATTTCCTTTTTTTCTTTCCTTCTTGCTAGTTGGAGACAATGATTTTAACAAAGCAATATCGTTGTATACACTCCTCGAGTTGTCAATGCACAAAAGGGCATCTAAGTGAAGACGTGATTTTTTTAGTATTTCAACAGCTGAACTGGAACCCTAAGTTCATTGCTACTTTGTCCTGTGTATGCAAATGGTTTGATGATCTTGCCAAGCGAGTGTTATGGAAGGAGTTTTGCCGAACAAGGGCTCCAAAGATGATGCTTGATCTGCAATCTAGTGGAAGTCACAGTGTTGATGGGAATTGGAGGGCACTTGGGAAACTGCTTATTTACTGTTCAGGATGTACAAAGGGTGGCCTGTTCAATAACATTAACATCCCTGGTCATTTTGTTTATAGGACTCGGTTTTCTAGGACTTCTGGGAAGAGCTTTCTTTTGCCACAATGCAGGACAGATGTATTATACGTGTCTGATCCCTGTGAACATCTTGACCAGGGGGATGAAGGGGATGTGGGGTTTTTTCGAGGAATTTTCAAGTCATTTTCAATGTCGAAGGTTCGGAAAATGCTAATTAAAAGGAAGGCCCAGCTTCACCCCACAGAGGTGTGTCCTTACTGTAAGGCGAAGTTGTGGAGTATGCAGCAAGCTGAAATGATACCACAGAGTGCCAGCTGCAGACTAGGTGCCTATGATGACTGCATTGAGTATTATGTGTGCCTCAATGGACACATGCTTGGAATATGCACTCTCCTACCTTTGTCTGATTCAGAAGAGGCCTCTGAGTTGGAATGAATGCAGGTATCCTCCTCAACTGAGGAATTTAGTTTTTTTTTAGATAAAATTTAGGGGAGGTTTTGACTGTGGTCAAAGAGACATCTATTTGTCACAAGCAATAAGGTAATAATTTGTTCGACAGGATACAGTCTCTTTGTGGCCGTGGAGGCTAGGAAGATGTATGTGTTCCCCTTTATGAAATTAGATCTACGTGCAGATCATTTTGTTCAATAACTAACAGTAAGGAACTGAACCACAGCTTTGCTAACAAAGCATGCCTTCATGAATTTTGGTATTCCTACTCACTTGGACCTCATGATAATAAAGTCATTTTCTTGTACATCATCTGTGGTGGAGAAATTCATTTGCGTTATGGAATGTTGTTAGTAGACTGATCTGTGTATGGTCTAGGACATGCCGTAGAGCTACCTGTTCATTCTACACTCTGCCTGTTACTGACATGTAAGGTATTTCATGTGCTTTTCCTTACCAGCAAAAATCTATAGCTAACAGAATCTTCTTTTTTTCTCAACAGTTGTCTAGGCCTGGGTTTGTTTCTTGTTGTGGACAGTGCAAATTTGGATGGAAAGTGATAGGCTTCCTGATAGCTTTATCACCCTGGAGCCGAAACTAATCATCACAATTTAAACTTCGATTCTGCTTCCTGGTCCTGCTTAGGCCAATTGTTTCATAGAGAAGGGTTGGAGTCTGTTGCTGACCGTGGTTTAATCATCTGTTACTTATTGTGAGCGTGTAATGCTGTAGTGTACATTTTATGTATTGCCCATATTTGTATTTGGATGGCAGATTGGTAACTGCAGTAATTCACAGCCCCATGTTGTCAATGATCAGTTGTTTTGCCTGTTAGATTTTCTATGAAAATCTTGATATGATTCAGAAGGTTAATCACCTGTACATGTTTTGCATGAGCGATGTGGTCTTTATCAGCTAGGGAGAGATGACAGTCTATTTTTATTCTTGTTTCTCACTGTGGCGCTAGAAATGCATGATAGGAAGTCAGTTTATCATCCCACTTTAGGGCTGCCTTGCCCACCTCAGGTTGATTTTATGAGTTGCCATATGAAATGTTAGTTGCTGTGTCATTACAATTTTTAATAAACAGACGAAGAAGCAGTGTGGTGTTCATATTGAAAACAGAAGACCCCAGCTTGGCTTATGAAGAAATTCGTCTTTTTCCCCGTGTCCTAGTCTTGAGATTTATTTTCCTTGTTCTGGACAAACTGGAATGCAAGGCCTTTTAATTGATTAGATATGATTGATGCACCCGATTTCTTTAATTAGGATGATGGTTGTGCAATAAAATTGCGCGTAGAAAGTTGGTTCTTGTTGAGCATAATTTGGATAATGCAGGGAGGAACGAAAATGGTCTGTAGAAAGAGGCCAGCGGTTTGACTCTGATACCATGGCTGTAAGCCTCTGACAGGAAAATTCACCTACAAGAGCTCTCTCTTTCAGCCTCAGAATCGGAGGAAGAAAGAATACAATGGTATGAAACGGAGCCCTCAAGCTGAAGATATGCTCTCATGTGAATAACAGGACAAGCTAGCCTTGATGCATTATAAGTTGTTGAGTCGGGGAATTGATCTTTCGACTTCAATAGGTTCCGGCTTGGCGTGAGCTTCGGAAGAGGAGTTCACTGCTAAAGAAGCGCAAATTAGGCTCGCCTGATGTTGTCCTTTTTCACACACCTTCAGGGCCGGTTTTCCCTATCTATCGACCAGCATTCAAACAAATGAATGACCTGCTGAGAGTAAGGAATTGGTTTCTCTTTCAAGGGTGCTATCAAGTCTTGCTTTCAAGCTGTATTCTTTGAATTATCAACTTATACTTTCCTCCTTGAGTTTATACACTCTCGGGGGGAGCAGTGGTCATCAGGTAATCTCTGGCCTGAGAAAACTAGGTTCCCATTGGACCGTCAGAATATCTCAGGATCTGATTTAGATCAATTTGAGCGGGGTCCCTCAAAAAGCATGGGATTATTCTCACAAACCCTTTCTCCTGTTCCTCAAACGAATTAGTGTTGATTAGCTGTTCGAACCATATACTAGTGTTGCTGGAATGAAACGCAGCCTCGGAACAGAATTATGCTGCTTGCTGGGCCCTGATGGTGGAACTGACATTTTTTAGGGGAAGAAAGCGGCCGGGGGAGAGTGGGCATTCCCTGTGAGTGGCTCAGCTGTTTGGACAAAAACGCGGCTGCATCGAATGCAATGGTTCTTGTAAAATAATGAATATCACATATTGATCAACTAAAGAGATTCAACAACTAAAAAAAATTTGATTTTTTATGATCTTTCCTTTCTTCAAATGAAATGAACAGAGATAGCATTAGACCGATTTTCTAAATGTCTTTTTGGATATTCCTCAATATCCCGGCTATTCATGGAAGGTGCGAAGAAGATGAATGGGGTAGTATAAGTGATTAAGAGGTGTGGTAACTTATATCACGGGAGGAAATTTTGGACATAGTTGTATTACTATTAATGAATGGCTCCATGATTTTTTATGGGCAAAGACATCCTAAATAATTCGTTCTTGTGGTTTTTCATTATTTGCATTTGGCTTTTTTTTTCTTTATTTTTTTCTTACGCACTCATTTTGTCTGGACTTTTAGTTTAAGGTTTCTATTCAGCAGTCGAATTACTGGCAAGAACTTATTGAATCAATCGTTTGGGCTCAAATCAGTTTTTCAGGAAATGAAGCAACAGAGGCCCTTGTTTACGAAGTGCATTTTTCGATCCTAGATGAGCAACCATGATAAGAAAGCATTAAATTGATTGATTTTAACACACAACGCAAAACAAGTATTAAAATAAGCTAATAAGCTGCACGTTAGTGCAATAATCATCAACAAATCCAAAACAATTCGAGTTGAGTGGTGCAGGAATTTGTTACAAAATTCTACGAGAACCAAGCTTATATTATTTTAATTCAACGATTTCTGAGGTTTACAAGCTATACCAACTTTACTTGTAGGAAACTGTCATGACTGATAAAAAAAAAGTCTTGTCAGAATAAAGCTTATATAATCTGTAACTACTGGACTTGTTGACACAATCTGATTACTGAGAGCAGTTGCAAGCACCACGGGTTGCTCGAATTGTTGGATTATTCTGATTTTGAGATATATTGTATAATTTTATGATATATATTCTGATCATTGGGTTCAGAAAACTAATTAGAGGTTGATAACTTATTTTTTTTTGAATATATTGCTAGTTTTGGTAAAATTTATTAAGCTTGATTAAATACATGTTTTGATGAAATTAGATTTGTGTGGGTATAGGGTTTATGGAAGATGTGATGGTAAAATAACCATAGATTCTTGGGATTCTCTTCTATGCTTTTCTCTATTGCTTCTTCATCAATCTTGCTTTTTCTTTTTTTTCTTTTTTATGCTAGGGACAAATGGATATGTCATCTTACAAATTTTGATAATTTTGCGAGCTTCAAATCTCCATAAGAGACAATGATTTTCTAGCAGAGAATGATTTTTTAGCTTATAAGTTTTTGAATTCTATTTTATTGGATTGAAGGCGAATGTCCATGTTGTATATCATTAGCTTATGATATTCACACACACACACAATATTGTTCATTTTGGACTTTGCTCATATTATGACCGATTAAGCTTCAGTGACTGTTTACCAAAAACATATGTTTTTACAAGTTCATAAAATTATGTATGGAGGCTGACACTTTGCCCAATGTTGTTAAGGAAGTCGATGACCTGATGATAAAGGAGCCAAGCCCATGGAGATAGATCCAAACCATTGGTTTGGATTGCAACTACTAGAAATAAACCTTGTTGTAGATAAATCTTTAAGGATAAATAGTTTTATTAATTTATCCTTGTATTATTGAATAAGTTCTTGGTATATTTTTAATTATGTCTATATTGTTGTATTGGATTCGATTTTATCAATATATTCTCCATTCAGATTTCTTCACTTAAATTAATAAAACTATGCTTTTTTTTTTTTTTTTAATTTCCAAGTTATCTTTGAGATGTATAAGAATATATCAAAAACTCAAAATTTCTTATTTTTTTAAGAAATAAAAAGTTTTAAAATCACTAACCACTTGTATTTTTTAAAATAGAGAGTTTAATTTTCTTAATTAAAATTATATTCTGATATAACTATGTATTTCAGAATTAAAAATATAGTTATTAATATGGATAGAAAGATTTGACATAACTACATTAAACATGCCTTTTTGTGAAAGTCAAAGTTTTGATCCTAAGAATGATCACAAATGACATGGTTTTTTGTAATTAATTTCTATAAAGCTTAATAATTAATTATCAAGTTTGACCAATGCCCATTTATATAGAAATTTAAAACGCATTTAATGAATTGATTATCAATTTGTCACCATATATATTCAAGATGTTAATTAGGCATCTAATTATAATATTCGGAACCACATATGACATATATATATGATCCATGTCTAAAAAACCACAAGAACATCTGTTCCTATTAACCCACAAATCGACAGCCCCACAATCAATAACTTGGTGATCGATCAATTATTGCTGAAAAAATCAATCAACAACCAGTCAGATCCGGACATGTTACTTTATAAATCCCCAAGAATTGACACTAGTTTTTTTTTTTTTTTTTTTTTTTTTTTTCATATATACTAGTTCATTCGAAGGTTCAAATTACTCTATACTCCTAAATTAATTTATATATCTCTTAGTCCACTTTGATTAGGCTGATAGAAATGATGAATATAGAGGTTAATGTAGACCAAAAGTGGAAGCACAAGGGTTGATTTTTTATTGCAATGAATTTATTTTGAACATATATATATATATATATATGGGGGAATATCTGATGATTTAAACCTAATTTTATTAGATATATTATTAAATTGACAAATGGATGCATATTTGATTCAAACTACACAAATCAAGCAATAAAACAGTTATAGATGATTGAGTCAGAAAGGGGCTAGGTCGTTCTCCCACTCTCCAATACTTCGAATGCAATTGTCCATAGGACAAATTATTACATATGATTAAATATATACTTACAAATTATGGCTAACATTTTTAGAGGTTCTTCCATCAAGAAATTAACCCAATGTTTGCCGAAGCATTTAGTAAAACTTTGTAACAAATTTCTCATAATATCTTTTAGGAATTGTCATCCTTTCATTCTCATCAATATATTCAAACAAGCACAACTTCATTTCCCTCACTTCCCTCGAATCAAACAACAAAAAATGCATTTTTTTCCCTCACTTTAATTTTTTTTTATATTCCCTACCACTTTCTGCATGTGTTCTCCTATAAAGTATTCATGAATTATAAGAATATGATCAAAAGATTATTGAGAATTCAATCTCCACTTTCATCATAATAAACAAAAACAAAAAAACAACCTTTAAATTCTATATGATCATTTTAATGATTTTTTTATAAACAAAAGTGATTTGCACCTAATATTTAACGATTAAAATATATGAAATAGAACTGTTATCAAACTGAAACATCACAATATAGGAGTTAAGAAAATATATAATTCTGCGAGTGTTGATTTTTATTCTTTTGTTATTACCCTTCATTAAAAATTTTTATGTCGATTACAAGCATCCATTAAATTTGAAAGCTTTTTGTCAGAAAAATTCTTGAATTTTCTTTATATGAATTCTTGACCGCCAGAATCTCAAATTATTTTCATTCTACATAGTGCTATTGTAGCTTTTTATCCTGTTAGAATTATGGATGATTTTAATTTCTAAGCGATCACTCCATTCAATTTGAAAATAGACTAGTAGCTGTGAGTGGGAGGGAAGCATTTCCCCTTTTAGAAAAGGCACTTTCCTTTTATAGAAAGTTTTTCAGCCTTGGAATCTTATGGGCAAAACAATAATGCACAAGACTACTAGCTGGTATTATTGATTTCATTTCATCTTTTCCTATATAAATACCAACAATTGTGAGTATGCATGTGTGCATAGAGTTGCAATCCCATGAGGATCATTTGTTTATGGTCTAAGAGATTTGTATGAAGATGTTGATAGTAGAATGCAGCCAAGAATGATTTGCCGGCGCTGGCCAGCACTTGTTGCAAAGAAACTAAGCAAGGGCTTCAAATGTTTTTGGAACCCCGGCAAGTTGTTCTTGGCTATATTTGGATATCTTTTTCTCATGTGAAACTCTATAGACCTATTTATAGAAGACATGTTTAATTTACACACACACACACACAAAACCTAGCAAACTAATTATATAAGAGTTTTATGTTTTTATTATAAAGATTTTTTCAGAATATGTTTTATGTTTCTATAGCTTTACTCCTCCTAAATAATTTGATAGAGAGATTTTCAATAAATATGGTCATAAACACTTATGATGATCTCTCTCTCTTATATATATATATATATATGCTTCTCCTTTATTTATTTGTTAGTTAGTTTGTTTATATACTAGAAGATTGTCTTATGAACTTCAAAAGCTATTCCTTATTCAGGAATCTCTTTGGTGGTAGAAATCCAAAATTTAATGGTGCAAACTTGAGGTCAAGAATACAAAATTTCTCCATCTCTATACAATCTCTAGAAATTGGGATAACATTATTTCATCAATTGTCCATCACTATCTTTGACTACTACATATAAGAACATCATCTTCATTCTTGATGGTTTGCCTCCTCCGCGACTTGAAGGTGTTAACTTTCAGAAACTGTAGCTATCTTCTGCTACATGCTTTCCTGAAGGCCCCTTTTCTTACTAGGAAATTAAAGCTAAGTGTGGGACTGTGAAGGGTTTAAGACTCCAATATAGATGGAATCTACTTGGTTAAGTCTATGCATTCTGCTTTGTTTGCAAGATCTAATGGATCTTCCCAAAGTTTTATATCATGTATTTGAAGAGGTTTTATCCCTTCAAAGGTTGAAATCCTTGCATGGATGGCAATTCTTGATAAAATATATACAAGGCTTGTCTTATTTAGAAGAGACATTCTTAATTCCAGCTTCACATGCTCTTTATCCTTTCTGTTCATCTGCTAAAGAATCGGTAGACCATGAATGAATTCATTGTTGTTTTTCTTGGAAAGTTTGGGCCATGTTTATATTCCGGTTTGGTATTGATTGGTGCGTGCCTCTTTCTCTTGCTGATTTTTACTATCAATGGGAAATCTTTGTTTAGGGTAAATTTCAGAGGCAATCACAATAGAATCAAACGAGATTTTAAGAGATTAAGAATAGAGTAAGGCCTTGAATGCCATTCAGCCAGTAGGAGTTCAGTAGGACTTCCATTTTATTTTTTTTCATTTTTCAGTGTATGGTATATTTGGTAGATTAAAAAAAAATGGATTTTCAAAATTCTAATCCTCTTTTGGATGATTTGTTCTACATTGTTTTGTCCCATTTTATGTATTTGGATCAAAGCTCTTAGGTAACTATTTATATTACTATATTAGAACATAAAAGATGTAAAGAAACTCATTAGAGACAGATTTATGTCTATTTCTTCAATCAAAAATCTTTTTTCCTTCCATATATGTCCCTTTTATCCTTTAGCAATAACCAAACACAACTTTATGGATGATTTTCCCTGTAAATGCTTTTGATTTATCCAGGTCAGCTGATGGTCTTATATAAGTACATAGGACTGTCATTAACTGGATTCTTCCTTACGCTTGTTGGTTCAAGTGGAACTGTAATGGTTCTCAATTGGAAAATCATGGTAATGGTGGCATCTTGTATTTTGTGGTGGATTTTGAAGTTTAATGAAGCTGAACTTAATTTTAGCCATTAGGAAAGCTTTGGATGTTGCATCTTTATAGCTTATGTGCACCTTAACTAATTCTACAGGCCATAAAGTTAACGATTATGTAAGCTTTCAATAGCCCTGAAATTTATAAGACTCGAACCGGTGACATCTAGAAAGCAAACTCATGGCCTGATTAGTTAAGCTGTATTGTTAACATTTGAATATTTAACCTTAATCAAGTTAAAATCAAAGATTTTAATTCTTGTTTTTCTAGGATATGAGGTCACAAAAAGGGGGCCGATAGTGATTGTAGAATAATTAAAGGAGGATCAAATGCGTAACTGGAAAAAAAAATGATAGAAACTCGTTGACATTGAAAATGTCATCAAGGTAAATCATTTTCTGTGGAATAGAAAATCCCACAAGCAAGTACAAAAACACATTGACAAGAGCACCAATATTGATGTCCAAATATATATTTCACCACTAGTATTTGATGACAGATGAGGATTCTCTAAAAATGGAATATTATATTAATTAGTACAATTCTTTGTCAAAAGAATTTTATGTCGGGTGTGCTTTACCAAGTGAATTCTTAATTTCCATTGTCAAATAATTAGGAGATCATTTCCCTTCACATCCGATTTTTATTTGCCCCTTTTCCCTCTACAATAAGTTCTAGCTAGTTGCCCAATTGAGTTCAATTATCAAATAGTTTTCCATGCATACTCTTAATGAAGAAGAGGGATTTAATTGAAAAGTTTCTAATTCTTCGAGGATGTATTTGAGACAAGTTTTGGTTTGGTAACTCATTCAAGACCCCATGTATTTTTGGACAGCTTGTGAGATTTGCCTACTAACTTTAAACTAACAGCTAATGGTTTGGAGAAAAATATTTTACTTTTCTCATAAAATTCTTTACATAATTTTTTTTTACATATTTGGCAAGTGATAATTAATATATATATTTGGTAGACTTTTAATGTGTTCTAAGTCCAAATTATTTTCTTGGCATTGCTTCATCGAGAAGGAGGAGACTACAGATAACAACAATCAACCATTGATTTCAAAAAAAATTCCAAAGAAAGGATTTCAATCAGGCAATAGGCATTGACTTTCTACTTTTCCCTCAAAGTGGAGAAATTAAAGAAATGCACAATTATTTGAGTGGCATATGTTATTGGATTGAATCCAATTCTTGCAGGACAAAACCCTTTTTTGTAAGTATAGAATATAACTCAAGAGAATGTGAGAATCTAAGAGCTTTACATCTGATCTGTATCTTATTCTTTAAATTCATGATGAGGCCAGACCCTTCTAGCTTAATGCTGGAAATCAATTCTCATGTTTGAATACAGATAGGACTGACTGAAAAGGAGAGTGAGAAGAGGACCTTTCTTAGAAAATTACAAAAAGGCCCAAAAAGTATTCCACATACATTATTAGTAAAGTATATGCATTTATTAAACTTATTTTTTCTTGAATGAAATAAAAAAGAATTGACATCCATTATTAAAAGAATATTTCATTAATTACAGACAATAAACAATGATATTTTATAAGATAATATTCCTTATGTCTATACTAAATTATGTTACAAAATAGGAAAATTGATTAAACTCCTTCTTAACTAGATCCTTAATCAATCACTCTTCTGCATAGATACATCCTGCCTTTTCCATATGTCGACATCCATGAATAGTCAAACATGGATACGAGCCCTCCCTTGGACACTTTAAATAATGTACCTTTGTACATATGACATCCTTAGATACTTAGGTTCCATTATCTTCATTATCTCCACACAAGCAAGCCCGATCACCTCCAAGGATGAACTCAACTCCATTAGAACGCAAATGGTAACACGAAAAGAGGTAATTGAAATTGATGGTACACATAAAAAAAAAAAAAAAAAAGAAGTTTGTTTCAGCCATAATCTAAATGGACCGAAATAAAACAGAAGAACAGGGACTAATAAAAAAGCACAAGAAGTTGGCATAAAAAAGAGAGAGAAAAGAAGAGATAAAGAAAGGCACACAAAAGTCACACCAAAGCTTCAATGATAACACCTCTAGTACCAAAAAAAAATCTCGATAAGAAGAATTCATATACACCTCAAAAAGTTGCTTTTTTAAACTGGTGTGGGTTGCATGCATTGCCTAAAAAATAACAGAGTAGCTTCCTTGATGGCAGGTGCATCAAATGCGCAATTCACAATTTATTTTTTTAAAGTATCTAGTTTTGGCTAATAGCCCGAGCCCCTCCTCTTTCTCTCATCTTGACGTAGAAAAATCACAAAAAAATTATCAGGGATTGGCACACACCTTAATGTATTTTTACAACATCACTTTCTATGATATGAACACTAATTTCTCCATCAATTATATTCTTTACTCACCATGAGACCTTTCATCATTAAGTTGTAGCTCTACATATCATGAGGTAACTATAACATTACACTTTACGAGACAAGTGTTCCTAAGGTCTATAAATACCTTTAGTCATGAAGTAAAAAAAAAAAAAAAACAACTAGCAACCACACTAATTCTATGAAGCATAAGCGATCATTCAACAATTAAACAAGCTCAAACAAAACACATAGCCTTCAGATATACACTCTCCCAATTATTTTCTTTTTTGTTCATTGTTTTTGTTTTATATTTCACTAGCTTAAACATTTAAGGGTCTCCTTTTACAGGGGAATTGTTATGCAAGAACAACCAAGGAAAGTAGTTGTCATCCCACTGGACCAATGACAAAGCCAGTCACCCCACCAGCCCAAAATCACAGTCCATAGAAAGTACAAATCCAGTCTAAAGTTTTTCACGAATTCATCATAAATATAGCTACATGTATAAGTAAACTAACAACAAGCTATATATCTTTTTATTTATGTGATTAATATTGTGACCTCATGTTGGTAATGTTTCAGGGGCTACAATTATCTAGTTTCGATGGCATGTAATGTCATAAAACAAGATGAAAATACATAAACTTGCAACAGAGTAAAAAAATCAAATCCTACTATGCATGTACTAAAATATTTTAAGGTTGCATTTAAATAAATAAAAAAAATCATGGCAACAAATAATTAGTATACTAAAAATAGTGTAGATGTAAGTTACTTGTTGAAGATATTTGGAAAAAGTAAGGAAGTGTTTATGTTAATGATTAAAACATATGTCATTAAAGACTAAAATACTTGTCACTTAATGCAAATAATTTTTCGGAAAGTAATCTCCCAAGATTCTAAGAACTTAACTTTCAAAAAAATAAACTTTCTTTGAAAGTCTACGAACCAAAAGAATAGTTGAATTTAATATCTTTCTACAAATAAATAGAACCTAAGCTCTTGAACATAAGAAAAAGGGGGCGAAAAACTTATAAGCAAGCTAATTGAAGAAAAAAAAAAAAACTAAGAAAATCGAACATGAGAAGGCAAATGAGGTGTTGCATTGTGTGCAAAACATCTCTTATTCAACCCCTTTTTATAATGATTTGTTTAACCAAAATTAATGGAGAATTAATTTTAGTAATTATCAAAATTAATTCATGTCACTTTGCTTTAATTACCCATCATAAAAAAAAGAAGGGTTTTTACCTTGAAAACCATATATTTTTACTTAGAAATTAAAATTATTCATGAAGTGGAGGATTAAAATATTTATTCATGGGCTATCTAAACTAAATGGGCAAGCAAAATAATTCTTTATATGCCAAAAAAATCAATTTATAGAAAATCTAAAATCAAAATAGGTAGGCAAAAAATATTTCTATATAGGTCAAAATATTATTTTGCAACAAACCTAAACTTAGGGACCTAGAGCCTGTGTTTGTGTAATGCAAGCCGAGTGAGCATGCGAGGCAAGTAAGCGTGCGAGTGTGGTTTAAACTTAAAATTCACTTTGTCTAGGTCCTCTCTCTTCTAAAGAATTTGATGTTGTATGTTCTCTTTTAAAACTTTTGAACTTTCTATTATATAAGTTACAAGAAAGTCATAATTTTTTTTTATATGAAATAGAGAGTTTTGAGTTTCACAAAATACATCAACTAAAGAATTTTTTTGAATTAATTTTTTATTTATCCATATTTTTATTTTAATTATATTAATGTTCTATGTTAAAATACTTTTATTGAAGAATGATTTTTCAATAAAAAATAGACTCCAGTTTTAATTTAGCCTTAAACAAATGTCTAACCACTTAAGATGTTATTCATTAATTTGTTACACATACATGATGGGGAAAACTTCAAGTGCAGGGAAGACAAAGAAAATGGAAGCACTAGAATTATGTTTCCATGGAGGCATGCAAGCACATCAACGTGCATTCAATTATCCTTATATTATGTCTCTAACGTAAAGATATATGAACAAATTCGTGTTGACATTTTCTAACCAATTGCACCTTCTCCTAAAAATATTCAAGATTTTATTCCAAATATTAATGGCATACAGCATCCATTTTACTACATTAGTGGAATGCAGGACCAGCTATATATACGTGTTGTATGCTCTATTTGAAGGTTTTATCGATAAAAGTAGATAATGTGGGTGGAAGCTTTTGTTCATATTGCCGTACAAGTGGCATACATGGTGGCCGGTGGCATCTTTTGGTTTTGAAACGACAAAGCTTTGTGCAATTGGAATTTCTGAGTCATGCATGAAACCTTATCATCGACTACCATATATAAATATGCTAACAATGCTGTAAGTTTTACGTGAAATTGAGTTAGGTTTGCTAGAGAAGCTAAGGCGGAACGTACGTATACGTAGCTAGGATGATCAATCACATGATCATCAAAATGAAGCTTAGTTCTCTATCATCTTGCATGAAGTGATAGAGAGTGGATTTGAGCCAAGGACGCCTTGCCGCAGATGCATGGTCCTTGCTGCTGATCACATACCAAGGAGGGTTTTGGGTGGCAAGCATCCTTGGTTCTCCTTCGCTCTGTATTTCCTCATGCGAGATTGTTTTCCAATTGCTTCAAAGGTTGCCATGGTTTTCAAGAAGCAACAAGAGGGGCTAGTTGTTCTGATTTATTTACTGAAGTGAGTGATTTCATTCATTTTTTTTTCAGTTTTATAACTAAATTAGAAACATATTCATAATCTACGTACTGTGTATAGATAGATATTAAATGCCTAATTCAGATTGTACATTCTTTTATTAAAATGATTTAACCACGAAGTGTTACTTAACCTAGTTCTCTTTTGGTTTTAATAGAAAGTCCGCAACTTTTTGAAAAATAAAATAAAATAAAGCGATATTAATTGTATAAGTAAGGGATTACAGGTGGCCACATTCAGATATACGTACCCTTGCTTTCATAATCTTGTTGGAAAGGGATCAGCTCAAGGGCGAGCTCATGAAGTGTCATGTTTTCAAGGGTTGGCGTGAAGGATTAATTGAATCTGCACCCACTTACAAGTACTATCAGAACTCACAGGTTTTAATTTATGACTGTGATCGATCAGAAGATGAAGGGTGAAAATTAAGAAGCAAGCTCCTGCTTGGTGTGATCGAATAATTTGTTTTGGAGAGGGACTGAAGCAGCAACAATTCAGCAGAGGTCAATCCAGATTGTCAGACCATATATAGACCTATTCGCGCAATCTTCGTAGCAGAATCCGATGTCTCAAGTGATTCCAGGAGTTTGGGAAGCTCCTTTAAATGCAGTTTTAATTGCTTGCAAGATCTTTTCATGAGCCCTTTAATGATAAGATATCATGTAACGTCAGAGCAAGCTCCTATTCTGAATAATTCTACCAGTTTCTTTAAAAAAAAAAAAAAAAAAACATTGTTATTCTTGAGATCATAGCAGATACAGTAGTGGTTACAGAGTGATTTCAATGACATGAACTCCGATGATCATTTTATTCAAATCTGCATGGTCATTGTTTCATTTTGTATGTTTTCTAACCTATCTCTTGTTACTCTACTTTTTATATTTAGCCATGCTCTTTACAGTAAATCAACTGATTAATAAAATTCTTGTATTTCATTAAAAAAAAAAAATGCATTGTTAAACTCTCATATATATAGCCTAGTCCAAGAGTTGATCGACTCCCATATATCATTGATAAGAAGGGTAGCATAATGTATCCTGTACCTATATATATTTAATCAAGTAATTTCGTATTAATTAATATCCTTCTGTAACATGCCTATTAGCAAGATCCTTGATCTATGGACGAAAATTAATAATATTGCTAGACAAGCAATATATCAAAGGCACCTATTATAAATAATCACAAAGACAAAGTATGCCACCTTATTTCTTATTGTTGTTGCTGTTGGTATTTTGTATAGTCCTCCTTTTATATCTCAAAATTCAAGACATACCCTGCATGTCTATTGTTTAACAATAATAAAAAATGTATATGCATTGAAAATCCACTTAAAAAAATAAAAAGGAGTTGTTGCACTATGGATTCAACGGTGCAATTATTTGAATTGATATATAGCTTTTTTTGTTATTATTTTTTGTTGATTTGTTTCACAATTAACTTGATATTTTATTTTCATTTTCTCTCTATGGCCTTCTTGGTTTTGCGTTCGACCATGCAAAAATTTTGTTAAAATTTCTATTTTTAAAGAGATTTAAATTAGAAGGAATGAGATTGACAACAAGGAAAAAAAACTTAAAAGGCTATGAAGGAAGAAGAAATCAAATTTCAAAATCCAAATGAGAAAAGAGAGAGAGAGAAAAAAAAAAAAAGAGATGGAATGAGAAAAAAGTTAATTGATGCCATGCTATGGATAATTATCATACATTGGTCACTTAAGGAGGATGAGGACTGTCGCACGTGTGCGGCGGCGCGGCGATCGTCCACCCTCAAGGAAAAATCGGAAATGTTTATTCCTGGCAAAAAGGGAGAGACAAGGAATTCTTGTCTCTATATGTGAAAATATGGACTGGGAGTCGCCACCTAGTATTCTGGTTACTAGGAACCTTAACTGGTCTTTAGAGATCGGGTACGGAGACTGGTTGCGTAAAGGGAAGGTATTAGCACCCCAACTACGCCCTACCTAAGGTAAGCTGCATTGTTTTGTCTGATAAAATCTAAAGTCTTGTTGTGGTTTGTAATTGTTCGGAATACGCATTACATGTAATGTCATACCCCAGGTTCGATTGTCCGGAAAAAAAGAATTAATATCCAAAATATGCATTACATATAATGTCATACCTCGAATACTAAGAGACAAACAAAATAAAGTTTTTTGTTGTTTTTGAAATTTTGGCCAATATTCTCTTGACTTTAATAAACTGGTTATTAAAGCCAAAATGCATGCTAAAACATTGTTTTTTTTGGTGTATGAAAAATACAATATGATTTTTTAGCTTTGAGACACTTGGCCGTATGCACAAAAACATTTTTTCTCCTTTTTTTTTAATTTTTTTGTATTTTTGGAAGTTTTTGATGAAAAACCGGGTAGTTTAATACCAGATTTGTATTTTTACGACATAAAAATACTACCCGATATTAATAAAAATAACATAAATCAACAGTGGGAACATCATAAATATTTTTTTAAAACAATAATATTTTTTTTCTATTTTTTTACAATGGGCCGGATCAGGCCCAATTGCATGGGGTGGGCCAAACCTGGCCCATTTACATGGGCTGGCTGACGTCCCAGCCCAGGCCCAAATGGGCTGGTTACTGTGCACATAGTAACCGGGTTACTGTGCACACAGTAACCAGTGAATTAATTAGCCAGTTACTGTGCCATGCACAGTAACCGGGTAATTAATTCATGGCTTGCAGAACGTGCACAGTGCACGTTCTGCATGCAAGAAGATGAACAGTAAAACGAGATAAGGGGTTGAGGGCTGACCTGTGGTGGCTGTCGTTGATGGCGGAGCTGCTGGTGGCGACAGGAAGCGGCGCTGACAGTGGGGTGGCCGGCGGTGGCTCTGCGTTTTCCTTCTCTCTCTCCTCTGTTTTCTTCTCTGCCTTCTCTCCTCTCTTCTCCCTCTTCTCCCTCTCTTTGCTCTCCCTTCTCTTCTCTTCCCCCTCTCTTGTTCTTCTCTTTCTTTTCTTTTTCTTTTTTTTCTAGCCCTCCCCTGTATTTATAGGAAAACAGGGGGGCGAATGGTGGGGCGGCCACTGTTGGCCGCCCCTGCACTATCTGTTCAATGGATAAAAAGGAGGCAAGTGGGCGTCGAATGGTAGGCGTCTTATTGCGCCAAATCCAGGAAAGAAGTTCGGCGAAAAGTGGAGAAGAAAAATTCTTCTCCCCTGTTCTCTGCGTGCGCAGGGAAGAAGACGATGGTGCCGTTTCCAAATGGCACCGTTTTGCGTTTTTTTTTTTATAATATATTTTTTGAATTTTTTTTTTATTTTTTTTATTTTTTATGTGGGAACCAAAAAATGGGTTACAACAAGGACATTGAGACAATTTTAGGGACAACAAATAAGATTGTCTTTAAAGGAGGTAGGGGACTACACGCGCCATGAAAAATGATTTTACATGCTAACGTATACATCAACCTTTCTTTTTTTCTTTTTTTTTCTTTTTTTTTTTTAACAAAAAATTTGGTCTCTACTTCTATAATAACTCTTTAATTAAGCCCTAAATTCCATTTAACGTATTCAATTTAATCCATAATTTGATAATAACTCTTTAATTAGGTCCTGACTTTCATTTGATTTAATTTCTAATTCGATAGTAACTCTTCAATTAAGGTGTGAATCTCATCCCACCTGAGCCAAGCCCTCTTCTTTCAACCTAGTCCCTCATTCTCTATTAAATCTTCAATTTTCATCTAATCCAAGCTCAAATGAGGCCCAAGCAATGATAGAATAGGAAAAGGAAAGGGGAAGGAAATAGATAACTATCCGACTAAGTTGGTGCATTATAGTTATGTTCATGATCCAAGTTACATATTTGATGTTTACCTCGATTGACCATGTGTTATCCAATATGTCACATTTTCAATATAAAACAACATAAAATATCATTTTTTTGAGGTCAAGCCAGATTTTTCTCGGTCTTTTGAGATGACTTTGGATTTACCAAATCAATTGGCTCATATTATAACAACTCCCACAAGATTTAATTTGAATCTCGACGTGGGCAAGCAGTCATGTATAGAGTTTTCAAGGATAGGTCATTACCCCGTGTTTATTAACATTATTAATGAGTTCCCTACAACCTATTTTAAAAAAAGATTTTTTCATTGTAAATGAAGTTTGACCATCATTAACTTATGTAGTATTGTTATAGATTAATTGTGTATTCTTAATATAAGGGGAGGAATGATTATTGTGTAAGAATAAGAATGAACATTGCTATATGAACATGTTAATTGAATAAAAAGCTAACTTGTTGGTTGTGTATTCTTAATATAAGGGGAGGAATGATTATTGTGTAAGAATAGGAATGAACATTGCTATATGAACATGTTAATTGAATAAAAAGCTAACTTGTTGGTTGTGTGGATATGGGGTGGAACCATGAAGAAATTAAAATGAAAGGGGAGGAATGATTATAGAATACACAATTTATAGATTAATTGTGTATTCTTAATATAAGGGGAGGAATGATTATTGTGTAAGAATAGGAATGAACATTGCTATATGAACATGTTAATTGAATAAAAAGCTAACTTGTTGGTTGTGTGGATATGGGGTGGAACCATGAAGAAATTAAAATGAAAGAAATTTGAAAAATAAAACATATTTAAGGTTGATCATAAGTATATTTTTGGCAAATTGATTAGTTAATGAAGATTATCATGTATTCCAATTAGTATCGTGAAATTATTATTGTGATTTAAATGATGTCAAATGACCTTGGATAATATTGTTTATGCATGAAAATAAATTGGAAGTTGAAAAGGATTTCCAAGGGATGAAAATCCTCGTTGTCTAAAATTTTAGCTATAAAGGAGGGGTTATTATGATTATTGAGTTTGAGTTTTAAAATAAAATAATTTGGAGTTGATTTCTTCATGAAAGTTGTATTTTTAATAGAGACAAATCAAGCCCAAAACGAAGTTGTACAACTTTAGTTATGATAAAAACACTAGATAATAGTGTTCTGAGTTGGTTAAGCTAAATCGATCAAAATTAGATCATTTTTAATCTTTGCTTAGAATCACTGTGGAGTGATGATTTTAATAACAAAATTATAAGAATAAATATGAACATGAGAATGGGTACGAGTATGGGATCCTAAGAAAATTCCTTCTGATTGGTTTAAAAATACTAGTTAAATGAAGATGTAATGTTGGTTGTATTGTTGATAAAAAATTGAATCCCTAGTTATATAGGGAAAGCTATGAGGACTAGACAATTGTATGGAGTGGCAGTACATGCACCTATTCTCGGAAGGTGATTCATCACCTTATTTTGTAATTATTAGTTTTCCTTAAATATTTGTGTTGTGTATTTAATTGATGTTAAAAGAACAAAACAAATGAATATAAAGTGATTATTACAAATGAGAATTATTGGTAATTTAAGAGAAATTACTGAAATTATTTTGCAAACACAAGAGGGTAGCTGAGTGTTGGGTAATTCGTATGGAATTATCGGATCGATTGTGGCAACTAAGATGGGTTAGCTGGATTTCTTAGGTAATTAAGAGAATTACAGGGTTTATTTGTTAACAAGAAAGTTAACCAAATATAAGGTAATTCGTATGAAATTACTAGATTGATTGGCTAACAAAAGAGGTTAGTTGGATGCTGGGTAATTCATATGGAATTATTGGATTGCTTTTAGCAACCAACATGGATTAGATGGATTTCTTGGGTAATTCATATGGAATTACCGAATTGATTGGCTAACAAAAGAGGTTAGCCAGATGCTGGGTAATTCGTATGGAATTACTGAATTGATTTTAGCAACAACGATGGATTAGCCGGATTTCTTATATAGAATTACCGGATTGATTTTGGCAATCAAGAGAATTACCTGGTTTATTGATTAACAAGGAAGTTAATTGGATATGGGGTAATTCGTATGGAATTACCATATTGATTGGCTAACAAAAAAGGTTAGCTAGATGCTGGGTAATTCGTATGGAATTACCGAATTTATTGATAACTAAGGAAGGTTAACCAAATGTGTGGATAATTATATGAAATTACCAGAATTATTAGCAATCGAGATGAGTTAGCCAAATATTTAAGTTTTGAAGAGATTATGTGAATTAATTGATTGAAGTTAGAAGTAGTAAATTCTAAATGTTATGAGTAAAATAATTAATATATGACTAAGATATTGAGTACATTAATTAATGTGGTTATTGGGTATACACAATGACTTGGAGATTGGAGGGGAATTAATAGATAATTAGTTACCATAGTGTTTGTGGCTAAGGATACATGACAATGATACTTAGCACCATAATGACGGTGGCTAAGGGCATAAATTGATAATTGGCACTGTGATAAGGGTGGCCAAGGTTATGTGAAGGATGCTTAGTGACCATAGTATCGATAACTAAGATTGTGTGCGAATGATACTTGGCAACTGTGGTTACAATGCATATGATGTTAATAAGAAAAATAAAAGTGGTTCGGTACAAATGGAAGATTCAAATGGCATTGATTAACTATCCGGGTTTGGATTACTAATGGTATTGATGAGGTTTCATTAGTGCCAACATTTCTTAACTTGATTAGTCGATCCCGAGCAATTAGGTGACTAATGATGTTAAAAAAGATTACTAACATTGGCATGATTACTCCTGGTTCAGTGAAAAAGATAAGTTTATTAACTATTCCAGGTCGAGAATAGTTAATGATATCAATAGGTCACATTGGTAACTACTCTAGGCAAGGAGGCTAATGATGTCAAGGGTTCTTGACATCGACAACTTTGATAGAAACCAGATATGAATAATATTTGATTAAGTATTCCGAGGAAGGAATAGTTAATGATATTAATCGGTTGTATTAATATCAGCATGTGAATGTAATTGATTAGTCTAGCCCAATATTAGAAGACTAATGATACTAATAAAATTTATTAGTGTCGGCGATTACCTTCTAAAAAATAAAAGGAAAGATATTGATTAATTGTTCCAAAAGAATGAGATAAGTTAATGATACAAAGAGAAGAATATCTTGGTATCAAGTGAGAATTTTTTTTTTTTTAATCAAAATGTAAGTGTATAAAAAGATAAAAAAAATATATATATACAATGTTGAAAAGCCAGCAAGTTCAAAAACAAGGATAAACAAAAAACACTACTAAAAAATATGGTAATTAGCAACGGACAATTCCGTTGCAAATACAACTGAAATCCGTTGCTCAAACAATTTAGCAACGGAATCAGCAACGGCACAAATCGGATGCAGATTTGTCGTTGCTGATTTGTTTGCAACGGATAAATCCGTTGCTGATTTCGCAGCAACGGAAAATCTGTTGCTTATAAAAAGCAACGGATAATCCGTTGCAAAACTAGCAACGGATTATCCGTTGCTAGTTTGACGAATCAGCAACGGGGAATCTGTTGCTGATTCATGCATCAGCAACGGACTCTCCGTTGCTGATGCACGCTGATGCCTGCATCAGCAACGGATAATCCGTTGCTGATGCAGGCATCAGTTGCAATCACCAACGGAGAATCTGTTGGTGATTGGATTATTATATTTTTATTAAATTAATTTTTATTTATTTATTAAAATGATTTTTAATTTATTTATTTATTTATTTATGGGTAGTTTACAAATTGTAGAATATATATAACCAACATAAATTAATATTAACAATAATTAATAAAAAATAGAATAAAAATAATATTCATATTATAAAAATTTAGTTAAACTTGCATTAATACAATTAAGTTCAAATACAAAAAAAACAACAAAAGATACAATTATGGTTCTGGTTGCGAAGACGAACCATGATATTGTTGATCAGGATATAAAGGTCGAGGTGTAGGTCGATAAATTGGTTGAGATGTGGGACCCATAGATGTCATTATCTGAGGAGCCATATGTGGCGGTATTGATGGAGTCAAAGGTGATGGCATACCTTGATCAATATTTGATGTCCCGCCATGATATCCAAGATTGTTCACAAGATATTCTTGCATGGAATCCATCTGCCGTTTCATTGCAAAAATCAAATCATCTGTTTTCTTTATCTCCTCTTGCAATGCTCGATATGATGAACTGGGATATGATGACTCCACCGAGTAGGAATGTGATGAAGAGCTTGGACTAACTATAGATTTTGGCATACGAGGTGCACCATATACCCTACCCTTTGTAACTCCTCCTGAAGCCGCACACCAAGCTGCTCCATCAAATGAAGGATGATTTTCCCGATCAGTTCCATACTTTGAAATCATCTCCATTTTATAATTTTCCTACAAATAAAATACATGCAACATTAAATTAATTTGAATGTTAAATAATACTTGAGTTATATTAAGAAATAATCAAATAAAAATACATACAACCACTTTTTTTGACTTGTTATCGACGAAGCTACCAGACTGCTTGGTACTTTGATGCAAAGCTGAAAAGACATCATCCCATGGAGGTTCTTTTCCACCAGCTTCCTCTTGCTTTCAAGATTAATAAATATTATAAAAGATAAATTTATAAATTTTAATTCATTATCTTAAGCATAAAAAAAAATATATCCTTACCATGTTAGCTCGATATGATGCAAATGACACCGTTCCTCCAGAATGAGTGCTTATTTTGCCATCTGTTTGGGATAATCAATTCCTCCTAGCAGATTCAGACCTCCTTTGAAATTCAGGGGTGGACCAAACATCTTTGATCATTTGATTCCAATCATCATTGTTTATCCAGGTAGGACCTTTATCAAGGCAATCTATAATATTTGTTGTGTTTTCTTTTGCCATGGCATTGTTGCGAGCTCGTGTCAATTGTTGATTCAAAGCTATCCTAGCCTTATCTTCCCAAATATTACGAACAATCGACTCATCTTCCTCAGAAAAGGAATATTTTTTCTACCAAATAATATATATACCAAGTAAAAAGAGTGCACAAAATTTCAAATTATATAAATAATTAATCATATTGTGTTATCTTGTTCAGAATTTGCAAGAAAATGTAATAACTAAAGAAATTAAATGATATTAAAGAGTAAACAAGAAATAAGAACAAATTATAACACAAATCAGTCATAGCTATTCAGTTGATAATTTTCATAATGCTACATTAAAGTGATCAAAATTAAAAAGAATATTATGGCAATTAGTGTTGGTTCTTACCTTAAACTCTCTAAAAAGTTCATCCCTGCACATGTAATCTACTTTTTCCCAAGAGTGCCATGCTCCCTTAAAATTGGACCTCAAAATATCTCCAATTGCACGTCCACATGATGCATTATTGAACCTGAAAATACATAATAACAAACTTATATTAAACAAATAATTTATACAATAATAAGTAATTTTTTTCATACCTGAAAATATAACCTTAATCAGTTAGTTATTAAAAAAGTTGAACTTACTCTGTTGTTCCATACAAACAAAGCTCTTTTTTTCTTGTTATTGGATCCATTGGCGTGTCAAAACCCTTCCTTTTCACAATTTGATCATAATTGTATGGAGAAGATGTTGAACCGTGATATGATGGAACACCATCTTCATCCTCATCACATACACCTCTCACATTACTACCGTCTCCCTCATCTGCATCTCTAATGTTCACATCATCATCATCACCATCAACTCTCCCATGACTCCCATATAAATTATGTCCTCCATAAACAAGTTGGTTATCTCGAGAAAACCTCCTTGAGTTTGAAGCAAATCCTGAAAACGAAATCCTCACAATATTGATATGCATCAACCCTCCCATAATCATGTTGAGAAGGATGTGTACTCCCAAATGAGGTATATAATACTCATTTGTGTTCTGATACACAGGTTGATGAATTGTGGATGCTTTGTTATTATGCCTTGATGTAGTTTGAAATGATTTGGATGAAGTGGACTTGTCACTCCTTGATGTGGACCTGTCACTCCTAGATTCTAATATGGATCCTCGTCGAGGCATACTAAAAACCAGAAAAAATATATACATTATCATATGAATATATACAACATAACAATAATAGCCATCACTCCGAAAAATATTATACTTCAAATAAAATAATTACTGCAACAAAACCAAATATGTAAATAACATCAAGACAATTTCATTAAGCATTCTTTGCAATGACAAAAATCAGCCATGAAGTTTAAATTGTCATAAGCCAATTAACACAAACAATAAAAAAAGATAAAATTCTAAATAATTAATTAAGCAGAAATTAAAATTTATGAGTATGCTTACCTTAATGTTTGGTCCTATAAATCAAAAGATTGAGTAGGAAAAACCCTTTCTTTCACGCTTCAGCACCTATAAGCAAGAAAACAAATCACAAAATAAAATATAACATCAAAATCACAATTTAAAGATTGATACTTGAAAGGTTATAAATGGTTTCAAAGGTCAATGAAAATGATTTATGTAATGTGATGCATAACCACACACTTGAATAAAATAATAATAAAACAAAACATTGAAAGCCTAAATATTGTCAAATAATATGAAATCATCCATACATATAATAAAGATAATTCATTACATATACTACGAAATAAAATTAACTTGTGCTACTCATTATTATCATCACTCCTAACCATCACCACCATAACAATCATCCTCATCATCATCATCATCATCATCTTCTTCTTCTTCTTCTTCTTCTTCACCATCACCATCTTCTTCTGCTTCATCATCTTTGTTTCCCCAATTTATGTCAAGTTGAATCAATTCATGTTGCCCCGATTTCTTCATAATGAGATGATTCAACAAGTATATTTGGATCATCAAGTGTTTGAGTAGGAAGGACAAGAGATGGTTGAGAAATCTCATCTGATTGATCAACATCAAATGATCTCACATTGTTTGCATCTTCAATAAATTCACCCATATCAACATTATAACGACTTCTAGCAGTTGTCTTAATAACCGTCCACCATTCAGATGATTTATTACCAGGTGGATATGTATAGTAGACTTGTTGACATTGTTGTGCTAACACAAAATCTTCATTTCCGTGTAGTCGAGATGTATGCTTGATTTCAACCAAACCATTCGAAGGATGCACTCTAATCCCTCGTTTTGTATCATACCAATTACATTTAAACATAAATAACTTGCACTTACTCCCCAAGTATTTTAGCCGAACAACTTCTTTAAGCATTCCATAATAATCACGTTCATCATCATCATAACAACTTCCTTTCACACAAACTCCACTATTCATTGTCTTTTTAAAACGACCATAACGTTGAGTATGAAATTTAAAACCATTCACATAATACCCATTATAACATTTCACTGAAGTTGAAGGGCCCATAGCAAGTCCAAAGAGCTGATTTTCAATTCCATTAGATTGGTATTCCACCTAGCATAATAGTTAACTCCATAAGAAATAATGATTTAAAAGATATTAATAATATTTTTAAAGTAGCTAATTGACATAAAAATATAAATTAATTTTATTACAACACTTACATTATTTTTTAACCAATTTGGAAAAATTGCTTCACATAATTTTTCTATTTCACCATCACTGGCATGTGATTGTTGTGACTTTAGCTCTTGTCGACATTGCCTAAAATTTTAAAATGTTAAAGTTAATAACAAATTATTATAAATTTAATACAAAATAATATTTCATACTTACTCTAAATAAGGCTTCAGTTCTTGACAATTGAATATCACATAGTTATGCGCAATTTGCATTTCAGCATGTGACAACTGCCTTCTATAAAAATCTTTTGGATAATTTTTTCCCTGGATAGGAAAAAATAGAGAGACATCCATCTACACTTCTAAGGCCACCATCATCATTCCGTGGAACTCGATTCCAAATTGTTTGCACGTCATCACCAAAATAATGAGATGCAAAATTGGTAATTTCATCAATCAAGTATGCTTCACATATGGAACCCTCAACTTTAGCTTTATTGGTCACTTTCTTCTTCAGATAAAACATATACCTATATCATTTATGTCAATTAGTTTATTTTTAAAAAATCAAAAGTTAATAAAATTAACATAGTATGAAAACATACCGTTCAAATGGATACATCCATCGATATTGAACTGGTCCACCAACTTTTGCCTCGTAAGGTAGATGTATCGTCAAGTGTTCCATGGAGTCAAAGAATGATGGAGGAAAAATCCTTTCAAGTTTGCAAATTATTTCAATTATATTCATCTGCATTAACTCCATGTGCTGGGCATTCAAATTTGTTGAACAAATATCTCGAAAAAATACGGACAATTCAGTTAATGCCTCCCACAGTGGCCTAGGTAAGTAAGGTCGGAAAGCGGTTGGAAGAAGTCTTTGAATGAAGACATGACAATCATGACTCTTCATCCCTGAAACCTTACATTGTGCCTCTTTCACACATCTTGAAATGCTTGAAGCATAACCATCAGGAAATGATAATTCCTTCATCCATGACAAGACTTCTTGTTGTTGTTTCTTGTGTAGACAATAAGTGCCTTTAGGTTTGTAAACCCGACCACTCATATCTTGTTGCAAATGCAAATTTGGCTTCTGACAATACAATTGAATATCCAATCTAGCCTTTAAATTGTCCTTGCTTCTATTCGGACAATCCATAACTGTATAAAAAATATTGTCAAAGACATTTTTCTCAACATGCATGACATCAAGATTATGACGAATCAAATTTGTATGCCAATATGGAAGCTCCCAGAAAATGCTCTTCTTCACCCAATTATGCTTAACCCCAAAGCCAGGAATTTTATCATTATATGATGAACCTCCATTATGTCCCTCAGTATACATGGACACTTCGTTTAACATTTCCAAACCAGATGGACGAGGTAAAGGAGGGAGAATTTCAATTACTCCTTTCAAAAACTTATCAGATTGAAATCTATATGGGTGGTTCATAGGTAAGAATCGTCGATGACAATCAAAAAATGTAGTTTTCCCTCCATTTTTTAATCTAAAAGCCTTGCTATGCTCCATACAATAAGGACAAGACAGATTTCCATGAGTACTCCACCCCGATAACATGCCATATGCTGGAAAGTCACTAATTGTCCACATCAAAGCTGCCCTTAATTGAAAATTTTCCTTTCTGTATACATCATATGTTTCAACACCAACAGACCACAAATTCTTTAACTCATCAATCAAAGGTCTTAGGAAAACATCAAGCTTTTTACCCGGATTCTTTGGCCCAGGAATCATCATTGTCAAAAACATGAATGGTCTAGTCATGCACTTCCACGGAGGCAAATTATAAACAGTTACAATTACTGGCCAACAAGAATATGTATTTGAAGACATGTCAAATGGACAAAACCCATCAGTGCACAACCCTAACCGAATATTTCTCGGATCTGATGCAAAGCTTAAGTGGACACGATTAAACTCTTTCCATGCCTCCCCATCAGATGGGTGCACCATAACCCCATTATCAGAATTATGAAAATGATGCCATGTCATATCTTTGGCATGATATGGAGACATGAACAGTCTCTGAAGCCTTGGTGTTAAGGGAAAGTATCGAAGTTGCTTCTCCGCCTTATTGGAACCTTTACTAGTTGGATTTCTAGGTTTGTATCGTGAACTTCCACAAAAATCACAATTTATTTTCATTGCATCTTCCCCATAGTACAGCATACAGTAATTAGGACACACATCATATTTCTCATAACCAAGTCCAAGTGGTCGCATAAATTTCTTGGCATCATAAAAATTTGAAACCAAATTTTCATCATTAGGCATGCAACTTTTTGTAAAGTCAATAAAATTATTGAAGGCATTCTGAGTCAAATTTAAATTTGACTTCATATTGAGCAATTGCACACAAGCAGATAATTTGGATTGCTTGGTACACCCATCCCACAACGGCTCCTCCGCAGCTTTCAAAAGGTTAAAAAATTTAGTTGCCTCCGGATTTGGAATTTCTCCAGCTACCACAGGACTAGACACATTATCATTACAGAATGCATCACCAACCCCCATTGCATCCATAACCAGATTCCTATATGGATTCTCTAGACAAACATCATTCACAGCATGACTCATTATAATCGATGAAGGTCCAGCCAATATTGGTTCTGCGACATAAGGCTCCCCATGTACAGTCCAATTTTCATAACAAGGTAAAAAACCTTTTGTCAATAGATGTTTACAAACATCATCCTCCTTTAAAAACTTTTGATTTTTGCACCTCACACAAGGACATCTAATTTTTCCCCCAGATATATTTTTATCAATTGAAAATGCAAAATTGATAAATCTTCTAACACCGGTAATGTATTCAGGACAAAGGCGACCATCCATAAGACGACGATACATCCACGATCGATCATCCATGTTAATCTAATTAACATGACAACACCAATAAGTATTTTTTGAAATAAGCATACTTCTTTAACTACTAGTACTTAAACAATCCTTTAAAATAAAATATGTACCACATGAAAGGCAGAGTTCCAACTACTTGAAAACATTACAATAGGCATGCCCAACAGAAAAATCATGCACGATATAATTAAGCAACCATGTAAAAATAGAGCAAAATAGAACTTACCTAATCCCCAAGAATCAATGGCACAAGGTGGAGGTTTTCTTATTGCAACCCAATTAGATTTAGCCAACTCTATTGGATTATATTGTGATCCAATAAGCCATTCATATTGCTGGAAAAATAAAAAAAACATAAACAGTATGTTACACCCATCAAGTTATAACAATTTCTAGTTTTTAAAACAAATCCAAGTTAAACTATGAAAAGCAAAAATCATATACAAGTTAAAGAATGAAATTTTAATATTTGTTTGGTACTTGTCTTCTCATAACAAATATTTTTTCATTTTAGATATAACCTAAAAATTTTCATTTAATTTAATAGCCCCTGTTTTGATTCCAAGGATGCGTCTGAAAGGGTGGAAAGACATGAAGGGAAATAAAATGCACAGAGGGACCGGATGCTTGCTTTATGTAAAAAGCTTGAAATGATCCAGAAGACAAGGTCTTCCAGATATGTGCTAGCTAATTGGAATCTGTTGGAATTTAGCAGGAGAAAAAAGCAGACATCTCCTTTTCAAATGGGAAATCATTACTTGCAATAAAATTCACTAGTTAGTAACTCTTGAATGGGGAACCTTATTTTTTTTTCCTTTTTCTTCAGTTTACCCTTTTGATTTTATGTGGAGTACTCAAGTTCTTGAGATCTCTTATAAATAAAGCACATGAAAAGAGGGGATTTGATTATTAAAAAAACAAAAAAACCTACCTAACTAATTAGAATATGGCATATAATTTAATGACCAAGCAGACTGGTAATTGCTTGATGTCCATAGATGTTGGTTCTCAAAACTCAAGAATTGTTTTTTTTCTTCTTATTATTATTATTATTTCTATGTTAAACTGGTTATACGTGTGCTCCCATTAACATCCACACAGTACTGTAGTCTTCGGGAATTCCAATATAAGCTTGGAAAAACGAAAATCACCCACAGATAGTGTCCTTTGATGGCTCAACAAATAAAGCAAAAGAGACTGGTGCTATTAATTGTTGCATGTGCATCAATAAATCAAGAATCTTGTTTGGTCTTATTTCTTCCTGAAAAAACGTTGCTTTAGGTCTCTTTTATCTTGAAATTATTCAATCCAATTCTTATTTATTACTACATGAAATGGAAGGAAAAACAATTGACGTCTGTGCTTTAATATACAGCAATACATTCATTAATTGAAAAGATTGCTTTAATTTACAGCAATACATTCAGTAATTGAAAAGATTACAATAGGCATGCCCAGTAGACAAATTAAGCATAATCTAATTAAGCAACCATCAAAAAATGGAGCAAAATAGACTTACCAAAGCCCCAATAATCAATGGCCGAAGGTGGAGATTTCCTTGTTGCAACCCAATCAGACTTAACCAACTCTATTGATTTATATTGTGATCCATTAAGCCATTCATATTGCTGGAAAAATAAAAAACATAAACAGTATGTTTAAACCCATCCAGCTTTATCAATTGCTAGTCTTTAAAACAAATCTAAGTTAAACTATGAAAAACAGAAAGCATATCCAAGTTAAAGTACTGTTTAGTTTTCATATTTTCATGGCAATTGTCTTCTCATAACAATTTTTTTTCTTCTAAGATCTAACCTAAAAACAGAACACTTGAGACTCATAACATGATCCATGGTTTCTTCTGTTCAGACTTGAAACGACAGCAAAGATGACTGAAATTAAAGGCTTTTATAATATCATTATATTTTGCATTAATTTGTCGTAATCTAATTATACAATATTATTATATTTCATTCTAATTAAAAAACTATCACTTATAATAATAAAAAAATCTATATTCTTTACAGTTTTTTTGTCTTAATGTAAAGAAGTTTACGTTATCTGTGATGAAATAGTTTGTTTCTTTCCATTAAAGTAAAACAGTCACTTCAGAATCCAAACCATTTCTTGTCCTAATTATTTTTTTAATTTTTTGCTTTATCGATAAATCAGTAGATTGTGCCTACATTAAGCCACTAATTAGGATACAAACAGAATCCAACTAAAAGTAGCAAATGGAAGACAAAAAACAGAACATTTAAACATCAGTACTTAAATATGCATATTTAAATTTTGATACAAGAGAATCAATACACACCACTTAATCAATGCATAGGTATGTAGACTCAGTCAAATGAAATAAACCTAAGGTATCTAACAGGAACCTGAAACACAGAAATCAGTAACCTGATTATGAATCTGCTTAACTTCAAAAATTATCATGTGAATTTGGTTTGATATTATGATAGAAGAACATCATCAACAATCAATCTTTATGTCTTAACCCAGCTTCGTTTTCAAAACAAAAGGCATCAGATCAGCAGCAGATAAGATCAAACAACATAATGAAGAACTACACTAATGCACTAGTATTGACAGAGATTATGGTAATGTTATAATATTTTGTCGCGCGTATTCATAGAATTCATTCTCCTCTCATGGTTTAAGAACACAAATTACTAAATGAACAAAAACAAACACTACTCATGGTTGTATCTTGATGTCAGAATACCATGCCCAATCAACTGCTATCAAATTCAATAATACAGTACCTGTAAGACCTAAATTCTAATCTGAAACCCTTCATAACTTTCACTATTTCGAGTGTTATCAAGCTACTTTGACTGGAAAAGTTAGTTGCTCTAAAAAATTATGTTGTGACCCGAGAGACAATGGGAGCAAAGGTGATAAAAGCCTTGTTTTGTTTAAAGACAATTATATGCCTAAGGAGATGAGAAAATGTGGAGATATAACATTGGATCTTACAAAACAGGAGTTTGAACAGAAAAAATCATCCCACTTACACGATGATATGAAGGTATCTCATGGGGGAAAACAACTATCTACTGGCAAAAAGAAACCAAAGGGAAGCAAAAATGATTATAGCTCAACTGCTGGGACATTCAAATATTTATGAACCGTAACCCTAAAAATTAAATTGGGGGTTTTTGATAAATTTTCAATTACACATGCTTAATTACGTTATAGATCATGGTAAAAACATTTCATAAACACCTATATTATCGAATTAATAGCCTAAAACCATTATTCAAAGCATTGAAAAAAAAAAATGTTACCTGTGTTCTTGAGTTACAGGTGACCGAGATCGTTCGACATGACAGAAAAAAAACCTGAGATTGGGAAAGTTGGGTGAAAAATTTTTAGTGCAAGTTAAATTGCAACAAACAAAAACAAAAACAAAAACCATTAATTACTTACCTGAACTATTGAAGAAAACCGTGAAACACCCAACCCGTTTACAATGAGATACCTTAAACCAGCATGTTCGATGGTGATAATGATGGGTCTGGTTCGATTTTGTTCAGATGAAGGAGAAGAATTAGGGATCCTGAAGACGCGAAGAAGATGAAATGTTTGGGAAAAAGGAAAATCAAATCGATGAAGAGAGGGTGATTTTTCTACACTTATGGATCGATGTTCTTAGGGACGAAGGAGATCGACTGGAAGAGTGGAAGAGTGGAAGATCATTAATTTTCACCTGTTGGTTTTGTTCATTTGGTCTCGATCTGTTTGCATCTCGGTGTGGGGGGAGAAGTTGGTGCGGATCGATTTACCAAAGCCAGCAAAGAATAAACGGTTGAGATTTTATCCTTGGAAATGTTATCAACGGTCTTCGTAAATTTGGTTTTATATTAAAATTTAATTAATTATTTTTTACTTAGCAACGGAAAATCCGTTGCTAAATTCAACGTAAATTTTGCAACGGATTTTCCGTTGCTAAAATCCGTTGCTGATATTAAAAAACTAATATATGTGTAATCCGTTGCAAATCTGATACTGAATTTAGCAACGGAATTATCCGTTGCTAAATTCCGTTGCTAATTGCCCCTCTTTCTAGTAGTGAAAGGAACAGACTCCCTTAGAGAGCTATACAGCAAGCCATTGTAGAAACAAATAGATTAAGACCATGGTTATGAGAGGAATCACATATTACAAGGTTCTCATCCTAACACAACGCAAAAGATAGGATAAAAAGACATCCTGATAAAATTTACAATAGAGAAAGATGATTAGATAGCTCAGACTGATTTGATAATCAAACCACGAGAGCAACCCGCAAGCCGACAAAGAGATGAAGCAGCTACAACAGCCACGCAAGCCAACGGCAGCAGTAAACGATGAATCCTCCATGCAAAGATGGAGGCTCTTCCATGCAGCAGGAGAAGTGCAGTAACCAGCCATCCAAGCAAAAAACAAAGCAGAATCTCATCCATGCAGAGATGAACCATCATCCAAAACGGAGGCAATCGATGAGGCTTAACATGCAGGGACAAAAAGGACTTTTGGCCATCCATGAAGAGACAATCAGCCATCCATACAAAGCATGCCCATCCATGCAGAGACGTAGAGAGTCTTCCTTGCAGAGACAGAGACAGAGACAGCCCAGCTAGAACACATTAATAAGCTAGAAGCTAAGAACAGGGGGCAACACCTCATTCATGCAGATACAAGAAGCAGATAACACTAGAGAATGAAGACAGATGTCAAAAGATCAGCCAGAAAGCACAGAATTGGTGTCAACATAAGCAGTCAGCAGCTGAATCACCAAGCAAATAAGGCCACATGCAAGAGCATGCAGAGCCCTTTCATCATCACGTTCAGAGAACAAGGTATAGCCAATCAGAAGCTCCCACCCATCCAAATGAAATGAAAGACCATGCAGAGACTAGGGACCTTACAAAAGCCCATGCATACCCAAACCATGCAGAAATGAGGAATCATGCACGTCCAACAACGTTATGATAAAATGATTTTTCTCATGAAAATGAAGCACCATGAAGAAAAGGATTGAAAGAAGATGGTGTTCCCAAACCTTTGAGTTTTGTTGAGATTTTCAAAATGAAATTATTCTTGACAAATGAGATAGAATATTAGATGGATATTGGTAATAGATGAAAAATATATATTGTAAAAGAGATTTATACCTGGTTTTATATATCAAAAGAAAATATATAGAGATTATTGTCTATCATTGTTATTGCTTGTTACTATCTTTTATATTTATGTGTACATATTAATTTTTATTTTTAAGTCCATCAAGGTCGCGTTAAGAGTGATATTGGTTAAGTTATCTTTTGCTTTTGACCATGTAAATTATTTGTAAATTAAAAGACTTATCTCCTAAAACTTGAGATGTAATATTAATCCATAAATTTGAATGTATGTCTTTAATCTAATGGTTGGAACTCTAAGTACCTATTTAACCATGCATGTTTATAGTTGAAATTGAATCTTTAACTTGAACTCCATTATATGATATTATTGAATAAGATATGTTGTGTTGATGATGATGAGTTAGGTTAAGATCTAGGATAATTGGATAGGGATGTGAAATAAAATTGGAAGTGTAATATAATTTTGTAGATAACTTGGGACCTCCTACTATATTTGGGAGACTCTGCTAAAATTTTGGTCGAACCTTGTATATAAAAAAATTTACCTGAAAATTTCTAATATATCATGAAAAAAGATGTAAGAAATCAGGGTTGTTACAGTTATTGAACAATTTATTTATATTGTAAGCTGGAATGTTGAGAAAGGATAATGAAAAATTTCAAACTTTATTGCATTATGATCGTTGGGTTCTCTCTTAAATGAGCTCTTCACATATTTCAAAATAAGTCATAAAAGAAGAAAGTTTGGCAAACATCATTCTTTACATATTGATTCTGCAGTCAATCGCCTTGTAACTCGATCACAGTTTTAGGATCGTAACAAATTGGTATCACAGCAAGAAGTTATAAGCGATTCCTCTAACAACCTACGTACACAATTTAAGACCATAAAGATGTATCGGGAGGACTGACAACAAGATACAACTAAGAAGGAGCATCTTTCTGCCTAAATCAAAGAGCTCCCTCGTGACTTGGCTGTCATAGATTAAAGAGTAACAGGGAGATGATGGAAGTGTGAACCAGAAACCAAGAGGATATCCTCAAGGTAGCTAACTGTTTGGAGGTGCGTGTGCAACCATCTAGATACAGCTGACTGGAATTTCCCCTTTATGATGAAAAAAATGACCCGCTCGCCAACCGCTGTGATCATTACTTCCGCCACCAACGCATTCCAGAGGAAGAAAATGTAGAAATTGCCTATTACCACTTAGATGAGGATGCACAAGTATGGTTCCTCAAACTGGATAGGGACCGACCCAGAATCTCTTGGGAGGAATTTAAACGACAATGTCACCTTCGTTTTTGTCCATCAATTCAAGGCAACAAATTGAAGGAACTTTACAAACTTAGACAAGGAGGCACGATAGAGGAGTATCAACGTAGATTTAAGCAATTGGCAACCCGAGCAGGTCCTCTCACTACAAAACAAGAAATGGACATCAATGCATCGAGATAGACGAGCGTCGAGTCAAAGGTTTATGCTTCAATTGCGATGAGATTTACAACCAAGGACATCAATGCAAGCGTTTGTTCTGGCTATATGGTGTGGATGAATTAGTGCGAGATAACAAAGAAGAAATTGAACTAGAAATTTCATTGCATGCTATCACGGGAAAGAATTCAGGAGGCCCAACAATGAGAATTCAAGGGATAATTAAGGAGCACAACTTAATGATTTTGATTGACTCGGGTAGCACTCATAGCTTTCTAGATTCCAGATGGGTGACCGAATTGGGACTTAATAGTGAACTTAAGGGGAGGTTGCAGGTCGTGGTCGTAAATGACGACAGCAAAATTAAAAGTCCAAGTCAATGTCAGGATGTTCCTATTATGATGGATAATCAATTAATTCTTATTGATTTCTACATTTTAACTTTAAATGGAATTGATGTCATATTGGGAGTCAACTGGCTTCAGACGTTAGGTCTTATTCTATGGATTTCAAGGCAAAAATTATGAATTTTAAATAGCATGGAAAAGATATGGAATTGCATGGAATTGAGAACCCACATCCCATTCCAATTGCACAACTTCAAGTTGCAGCAATGGAGACCCAATCAGATATGGAACTCAGCAAACTCCTAGTTGAATTTGATTTTTTATTTCAAGAACCGCAAGGCCTTCCTCCCGCTAGATCTCATTACCATCGCATCAATTTGAAGCCAAGAACGCATCCCGTAATGGTGCGACCATACCGATACCCCCATGCATAAAAAGAAAAAATTGAAAGGCAATGCAAAGATATGTTGAAATATGGCATCACCGGACCTAGTTAATCTCCATATTCATCACCCGTCTTTCTTGTCACTAAAGCCGATAACACATGGCGATTCTATGTGGATTACAGAGCCTTGAATTCCAAAACCATCAAGGGCAAATTTCATATACCGATGATTGATGAACGTTTGGAGGAATTGCACGATGTAAAATATCTCACAAAGCTTGATGTGCGCTTAGGGTACCATCAAATCAGAATATACCCTACAGAAATGGAGAAGACAACATTCCGCACCTCCCACGACCACTTCAAGTTCTTGGTTATGCTTTTCAGCTTCACCAACGCACCTAACACTTTCCAAGCTTTAATGAATGAGGTATTTTAGCCATACCTATGTAAATTCATTCTTGTTTTTTTTTTTTTTTTATGATATTCTTGTATACAGTCACTCATGGGCAGATCATCTAGCACACTTGCGCTTGTCTTCGATCTCCTTACTAATCATCAATTATTTCTTAAGAGATCCAAGTGCTTCATTGCTCAACTCCAAGTCTCCTACCTCGACCAAATCATATCGGGAGAAGGGGCTACAGTAGATAAAAGCAAAATTACATCACATTCATGATTGATTGGCCAAGGCCGAACACTATGAAAGGCTTATAAGGTTTCTTGGGCTTTACCGACTACTACTGGAAGTTTGTCCAGAATTATAGCATAATTGCAGCTCCTCTTACAGATATGTTAAGCAGGGATTCATTCAAATGGATATAAGATGCAGCTCAAACACTTGAACAATTAAAAATTGTTATGACCTACAACCTTGTTTTGGCACTACCCAACTTCACCACACTGTTTATTTTGGAATGTGATGCCTCGGATACGGGAATGGGAGCAGTGTTACAGTAAGAAGGTCAACCAATTGCCTATTTCAACAAACCTCTTACATTCCATTACAAGAGTCTTTTGGCTTATGAAAAGGAACTCATTAGCTTAGCCAAGTAGTCAAACATTGGCGGGCATATTTGTGGGGGCGTCGCATCCTCGTCTAGATAGACCATTACAACCTCAAGTTTTTGCTGGAATAGTACATCATCACTTCGGCCCAACAACATAAACTCATAGGTTTTGATTTTGCAATGGAATATTGCGCGGGCAAACAAAATAAAGTGGCAAATGTTTTATCCTGCTGTTTGGAGGACCAACCCAGTCTTGCTTCCCTCTCCATGCCCCACTTGCCACTTTTTTATTACATTCTCACTGAGATTCAAAATTCAGATCAATTGCAACTGTTGAAGAAAAATATACAGCAAGACAAAGCTATTGGGCCCTGGGAGTACAAGGAAGTTCACTCTCTTCGGAATCGCTTTCCTTTTTTGGCACTTGAGAACAAGTGCCGTATTAATGGGAGCGGTAATGTTATGAGCAGCCACATGGATAAGTTTTCGAAAGGGCAAGTGTATTACAAACGTGGCTGAAAAGTAGGAGCTTGAAAGATGGGAGTTTGGCTAGCAATGCATTATGCAGACTTTATGTAGATTTCATTTCAATTTCTATTGTTATTTCTTATTTTATAATTGTTAGTTTAGATAGTGCAGTAATGGTATATCTACTCTGTAGGAGTTTGTTATTGAACAATTTGTTTATATTGTAAGCTGGAATGTTGAGGAAGGATAGTGAAAAAATTCAAACTTTATTGCATTGAGATCGTTGGGTTATCTCTTAAATGATCCCTTCATGTATTTCAAAATAGATCATAAAGAAACAAAGTCTGGCAAACATTATTCTTTACAGATTGATTTTGCAGTTAGTCACCTTGTATCTCGATCACAGTTACTGTAACAAGTCCTTGTCTGTAACTCAGTAGTCCTCTAAAGTACAGAATCAAATGCCAAAGTGCAAAGTTTGGTCCTTCAAAACCTTACAGCTGGACCCGTACTTCTCTTTGGAAGAGCATTGCAGATGGTTCAGAACTGATAAATTTCATTTCACCTCATCTGCAGCAAGTTCCACCAGATGTCTCCCTCTACAACGCTGTAGTTCATGGAATGTGTTTAAGAGGCAAGATTGAATCAGCGAAGACGCTGTACACGAAATTGGTCTCAAACATGAGATGGCAAGACACGGGCCTTGATCCTACAGGATTTGCGAAAGAATAACTCCATATTCCCCTGGTTGCTCATGTCCAAAGGGAATTTGTCTTGGCTGTTGTTTTTCACCGGTTCACGTCCTTCTTGATTGAATGATTTGTATCATAGACAGAGGGTTAATCATCTGGGAAATCATTGTAATTTCCACCCATCTCTTACTCATCTGCTGCTAATGAACACGGTATCGTTATGTTTTCTAAAACCATGAATTTCTGATACAATGTGACGACTTCGAATGCAGAGACATACCGGCAGCAACACAGCCAAATACATTAGGAATGTCTTTGCCAGAACGAATTTTCCTTTCTTTTGTCCACTCCAAAATACCTCGCAAAGAATTCATTTAAATAAAAATACTGTCAATTCGTTTCACTTTTAAGAGTATGTATAACAACAGTTCTTGTCTGTCAAATTGGTATATCATGTCGCTCTCGTGCGCACTTTAGACTACAAGAACACAAGATCACCCCAACTTCACCAACCACAAAGGAATATAAAATATGTTATTAGGAAGCAAAGGCACCTTACAAAAACTCCTCGAGACCTGTAAGTTTACACAAGATGGGAAATACTCATTTAGCATGAGTTATGAACCCTCTACCCAAAATATATAGCACCTGTATAGTGTAGCGCGGGTAAAAACATTTAGACAGTCTGTGAAAAAGCTCGACTTTCTGCAGCTGCTTTATCTTCACTAGTTTCCAGACGCTTGAAAACTAGCTTTTGCTGGGGGAGGTGGCCATTAGCAAATGCTGTAACCTGCGTATCTATTGCAACAGAATCCTCATCCTTCAATTCCCCTCTCAAGATACCCTTGGCAAGTTCGTTTTCAACATGTTGCTGAATCACCCTTTTGACTGGCCTAGCACCATAGTTGGGATCGTACCCAAGAGTCCCTAGAAACTCTACAGCTGCATCGGTGACCAATAATTTAATCTTCCGGTCTGCAAGCCTTTGCTGGACACGTCCAAGCTGAAATGAACAAGCAAACATGGCATAAGCAGTCAGGAAAATGCATGAAAACAGGACCAACATGCAATATGCTACGTGCAGTGTAAAAAGCATAGTGAAGTTAGTGAAGTTAGCATTGGAATTCAAATCAAATCACTCCATGATTATCCAATAAAGAGGTCGTTTCCCATGAGTCTCCATGAAGAGTTGTAAGAGATCCAGCACATCTTCGCACACATACATCTACCAGGCTGCAAGATGATTGCAGTTAACAGCTAGGATTCAAAACACAATTATTAATTTGGGCAGTAGGATCTAGAATGAACCAAACAAGCTGTAACCATGTTTCTGTAATTATAGATTATAACAAGTTGCAAAGACATTCACTGAAGAAAAATCATTAATAACCCAGACAAACAATACCAACATACCTGTAACCTGACAATACTGTTTATCTGATCACGATCCAGAGGCTGGAAAACTATGTACTCATCAACCCGATTCATGAACTCAGGCCGAAAGACTGATCTAGCAGCATCCATTACCCTCCTCTTAATTGTTTCATTAGCCACCTCCTTTGGCAAGTTATCATCTGTGTCGAGTATATATTGTGAACCCACATTTGAAGTCATAATGATGACAGTGTTCGTGAAACTGACAGTGCGACCTTGTGAATCAGTCACCCTACCATCATCCAAAACCTGAAGGAAGATATTAAACACATCAGAGTGAGCCTTTTCTATCTCATCAAAGAGAATAACTGCATACGGCCTCCTGCGAACTGTCTCTGTCAACTGCCCCCCTTCCTCATACCCTACATAACCAGGTGGGGCTCCTACTAATCGTGAGACTGAATGCTTTTCCATGTATTCACTCATATCAATTCGTACAAGGGCTTCTTCAGTGTTGAACATATAGGAAGCTAGGGCTTTAGCTAGTTCTGTTTTTCCAACACCAGTGGGACCCATGAACATGAAACTAGCAATTGGACGGTGAGGATCTGAGAGACCAGCACGAGATCGCTGAATGGCCTCAGCTACTGCTTTCACTGCAGGGTCCTGACCCACCACACGTTTATGCAGTTCATCTTCCAAATGTAATAGCTTCTCCCTCTCGGATTGTTTAAGCTTGGAAATAGGAATACCAGTCCACTTACTAACAATTTCAGCAATGTCATCACCTGTTACTTCTTCTCTCAGCATGGACTTTCCTGACTTTACATACTCATCCAACTCCTTTTCAGCACTTTCAAGTTGGCGTTGCAGAGAGCTCAGGCTCCTATACTTCAATTCAGCAGCACGATTTAGATCGTATTCTCGCTCAGCCTGCTGAATCTCAAGATTTACCCTGTCAATCTGTATAAAGCAAAGGAATAAATTTTAGATTTGAGATTGTTACATCAATATGCATTTTATTATTTATTTTTAAATGATTTTTGGCAAATTTGTTTTGATAATAGTTAAATTACATTGGAGGTCATACTTATAATTAAGTTTGTCTTTTTTAAACTTGTAAGTGTGGCAGCGTGCAGCAGAACTGTCCTCAGAGTTATCTAATATATGCTGAAGGGAAAGTTTAAATTCTGACAAGTATTCATGGTGAAAATATACCTCTTCTTTAATTGATTGAATGCATGTCATGACAGACTTCTCGTGTTCCCATTGCTCCGTCAGCTCAGCTTGTTTCTTTTTTAGCAGAGATAACTCAGTATCAAGGCGGCTCAACCTATCTTTTGAAGCTTTATCTGTGTCATTCATTCATAAGAGATAACCTCTCCATCTCCAGCTTTAATACTGAACGGTTGATTTCATCTAGGGCAGTAGGCTTTGAAGTAATTTCCATTTTCAGTTTTGCAGCTGCTTCATCAACTAGATCAATAGCTGCAATTTGAAAAACATGAGCACTTTGTGGAACTTGTAGTTCTTAAAAAAAGAAAAAATTGTACAGACACCTAGACATTGTAGGAGCATGTGCATCTAGAAGTGTGTGTGTGTGTGTGTGTGTTCATGCAAACCTTGCAATTTATGCTTTCCAAAAAGAAATATAGGACTTAATACAAATTTTATGCACAATTGATATCTCTTCTACATAAATTTAGCATATGATCATGTGGTTTAATATTAGCCATTGGCTGCAAGCACAATTTTGGAAAAATGACAGAAAGGTACAGAATTGTCACATTCAATCATCCAATACAAAATAAAAAATCTTCCAGCCTTTTAGGCTGTTATATATCTATGTGCATCAGTTTTACCTTTGTCAGGTAAAAATCTTCCACTGATGTATTGGTCAGACAGAACCGCAGCCTCCACAAGTGCACTATCAGAAATACGGACTCCATGATGCAGCTCATATCTTTCACGCAGTCCCCGGAGTATAGATATTGTATCCTCTACTGTAGGTTGATCAACAAAAACTTGCTGGAAACGACGCTCCAAAGCAGGATCTTTCTCAATATACTTACGATGCTCGTCCAGTGTTGTTGCACCAATACAACGCAATTCTCCCCTGCCAAGCATGGGTTTCAAGAGATTCCCCGCATCCATCGCCCCATTTGTGGCTCCTGAGACAAGTATTACCATGTCATTATTGTTATCCAATGTACTATCAACAGTTCATTAACAAACCTCATTTCACATATTAGAACAGCCCCTAGGTCTAGGCCACATTCAAATTCTTTATTATATTACGAATCACCTACTTCCTATCTAACTTCATCCAAATTACAGGTATGTTTCACTAAGTAATGGCATTCTCAAATAATTACATTATTCTAATTAAAGAAAATTCAATTCATTAAAACATAAGAGCTAAAAGGAAAAGGATATAAAGTAAAAATATCTGATATGCAGCTTACCAGCACCAACCACTGTGTGAATCTCATCAATGAAAAGGATTATCTGACCATCTGAATCCGTGACTTCCTTAAGTACAGCCTTCAATCTATCCTCAAATTCTCCTCGATATTTCGCCCCAGCAATGAGGGAACCCATGTCAAGGGATATTAGCTGTAAAGCAGCAGCTAACAAAATCATTACCAGGTTATGGACAAGGCAGCCCTTCCTCTGATAACATGGGAGAGGAGAAAGGAATAGTTCCAGTGAGTAGAACTTAAGATGCACATAAAGAATGCACCTTCCGGTTCATCAAAGCTTGAGGTACATCCCCTTCCACAATTCTCTGGGCAAGCCTGTCCAAAAGTACAGTCAGAGTCATCTACACAGTACAGAAGTAGACCACCAAGACATCATGGAAACCTAAATGTAGGCAGTCAAACTAGACAAAATATTATTTAACCAACCCCTTGCAAACTCCCCACGTCAAACCAGTCCATAAAACAAACATCCAGTAGGAGAGTGCTGATCCCTGCACTTGGGACTTGGCACATACTTGAGTACTGTTTTCATTATCTTAATATGTTCTATGATACAAGTAAACTATTGACATAAAAATAAGTTTGTTTAGCAGCAAGTCAAAAAAAGTTCAGGAATAACAACTTATAAAGCCAATTGCTGGTTTGAAGTAAGCCAGAAAGTGGTCAGATCAAGAACCCAATTTATCAGAAACACCCAGAATCATGGTTGATCCTACTCCAATGATATTGTTTCTATGCAGAAGCAAACACTTAACTGCTTACCCTTCGGAAATTGCTGTTTTCCCCACACCTGGTTCACCAATAAGCACAGGATTGTTTTTTCGTTCTCCTGGATAAAATCTGGATGCATCTACGGATTTCTTCATCCCTTCCAATAACTGGGTCAAGCTTTTCCTGCTTTTGCCATGGCTGTCAAATCTTTTCCATACTTCTCCAGTGCTTCATACTTCCCTTCGGGGATCTGTAACAAACCCAACAGCATTTCTGATATGCTTCATGCAGAATTTTAAACATTGAGAGAAACAAAAAAGGTGAAACTATAAATCATTCATCAACTAATATGCAGTTAAATACATATATGCATGAAAAACTACATTTTATAAGTAACCATTCTATCATTATTAAAAAATGGAGATGTTTCCTTTGTCCCAGGAACACTAGTTCAACCCAGATGGACTAACCTATCCCCACCACCTGCCCCTCAGCCCCAGCATACTGTTGCATTAAAAAGAACCTGGACCATTTCACAGTTCAATCCCCCTTCCCCCCCACACTTAGACACACATGCACACGCGCACGCACACAAAAAGCTCACAGGGAAAGTATTCAACCTTGGTCTATAACTGATTGGCGCCCCCTAATGGATTCTATTGCAGATTTCAGAGTTTGTAAAGATATTTGAAAATCCTTAAATAATTGCTTCCCAAACCGTTGATCCTGAGCAAATCCAAGAACCAAATGCTCAACAGAAACAAATGAATCTCCATACTCTTTCTTGTATTCCCTGGCTCGCTGGATCAGGGTCTCCAAGTCACGCCCCAACATTGAACTAGTAGATTCGCTATGAACCTAGCATAAAATAGACATAGAGACTCATAAAATGATAAAATGTGGCCATTGTAAAAAGCTTCCGACACAAAATCCCAAACTTGTCAAATTATAAGTTCACCGAATTGACTGACCTAGTATATGATGGAATATCCAAATGATATGTAAAGTCTGTATATACCAAAAATTGACTGTTATTCTGCTTAGCTAGATTTTTGTTTTTTCATTATCGTGCTATCTATATAGCAGAAGCTGCACTTCCAATTCAATGCTTTAGATTCAAATGAGGGTCCATTAACATATTGTGGGGTGTTTCAGCCCATTTGTTTCCAGTACCCAAAACTGTGTTCATGACTTGAGCACTAAGCTACTACTAAACAAGTGCTGGTTCAGGTTTCCAAAGACATCCAATCAACGCCTTACATTGTATTGAAAGATTGGCCGCCTAAAAAAACACATTGCTAAGGAAGTTTTTGATAGTCAGGTGTCAAATCATTAAGCAACAAAATGGCATTCCGGCTTCCATCTTGGAGAAATGATGCCAAAATCCTAGCTTAAACTTGAACATAGAGGAATTACCTTAGGTTGGCGTAAATGTATAGACTTGTCGGTGGCTTCAAGAAGACGAAAGTATTATCAACCCCCAACTTTGGAAAAGATGCGGCGAGCAAGGCCATTCTTTTGCTCCAAGAGGGCATTTCATCAAATGCTCAGTCTCCACTATCTGATGCTTGTTCTCTTCTTCGCCACATCTAGAGAAGATTACAATTCCTTGCCATGCCATGTCTGTAAATTCTTGCTGCGTAACCTGTCAAATCTCCCAAAACTCGTCACTCAAGAAGCTCTAGTTCAACATAATTTCAATATATAAATAATTGGCCATCATTGCTACTTTTAGTTAAACCTAATCACATACCCTTCCATTAGAAGAAGCAGCACATCTAACGACAAAGGAAGAGGGTTTAGCCCTTGTCGAAAAGGCACCATTTCTCTCTTGTTCAACTCACAGCGACTTCACAGAAACTTCCGCTTATACGGGGAAAGCTTATAAGAGACTTTCGGGGTATCAAACCATTACTGATAGAATCTGAATAGAAAGGACACAAACTAAACGAAGCCGCCGTAGCGGTCGTGGTTGCCATACCGGAGCAGAGTTACGAAAGAAAATAATACAACAGTGAGGAGAAAGAAGCAGTTAAAGTGAAAGGAAAGAACTTTCTATATATATATTTTTGTAAAAAAAAAAAAAAAAAACAAGAAGAAGAAAGAAACTGTTGGGTTTGTGCTATCATCAACTATGTGTTGGTTTTTCTTTTAAAGACAGAAGAAGAAGAAGAAGAAGAAGACAAGAAGATAGGGAAGGGGTGTTTTAGGCCTTCTTGGTTTGTCGAAAATACTTTTTTGTCTGGAGAGACTCTTTTAAAAAAAAAAAATGAATTTTTAAAAAGTAGATTATTGTTAGAAAAAATATTTATCATATTTAGCTATATTATAAAAAATAAATTAAAAAAATATTTATTAATATTTTTTATTTTAATATATATTTATATTTATAATATTAAATATAAATATTTGATCATTTATTTAAAAAAATGAGATTAAAAAAATATTTATTATATGTATTATATATTATATATATTATTATTTTATAAAATATAACTATACACTATACATATGTATAGTATAAATATTTAAATATAATATTATAAACATATAATCATTTCTTAGTGTTTGAAGAACATTAAAAAATTTTTTATTGTATCTTAATTTTATAATATAATTTATATAATTATTATATAATATAACATGTTTTTTATTCAAAAGTATATTTTTTAGTAATATTATCTAAATTAAAATAATGTATGCATTGATATATCAAATAATTTATATTTTTTCTATTGTATATTGATATTTTTTAATATATCATTTTATATATATAAATATATTAGTAATTTATTATTTTTTAAAGTATCTTATTAATATATTATTGTTTATATATATATATATATATATGAAAAAAACTTTAGTTTCTAAAAGTGTTTTTAGTTTTTTAAATTGTAAAACACTTTTCTTCATCTAAAATTTATATTTTTTTTATTGATCAATTTTTTATAATATAGATAAACATGAAAAAGTAAAGAAAATATCTTTTTAAAATGTCCGGCGGCTTGAATGTAGTTTTTGCCTCTCACGATTGTTTTGAGTATTTTATTTTATTTTGTTCGAAATTGGAACACGTGGCACTTTTTCGTGCAAGGACTGACTGACTTATGGATGGATGGATACGATGGAGATGGTCTAGATAGGGCTTTGGGCTCATTTTCAATTCTTATTATGATTTGGGCCTTTTTTATTATGATTCGGGAAAAGAAATATTTAACTTAAATTAAAAATCACTTCATAAAAGAAAAATATTTATATATAATATATACAACTATAAATTAATGTTCTGTGAATAAAAATATTGTTTATATCATGCACATTAATAAATTTTGTTTCAACTAAAAACTACTTTAAACAAAGAATTCAAAAGTATTATAATAATGATAATAATTATGGTAATTAGTGTCTAACATATAATTATTACTTACTACCACATTTCATTTCCTCTTAAACTTCTTAACAGTGTTACAAAATCCATAAAAATAAAAAAAACCTTCCTTAGAGCATTTTTAAGATTCGTGCTTTTAATCAATGATAACATTTCTCTTCTTTTTTTGTTTTTTTTTTGTCAAATGTATTGTAAACAATTACAAATTTTACCATATAAAAGCACACTTTACTTAATTAATGTCTTAATAAATATCAATGATTTTTACTTAAATATTTTATTTTTATTTATTTTTAACACAAACCAATAATAAATAAAGTTTAATAAATACAACTAGATAATATTTAATAGATGCTCTAATAACAATTCAAAATGCAACTCAACAAATGGCATATTTGATATTATGGTAGCGAAGGTAATTCAAAATGCTTTTTACTTAGAAATACATCAAATAAAGTTTTTTTATTTTTAAAAAATTATTTTTGAAATCAACACATCAAAACAATTTGAAAACATATATAAAAAAATTATTTCAAGCAAAACAAATTAAATGTTCTTGGGAACGTGGTTTGTAAAACAAAACAACAAATGTTTTGAATTTTGTACACTTATTCAATTGTCAAAACTGATTTATATACAAAAACAGAGTCACTAAGTATGGAAAGTTTGTAAAGAAGAATAAATACAAAAACCGATCCTTGATTCTAGCTTGCAGTAATTTGCATATTAGTTGTTATGAAACCTTCTATTACATGAGTTGGCTTGCAGTCATCTTGGCATATCCGTTACGTGAGTTGGCTTGTAGTAATCTTGGCATATCAACTGGCATAAGTTGAAATCTTCCATTACCATGAAATGGCAGTTTATTCTTCCTCGATACATCCCTACAAGAATAGGCTACTATCAGTGAGACCGATCTTGTTTTTTAGAGAGTCTATGCGATGCCTAGAAAGAGGTTTGGTGAGAAAATCTACAAGTTGGTCGTTTGTATGGACATGTCGAACATTGAGCGCATTTTTTTGAACCAGGTCCTGAACAAAATGCAAGTCAATTTGTATGTGCTTCATTCTTGAATGCTGGATAGGATTGAAATTGAAATTGGTTGCACCAAGATTGTCACATGAGAGCATTGGAGGCTTATGAAGACATAACTTCATTTCAGTAAAGAGTGATAGTATCCATATAGATTCTGAAGCAACTGTTGCAAACACATAGTATTCAGCTTTTGTAGATGATCGTGCAATGGCACGTTACTTTTTGGAACTCCATGAGATGAGATTCAAACCAAGTATAATTAGATAAGCTGAGGTAGAGCTTCGGTTATCCAGATTTTCAGCCCAATCCACATCTGAATAGCATGTAAAAGGAGGGCTAATATTTTTCTGGATTTAGATGCCATTAAAAATTATGCTCTTCAGGTAACGCAACAACCGTTTTGTGGTAATCTAGTGATTTGTAAAGAGCAGTGCATGAATTGTGATAGCTTGTTGATTGCGAAGCAAATGTCAGGCCAAGTGAGTGAAAGATATTCAGTGGGATCAACAGCTGATGATCCATCATTTAACTTCAAAGAGATAAAAGTTGACAGTGGATTGGTGTCATCCTTGGCTCCATCCATGAAAGTTTTGGCCAAAAGATCTCTAATGTATTTATGTTAGGCGAGGAATAACCCATTTATTATAGGAATCACCTCAATTCTAAGAAAGAAATGTAAGGGTCCCAAGTCTTTGAGAGAGAATTTCTTCCCAATTTTTGTATGATGCTTGCAACAAAATGAGAGAGATTGTAGTGATAATTAAGTCATCAACATATGCAAGAAAATAAGCAGTAGTTGATGCAACAACATACATAAATAATGAAGAATCATACTTAGTGTTTAAAAAATCAAATTTCAGTAGATCTTGTTTGATGGCAGAGTATCAAGCACGTGGTGCTTATTTAAAGCTATAAATTGCTTTTCTAAGGCAACAAACATAATTCGGTATTGATTGATCTAAAAAACGGGGGGTTATGTCATGTGTACTTTTGTAAGATGACCATGAAGAAAAGCATTATTAACGTCTAATTGTTGGAAAGGCCAACCATGCATCACAACAACAGATAAAATTGTTCAAATGGTCACCAATTTGACTACAGGACTAAAAGTATGAGTGTAGTTTAATCCAGGTTGTTGATTAAAACCTTTTGCCACTAATCTAGCTTTAAATTTGTCAATTGATCCATCAGTAAGTCATTTTACCCAAAACACCCACTTGCAACCAATAATATTACGACCCTTGGAAGGTGGTACCAGATGCCATGTATCATGGTGCATAAGGGCTCTAAGCTTAAATGACATTGCATCGTGCCGCTTGGGATCAGTTAGAGTTTGAGTCACCGAAGTAGGTTCAAAAGATGGAAGGTAGGGGGTGTTGGTGACCATGAACAAACTTTCAGGCTTTTAAATGTTGTTCATAAATCTAATGACCATTTAGTGTGGGCGAGATTTAGTAATGGTGGGTACCACAGATGCATGACTAATATTTAAATTTTAAGAGGAAGTTTCAGGTAGATTTAAAGAAAGTGAAAAATGACATATCTGTAAGGGGACCAGCATTGGAAGTGAATCTACCAAAGGTAATGAAGGAGCAGCAATACCCATTACAGAATCGGTTAGCACTGGCATTTATGCAGGATGTAGTATTGGCAAAGATATGGCAATATGTTGGGAATCACCTAGAGCACTTGTGGCAATTTAGGGCTTTTTGGAAGGATGAGAGTGAGTTTGAGCCATGGGAAAGATATTCTCATCAAAGAGCATGTGTTTGAAGTGATAGATTTTTTTGTTGAGAGGCTCAAAACACAAATAAGCATTTTGGGTTAAAGAGTAACCCACAAAGACACAAGACACGACTTTAGGCTAAAGTTTATGTGTATTGTAAGGTTTGGACAAAGGATAGTAAAGACACCCGAACTATTTAAGCTTCATGTAGTTGGGGGTCTGATTAAAAACCATCTCAAAAAGTGTTTTTTTATTTAGAGTTGAGGTGGACATTTGGTTGATCAAGTATATTGCAGTTTGAAACATATATGGCTAATAAGAAAGAGGCATATGTGCATCAGTAAGAAGAGTGAGACCTGTTTCAACAAGATGACAATGTCGTCTTCAAAATATGCCATTTTATTGTGGGGTGTGGGGAGCAATAGTGTAGTGACTAATGGCATGAATAGATAAATAATTTTTTAGAGCGATGTATTCACCTCCATTGTCAAAATATAGAATTTTGATTTTAATGTTGAATCTATTTTCCACAAGATTTCAGAATGGAGGAAATATAGTTTGAACACTTGATTTATGGGACATAAGGTAAAGCCATATATATTTGGTATAGTGGTCAATAAAAAAAAGTAATATTTTGAACCATCAATACCAGTTTCATGAAAAGGACCCCAAACATCGATATAAATATATTCGAGGGGGGCTATACTATTGAAGCCATGAGATTGAAACATTTGCCAGTGGGCTTTATTGTGGGAACATGAGACACAAAGGGATGAACTTTCTTTCCTTTTTATTTGAATAGGCAAAGAAAAAATACGGATAAATGCTGAGCAATTTTGGAAGAAGGATGACCATGATGTTTGTGCCATCCATCTATTGTCATACATTCATGAACATAAGCAATTGCGGGTTTGGAAGTTATAGCCAATGTCTCTGGCAAAGGGTACACGCCATCCTCATATGCACCTTTAAGTAGTGTCGCCCCTATGATCCGATTCTTCATAAAAAAAATAAGATGGATGAAATTTAAGATAGATATTATTATTATTTTTGGTAAAGTGATGAACATAAATTAATTTTTTTTTTTATGGTAGGAACACATATTGTATCTCGCAAATGAAAAATACGATTGGGAGAGGTAAACGATAAGGACCCAATATGAGATACTTGCAAACCTAATCCATCACCAATCACCACTTCATATGTACCATCATATTCAAAATGAATAGAGAGATTCAAAAGATTAGTTGTCATGTTATGGGAGCTTGCCGAGTCCACTAACCATTTCTGATCCTTGCTTTTAGAAGATGCAACACAGTTTGTAGAGAAATCAGTTGGAGCATGCTTCAGACAAGTTTTAGCTGTGTGGCCTAACTAATCACACAACTGACACTTGAGTTTAAATTTGCAAAAACCTAAGCTATTAGTGTTCTGTTTGTTATTGTTGCGAATTTTGGAATAAAAACGATGGTCATTCATTTCAGAGGAGATATGTTTGCGCTAAATAAAGTTTGTTGTTGTGACCAACAGTTGCATAGCTTGTTGTTCCAAGCAGTGGTGATAACTTTTGTGGCTAATTAACAAATCATGGAGCTCCTCAAACCGTATAGGATGTTCTCGAGCTTGTATAGGTGCATAATTTCCCAAAACTCTAGACCCAATCCGTTTAGAATGTAAAGGGTCATATCGTCATCTGAGACAGGATGATCAATCTTGGCAAGTTCATTGGCTATAAGTTTGATCACTTGGAGAAAATCAGTGACAGTCTGATTGCCATGATTATTGAGGGTGAGATCTTCCTTTAACTGCATTGCACAAGTGCATGATTTTCCTACATACAAACAGGTTAATTTGTTCCAAGCTTCATGAGAGGTTTTACATGAAGCAAACAAAGGTGTTATGGTGGTGGACATTAAGGCTAGCAATACATGGAGGGTCAATTTGTCTTGCCGAATCCAGTGAGAATTCGCAGCTTTGAAAGTGGCAGAATTTTCAGCATTAATGGCAGGACATTGAAGGTCACTAGTAACAAAATTTATGAGATCATAGCCAATAAGCAAGGCATTGTGCTCTTCATTGTGGAAAAGTAGAAGCCGTAAGCTTTTCATTGATGGCAGTAACGGAATTAATGGTGATGATTTGATTAGAGGATGCAAAAGAAGATATGATGAAGGATTAAGAAAGGTATTTGTTAGAGATTGGCTTAGCTTTGATATCATAAAACAGAACAACAAATGTTTTGAATATTTTACACTTATTCAATTTTCAAAACTGATTTATATACAAAAATAGAGTCACTAAGTATGGAAAGTTTGTAAAGAAGAATAAATACATAAACCAATCCTTGATTCTAGCTTGTAGTAATTTGCATATCAGTTGTTCTGAAACCTTCTGTTACATGTATTGGTTTGTAGTAATCTTGGCATATCCGTTACGTGAGTTAGCTTGCAGTAATCTTAGCATATCAGTTATCATAAGTTGAAATCTTCATTTACCATGAGATGACAATTTATTATTTTTTGATAGTTTGTACCAAGGTTGTCAATTCCGTTCCATTCCGCCCAGAATGGCTGAAACATTCCATGCCAATTCACAAAACGGAACAAATTTCATTTCATTTTAAATCTCGGTTCGTTCCAGATTTTTTGGCTAAATTCCACTCGAAACATTCCGGTTTCATTCCATATGTTCCGTTCCGCTCTTGAGAAGCCATTGAATCAAATTGAATCGTGCTCAATTTCATTAATTAAACCACCCGATTATAAAAAAAACTCTTTTTCATTACTATTTTCAATAGCAATGATATTAATAATAATATTAAAAATTATTATTACTATTTTCATTAACAATGATATTAATTTTTTAAAATTAGATTTATCACTAATATATATGGTTTATATTCATGTTTTTTTTTTTTCATATTTATACTTTGTAGGAATTTGAGCAAAACAAGGGATGTTTTAAATTCCATTAACTACTTGATAACATTGACCTAACTTTATATTTTAAAATATTTTTGTTAAAACATTTTACTTTCATAATATTTTGTTTAAGTTGAATTACTTTAAGTTAAAGATCTATTTAATCTTGACTATTTAGAAATATTTTAAATTTTAAATTATATTTGTTTGGCATTGTGTTTGTATTGCATAATTTATAATTAATTTATCTTGAATTTGAATTATGTTTGTTGAATATATATATATATATATGAACAGTACAATCTTGAAACGGCACGCCGAAACACTCCGAAACTGAAATATTCCATTCTAATTGAAAAAACGAAACACCTATTAAAACGGAATTGACAACCTTGGTTTGTACAACGTTCCCAAACACTCCTAAAATCTTCTAAACCTCTCTCCATAAGGGTCATATGCTACTTGAAAAAACACCAAACTCTACCACTCATTGTATTACGAATCTAAATTAAATATGAAAACTCATTATATATAGAAAAACTTAAAAAGTTTCCACTAATTGAAATTTGATACACAATATTCAACATTCTCTATTTGAACCATATTTCACCATGCAACATAACATCCTCAATTTTGGATTTCTTTAATATTCAAAGTCTTTTGATTTAATTTTTTTAGATAATATCTAGTTTTAGAAAGATTTATTGATGGACAATTAATTATGTGTAATTACTGTTTTAGAGAGATTGTAATTATGGTCCAAGAGTAATTATAGGATGTGAATATATTAATGCTTTGACTATTCAAAGAGAAGAGGATAAGAGCCTTCATTGAGAGACATGGAGACCATTTTAACATGATATCTAAGTTAAAATTCTAAATTTTATGCTTAACTCTTTGGGTTAGTATTTTTTTTTCTAGATTAAGTTGTGGGATATTTTTCTTAGGGTTCTCTCTTGAGATTTTTTTTTTCTTGGTTTGTGGTTATAGGTAATTTCTAGATGTAAAAAGATTCTTTTGACACCAAGCTTTATTTTTTCACTAGTTCAATTCTTCTTCTTTTTTTAATTTATCATGAAAGAAAAAAAAAAAATTGTTTTAATAGAAAGAATTACCCAGTTTCAAGTTTCAATTCAAGATGTTTATGAAGGGAAAAGAATTATAGGTCACTTAGATGAGTCATCTAAAGCTCTATCCCTAGCCTATTGATTCTTAGAAGAATAAGGATGTTCATATTTTCTCCTGGTTATTGGGTTCTATTGAACAACATATAGTGAATCATCTTTGATCATTGATTACTGTTATGGAAACGTGGGCTTATCTTTAAGGAATTTATTCTCAAAATAATGTTGCCTGAAAGTATCAATTGGAGTTAGAAATTGAAAAATATCACTAAGGTAATATTTCTATTAAACAACTTTATTCTAGTTTCTAATTCAGAATGAAACATCATTCTAATATAATATTAGGCATTTAGTTTAGAAGTCGTGATGTCTAAAATAGTTAATGTGGCATGTGTTGCTTAAGGAAAATGAAGATTCAAGTCACATACTCAGTAAATCAAATGTAGGGAGTTTGGATATATTGCAAAACACTATATAGCAAGAAATTTTTACAAAAAAAAGAAAGGCACATCATTAAATATTATCAAGTGTGACTTCAAAATTGACAAACTCTAAACCCTTATAATATTGTCCAGTCCAGTTTCACGATTGCTTGTTTGATTCCTTCTTTAGATCGGTAATCTATTTGCAGTTATTCTTTTACTCTTACACCCAAAATGGTTAACAATTTTTTTTTTTTTTGCCTTCTTTTTCTTTGGCACACAAGGTAAGAGGATTTTTCTTACTTTTTCTTGGATGGTTGACTCTACAATATCCAATCATATGACTATTAATACAAATACTTTACATAGTATTTATATTCTGATAACGAATGACAACTCTCTTTATATTATTGAGATTGGAGATTTGGGATATTTCTTCAATTATATTTTTTATGCCTCCAAATTTATCTACCAAATTAAAATTTATTAGCTAATTGTTATATAATAATTATAAAATTCAATTTAATTATGATGGTTGTCGTGTGCAACATTAAGTGTCGTGGAAAATTATAGTAAATGGTCTAAAGTTAGATATTTATTTCCTCTTCATTTTTTTTACTCTTGGGTCCATTCCTTCTAGTTGTAGTGCAATTGTTAATAATAATAGTGTATAGCATGAGAAATTAGGACATGTCAATTCTATTATTTTAACTTATCTTATGAAACATGGTTATTTAAGCAATACAAATTTGCTTTCAAATTCTATTGTGTCTTTTGATTTTAGTTTATGTAACCTTGGTAAAAACAACTCCTAAACCTTTCCTTCACATAATAATTAGGCTTCTACTATCAATGTATAGGGTGTCAGGCCTATTTTCTCACATGTTTAATACAAGTATTTTATGACATTTATTTATGTTTATATTTGTTTAGTTTAGACATATTTTTTATCTTTCTAAAGCTTATGTGTTTTCTGTCTTTCAAAATTTTATTGTCTTTGTTGAAAATCATTTTTTTTTACTTGTATTGAAACTTTAAGATCTGATTCAATGAGGAATATATGTTTAATTTCTTTCAACCAGTTTTCTCCTCCAACATTCCTGGCTATATGCTCTTTAACAAAATAAGGTTGTCAAGCATAAGAATTATCACTTTTTATATGTTATTTATACCTTGTTAATTAAGTCTTCTATTCCATCAAGATTTTAGGTAGAAGCATTGTCCATGAATGTTTATTTGATTAACCATCTACCATTATAATTTCTCAATTTTAATTCTCCATGTTCTCTTTCATTTTTTTTATCCTAAATATAACTTTTTTCATATATTTTGTTGTGTTTGTTCTATTCACTTACCATCCACTGAACAACACAAGATTGCTACTCAATTTGTTTTGTGTGCTTTTATAGGATATAGTAATGTCTATAAAGGGTTTGTGTGTTATGCTTTTGGCTGCTAATGAACTTTGTGCTTCTTGAAATACAATCTTATTTGAAAATCAATATTCATTTCAGTCTTTTACTTCTAATGATTCCTCTTCAATTTTACTTTTAAATTTTGATGATGTGTTAAATTATGAACATTTTAATTTAGGAATTACATTTTAATAACGTCATCTACCAATCTTATAGCATGAACTAGTCCCAACATCAAATCCTATCAAAGCTTAACCTCGTCGGTCATCCTGGATTTCACATTCTTCAAATAGGTATGAGTTCTTTCATACAACTCTTCAAGCTACTCTTAATATTACTATTCTACCTAAATCGTACTCTAAACTTCTACTCAAGCATGTTGAAAACAAGCAATACAAGAAAAACTTAAGGCGCTTTGGGATAATTACATGTAGGATATTATTCCTTATCATGATTGCATCAAAATGTTTGGCTATAAATAGGTTTATACCATAAAGTTATAGGTTGATGGTTCTATTACAAGGTATAAAGCCCCGTTTAATGGCTCATAAGAATCGACAAGAGTATGAACTTGATTATGAGAATATGTTTGTATCTATTACTACAAAGCCATTGTTAGCATTTTTTATGGTTATTATTGCCTTAAAAAGATGATCAATTTGACATATAATGTGAAGAATGCATTTCTATATGAAGACCTCAAAGGAGAAATATATATGACTCATTCACCTAGTAATTTCACTCACTCCTCTATTGAGGTTTATCATTTAAAACAACCTTTATATGCATAGAAAAAGGTATCATTTGCCTAGTTTGAGAAGTTTTGTTCTACAACTCTTGATTTTAATTTTATTCAGAATTAGTTTAATTCATCTCTCTTTCTCTAAACGATTATTACTAAAATAAACATATTTAATCCTTTAAAAATATCTAACATGTTATTTTCCATCGACCAACTTTGTTAGTTTATTTTTCAATCTCAACATGGTTATGTTCATTTATGGCTTATCTATATTTTTTTTTCTCAATCTCAACAAGTTTATTCCCATTTATAGCCCATCAATATAATTTTATAATCTCAACATTTTATGCCCATTTATGGTCTATCAATATGATTTTTCAATCTCAACATTTATATGCCCATTTATGGCCTATCAATATTATTTTTCAATCTCAATATTTTTATGTCCATTTATGGTTCATTTATATACTTTTTATTTTCAATCTCAACATGTTTATGTCCATTTATGACCCATCAATATTATTTTTTAATCTCAATATTTTTATTCTCATTTACTCCATTCATTTATTTAATACAAGCACATTTTTGGCTCCATGATACTATTAACCATCACATCAAAATAAGTGTTTGTTTAATTTTTTCAAGATCCATAGGCCCACTTATGTGATTGACTAACTACTTTTCTAATTCATAGCCCCATCTCATGCTTTTAGCTCATTTCATTTTAAATTTATGTCCAAACAACTAGCTTCATTTAATTTTTATAGTTCTTGTCTAAATGACCGATTTATTTAGATTTTATATCCCTTTTTTCCAAACAATTGGCTTTCTTTCATATTATATATTATAAGATCCGTTGTTATAGCCACTTTAACTTCACATGCTAATTTTCTCTATTGCAATAAATTACAATTTACATTCATTTTTTTCATCGTTATGGTCAATTATAGTTCACATATGGATTTTTCTCCATTGCAGCCAATTACAATTTGTATATGGATTTTTTGTTGTTATGGTCAATTACAATTCATATACTAAATTTTTTGTTGTTGTGACTGATTACAATTCATATACTAATTTTTTTTCATTGCAATTGATTACAATTCACATACTAATTTACCATCATTACAGTTGATTACAATTAACATACAAATTTTCTGCCTTATAGGCATAATTTTCATGAGGAAAAATATATACACAATACATACTACTTTTATTGAATTCTAACATTACAAAAGCAATTTAAATAATTAAAAGACAAGAGAATCGACCCTTACTTTGAACTCCTGTTGTACAAGCTTTTGAGAAGTTAGGTCTTATTCTAGACACTTCTCCTACAACTCCCAAACTATAAAAATTGACGTCCAAACTACTAATTAACATTTAACCATAGAAATCCTTATACATCCCAATATTCCAATTAATATTCATATATGTTTCAAACCTCAGTTAATCTTACAATCCATAAGTCAATATCCATACCTTTACATTAAATTCTCACTTAGAACTTTTACATTTTCAAATTCCATGAGAATTATATATTATTGTGTTGTGGTGAATGTTAAATTGACTGTGAAATGTTGATTAAGTTGTTGATGAATATTAAACCGATTATGAAATATTGATTGAGTTGTTGATGAATGTTAAATCGATTATGAAATGTTGAGTTGTTGATGATTGAGTTGTTGATGAATATTAGATTGAGTATGAGATGGTGATTAAGTTGTTGACGAATGTTAAATCGACTATAAAATGTTGATTGAGTTGTTGACAAATATTAAACCGATTATAAAATGTTGATTGAGTTATTAATTAGTTTAACTAATGGCATTTGATATGGATGACCTAGTTGTGATTGATCATTAGCTTCGGCTAATGACATTCGAGATGGATAATCGGGTTGTGATTGATGATTAGTTTTGACTAATGACATCCAAGATCTATGATGATTGGTGATTAGCTTCGGCTAATGGCATCCAAGATAGATGACCGGGTTATGATTAATGATTAGCTTTGGCTAATGGCATCCGAGATGGATGACCAAGATGAATGATCGGGTTGTGATTGATAATTAGCTTCGACTAATGGCATCCGAGATGGATGACTGAGTTGATATTGATAATTAGCTTTGGATGACCGGGTTATGATTGATGATTAGCTTTGACTAATGACATCCAAAATGGATAACAGGGTTATGATTAATAATTAGCTTCGGCTAATGGCATCCGAGATGGATGGCTAATCTAATTATGACGATTGGCTTCAGTTAATGGTATCCGTAAAATGACGGGTTTTATTTCATGATTAATTTTGGTAAATGGCATATGAGATGGATGATCAAATTTAAATGCTACAATTAGCTACAACTAAAAGTATCCAAGGTAGATGATCGGGTTAAGGTGAAGTAATTAACCCTATCATTGTTAAACTTCGGCCTAACAACTCTTATAAAGAGCTTGAGGTGTGTAAGTGAGAAAAGTTTACTTAACAATGCATATAAAAAATAAAAGAAGGAATATACCCATTCTAAGTTAATAACGAAAAGCAACGATAACATACTTCTAGTTGTTTATTGTTATGTTAGATTATTTACAATTCTTGTATCTATGTTGTTTTTGTAATAGGGACATCACATAATCAAGGTGCGTAGGAAAGCTTGTTCCACAATTCATATATTTTGAAAGGTGTTATGCAATAGTATATCTTAGGTGTTATGTTGAATTTTATCATTCGACACTTTTATAAGGACATGTAATGAAAATTGTAATGGAACATGGATGTGAATGTGCAAACATGTAGATATGATGTTATGAATATATTTATGTGGTATTCTCTTTTATGAGGATGTTGTGTTGTGAAATCACATGAGGATCATATGAAAAGAAAGTACTAGTTGTGTAAAATTGTCGTTCGGCACTTGTGTTGATAACGAGACTAGAACAAAAATACAAACTCATGAGAATGCCAATATGATGTTATGTAAATGTATGAAAATAAAGATATAATATTATAAGCATGTGTATTGAATATCTGTCTTATGGGAACGTTGTTTTATGAAAATTATATCCGTACGATGTCGTGATAAGGAAGGGAACCTAATTATGAATTCATAAAATGTAATTGTGAAAAGTATCAAGAATAAAAAAAAAAATTCATCGATTTTGGCTTTGAAAAAGCCGAGTTGGTACACCTATATTCTCCTAACACATATATATAACATGCATTTTATATATTTAAACCAAAACCTATCCCAAACATAATTTTTCATACTTCTAGATTTAATACACATACAAATTCACCCAATTTACTAATTTATGCCATTTTCCAAAATCACCCAATTTGCAACAAACTATTTTTTTTTCCCAAACTTGAATCAAGAACCCTAGAATTAAGATATTGAGATTTTCTCATCTCTAACACCAAAACCACTAAAACAAGGAAATAAGGTATGAAAAACATCTTACCAGTTGAATTTACACCCTAGTTATTGATTTCTTTGCAAGCTTTTCCTCTTAATCTTCTTTCTCTTTCTCAAATGTTCGTTTCACTCTCTACAAATTAACTTTCTCTCTTGTTTTTTCTAACCTAATTCTATTTTTTTATATAAGTTTCTCCTTAAAAATCCTTATTTCCTACCTTTATAAACCACTTCTCTATTTATAGTCAAAAACAAAAACAAGCAGAAAGAAGAAAATGTTGGTTTCTCTCTCCTTTTCTTCTCTTCAACTGTTCCATCAATTGTTATAAAGAAAAAGAGAAGGAATTTTTTTTTAACGGATTACAAAAATACCACTCTTAGTCTTTTAACAATAATAGTTTCAGTCAAATTTCCAATCACGGAATTTCTTGTACACAATATTATTCTCATTTTATTTGTAACTATTTATACTCTTGTAAACTAAATTTTTCCCATTGATTATTATCAAACTTCTCCCAAAATAATTTTCACCATTTTTGGTTAAAGATTATACGACTAAATGTAAGATTTATACTAATGGTCAATATTATTCGTGCATAGATTTATGCATTTATTTATTTAGAGTTCCATTATGTTTTTTCTAAGGATTCTCTCTCAATTCATGAATTTTTTTTAATAATATTTTATTTGGTTGGAATTTATTCAACCTATGATGACATCCACTATACTATTTTACTAGTTTCAGATCAAGGTTTACATGTTACTTCTTATAATTTTACTTGGCCACCGTACTTTTGCCAACTTCTATATTATTTAATTTCATTGACATTTTTAAACTAACTCATTGGGGGACCCTTCTCTAATCATAGCATATTTATTATTATTTCTCTATAAAAAATTCTATTGTTTAATACAAAATTTTACTAATTTCAGATTGAGGGTTTACATGTTTCTGCCAAGCTTCATCGATGAGGGAGAAGGGGTGACTGGATGACTGGCTTGACTATGGGCCTACTAGTTGTGGCTATCGTAATGTGGTGTGGTTTGGTGAAGGGAGGTTATCATTTCTTTCCCTTCGATTTAGGTAGAAAAAAATTTTACATCATAAACTCTCTTATTTCTGTTTTTTTAATGTTTTTTTTTTTTTGCTTTTTTTCTATTTATTTTTTTTTTTGTTTGCTTAGGTTTTTTTCTCAAAATTTTGTGTGTGATTTTTTAGAGTTACTCATTTATTTAAAACATACCACCTGACAAAGTGAGGGGGGATGGGTGGCTAAGGCTTCTTTTTGTTTTGGCCGAGAGGGATTTTTTGTTCTACTAGCTCATTAAAAACCAAGAAAAAAAAAAGAAGTCAAGGCTAACTTAAGAAATACACTTCTGATGTATATTCAGAAAATGTTGCATGAAAAACAAATTTGCAAGGAAATGAAAATAACAAATTAAAGATAGACTACCTCATGACAAATCACAAATTAATGACTCTTTGTGCAAGGAAATACAGGCTCATATGAAATAATAGAAAAGAAAGACACATAAATTAGTAAAATTATAGGACAATAACAAGTCTTTTCTGTTAGAATAAAACTCTTAGTCTATAGGGTTGTCCTAGTTTCTAGGAATGTTGTTACCTGATCTTGTGAGATTCCTCACAATGCTGCACTTTATTTGTTTTCCGTTATCATTGTAAGGCTATTTAATGAGCCACACTTATGTTTCAATAATTAAGCAACCTTGACAATTTTGTGCAGACTTTAAGCAAGCTGCTGTTCTTGTTCATTAAGTGTAACAAAGTGGTATCAGAGCCTGGTTGAGAGAATTTTGAGTGTGAGAGTTTAGGAACAACAGTATCCTAAATAGCTAAGAGAGAAAAACCATGGGTAAGAGAAACACCGTGAGAAACACTGTGAGGAAATTGCAAGAAAAACACTAAGAGACACAGAGTGACTAAGAGATGGCTGCTGAAGGGCAAAATTTGTTGAGCATTCCTAGGTTCGATGGAGACTATGATCACTGGAGCCTGTTGATGGAGAATCTTCTGAGATCAAAAGAATACTGGAGCTGCATTGAAACTGGTTTTACAGAACCTGATAAAGGAGAGACACTAACTGCTGCACAAAAGAGACACCTTGAGGATTGTAAACTCAAAGATCTAAAGGTTAAAAACTACCTTTTCCAGTCAATCGACAAGTCAATCTTGAAGACTATCCTTCAGAAAGACACTTCCAAGTAACTGTGGGAATCGATGAAAACAAAATATCAAAGGAATACGAGAGTCAAGCGTGCTCAACTCCAGGCACTACGTAGAGATTTTGAGGTGCTAGAAATGAAGATTGGTGAATCAGTCACAGATTATTTCTCCAGAGTCATGGTAGTGGCCAATGATATGCGAAATTATGGAGAAGATATGCAGGATGTGAAGATCATAGAAAAGATTTTACGCACTCTCACAGACAAATTCAATTACATTGTTTGTTCCATAGAAGAATCCAAAGACATTTCTCCATGTTTTACTTCATTCATCTCCACTAAAGACATTAACAACAATTCTTCATCTGCTTCAACATAATTAGCCTCCCAAGTTGGACATTTATATTTGTAGTGTCCAAGCTTGTGACATCTATAACACTCTATTATAGCTTTGTTGATAAATCCACGCCCTCTCCCGTATCCTCTTCCTCTATAGGTATTCCTGCCACGTCCTCCTCTGCCTTATCCCTCATTAATTGTAACTTTCAAGGCTTGATCTTCACTGTTAGTTCTTCAAAATTTCTGTTCATGCACAATCAATGAGCTTTGTAGCTCATCCACAGAAAGGAGATCAATGTTATGAAGAAGAAAATGAGATTAACATAGCTTTAATGCAAGGTGCAGATCCTATAAACTATGAAGAAGCAGTAACAAGCTCAAGGTGGAGAAAAGCAATGGATTCAAAAATCAATTCAATTGAGAAAAACTAGACCTGGACACTTACAGATCTACCAGCTAGTTGCAAGAAAATTAGGGTTAAATGGCTTTACAAAACTAAGTTGAATGAGCTAGAGAGGTAGATAAATATAAAGCATGATTGGTCACCAAGGGGTACTCTTAACAATATGGAGTGGATTACACTGAAGTGTTTGCCCCAGTAGCAAGGATGGACACTGTATGAATGATTGTGGCCCTAGCAGCTCAAAGAAACTGGACAATCTATCAATTGGATGTAAGTCTGTATTTTTACATGGTAAACTCAGTGAGGACGTGTTTGTTGAACAACCAAAGGGGTACGAGAAGAAGGGCAGTGAAGGAAAGGTTTATCAACTACACAAAGCTCTATATGGACTTAAACAAGCCTCACGAGCATGGTTTAGTCGCATCGCAACATATTTCAAAAATGAAGGCTTTGAAACATGCCCAAGTGAGCGTACGTTGTTTATTAAAAGGGGTGCAGAAGGCAAGGTGATAATTGTGAGTATTTACGTTGATGATTTGATATATACAGGAAATGATGAAGACATGATGAATGGTTTTAAAACCTCAATGATGAGTGTTTTTAATATGACGGATCTGGGAAAGATGACATTCTTTCTTGGAATAGAAGTCATACAAAGAATAGATGGCAATTTTATTTGTCAAAAGAAGTATGCTATAGATGTGCTGAAGCGTTTTGGTTTGGTAGAAAGTAATCCAGTTAACAGCTTGATTGTACCAGGTGTCAAACTGAACAAGTATGATCAAGGAGTACAAGTTGATGAATCTTATTATAGGTAAATTGTAGGAAGCTTAATGTATCTCACAACAACTCGACCAGATATGATGTTCAATGTAAGTTTGATCAATCGATTTATTTCTAGGCCCACCGAGTTGCACCTATAAGCTGCCAAAAGAATACTAAGGTATTTGCAAGGCATAACCAACTTTGGTATTCTATACAAAAGGGAAGGGATGGATGAGTTGCGTGCATTTACAGATAGTGACTATGCAGGTGATTTAGAGGATCGAAAAAGCACCTCTAGATATGTTTTTTTAATGAGTTCGGGAGCAGTCTCTTGGTTATCGAAAAAATAGCCTATAGTTACACTATCTACTACAGAGGCAGAATTTGTGGTTGTTGTAGGCTGTGCAAGTCAGGTTGTTTGGATGAGAAGGGTCTTGGAAAATTTAGGGCTTGTTCAAAAAGAATGCACCACCATTTGGTGTGACAACAGTTCTACAATCAAATTATCCAAGAATTCAGTAATGCATGGGAGAAGCAAACATATTGATGTCAAGTTTCATTTCCTAAGAGATCTAGTAAATGATGGTATTATTCAGTTGATGCATTGTAGAACTCAAGAGCAGATAGCAGATTTGATGACGAAGGCTTTGAAGGTGGAGACATTTCAGAAACTTAGAGAAGAACTGGGAGTGTGTGAAATTGAATGAATAAACTAATTGCTATTGCATTTAGTTTAAGAGAGGGATTGATGAAGATGGTTGCTTAAATTAGGATGTTTACCAAGTCTTTTCTGTTAGAATAAAACTCCTAGTCTATAGTGTTGTCCTAGTTTCTAGGAATGTTGTTACCTTATCTTATGAGATTCCTCACAATGCTGCACTTTATTTGTTTTTCGTTATCATTGTAAGGCTATTTAATTAGCCACACTTATGTTTCAATAATTAAGCAACCTTGACCATTTTGTGCAAACTTTAAGCAAGCTGATGTTCTTGTTCATTAAGTGTAACACAGAAACCCTATTAGAGAAGAAAATTTACCTAGTTTTGTTCCAACAAGAACTATTGGGATACCAGGTGCATAATGCTTCAACTCTGGAATCCATTGGAAATGAAGCCAAGTATGAAATCATCAGCATGTTTTTTTTTTTAATCACTAGGAATAGTTTATCTATGATCGGGGAAAAAAAAAAAACAGCATCTTGTGCCATCTAATTTCCAACCTTCTTAGAAACATTTTCGTAATTGACCTTGCTAATGAGAGAGAATGCCAGTATGAAAACATTTTGTGTCTTTTTTTTTTTTTTTGTCTCTTTTAGGGTGTTTGTGTCTGTCTCTTTTTCCTAGGCATTAATTTGTATTGCTCCAGTGCCATCAAAACTATAAAAATCAAAATTAATATATATATATATATATATAATATATATAATATATATATATATATATATATATATTATGTTCTTTTCTTCTTTAATTGAAATATCTAATTGAAAAAGTTTGTGGTTAAAGATTAATTATTTTTTTTTTCTTGTTCCATTTTTATTATAAGAAACTACATGAAATAAACAAAAGTGCCTAAAACTCATAAAGAACATAAATTGGCTAAAGTGCATTGAAAAGATATGTTTCTTGAAAATTATTCTAATTTTGAAAATACATTGAAGAAAAAGAGTGAAAAATAGGTTATGACAGAGTTTTCATTCATTATCTATATAATACATACAAAATAAAATCTAACTGGTATGTTTTTTAGGGTCGTTTATCTCCAAAGTTATAAAATTTTTCTTTATTTTCAAATATTCCATAATGGTATTGTGTTTTTTTAGGGTCGTTTATCTCCGAATAAAATATTTTTTCTTCAACTTTTCTTTTATTTGACATACAATATATGTAGTTTCATAATTTTTAAGAAATACACATGTTTAAAAATTTTTATTTTAGATTCTAAATCATAGTTGTTAAACATGTCTAACAAGTTAGTTTGGCAACCCATCGAACTGAAGTGTGCCTCAAGTCGGGTTTCATTTCAAATTGGTTTGAAAATTGACTCAATTAAATATATTCAAGCTTGAGTGAGATCTAATCAATATATTCAAGTCAACTCTAAGATTTTTTTAAAAAAAATATTTCTCCAAAATGATGTCATTTTAGTTTTTTTTACTAGTTAGATGACCCCGCTACACTACGGGCTCATTTTTTATTTTAATAAAAAATATATCATAAAACTCTAAAACCCGAAAGTATTGGGTTTGGTTGCAAAGTTGGACCCAAAAACATTGAGTCTGACTGCAACATCAAACTCAACAATAATATTTATAATATTAATCATAATATTTAACTTATCTACCACTTTTTTTATATTTTTTAATCTTTCAAAAAATATTATGGTTTTTCTTGGATAGTAATACTAATTTTTTTAAAATATAATAATAATAATAATAATTTTACACTCCAAATCAAATTTATGGTTGTTTTTCAATATTGATAATAATGTTTAAATTGTTTTAATTATTTTAATAATAATAATATTTATAACATAAATAATAATATTTTTTTATTTTAATACTTTTAATTATAATAAAAATACTATATTTATAATATAAATAATTATATATAGAAACCTAAGACCCAAGAACCTTGAATCCTAATGCAGGACCTATTAGCCCTAGGTCCTGACGCCGAACCCAAGAGAATTGGGTCCTGACATAGGATCCATTAGTCTTGGGTCCTAACACAACTCAAGGGAATTGGGTGCTAACACATACCCAAGAACATTGGATCCTGGAACAGGATCAATTAGCCTTAGGCCTTAATGCAAGACCTAATAGATTAGGTCTTGACGAAGGACCAATAGTCCTGGGTTAGGCGTGATGCAAGACCCAAGAGATTTGGGTTTGCGCTCTAACTATACCCAAGCTCCTTGGATGAAGTGCCCATTTCCAATCCCAAGTTTCTTGGGTCTGGAAATACCTGACCCAAGTTAATAACAATAACAATAACAATTGATTTTACCCTTCAAATCAATTTTATGTTTTCTTTATAGTAATAATATTTTTAACAAATTTAATAATATTAATGAATATAATAATATTTAAATTTTAATAATAATATTAAACTCGTCTAACCTAAATTCTTGTAATATTTATAACATAAATAATACTATTTTTAATATTAATATTGTTAATTATTATTAAAATAATAATATTTATAACACAAATAATACTATTTTTAATATTAATACTAATAAAATTTAAAATATTTATAATACAAATAATAATATCTTTAGATCTGACTGCACAGCCAGATTTAATGATATCACAGCTAGACCCAAGGATATTGGGTCCAGTTGCCTAGCCAGACCCAAGATCAGTTTGTTTGGTTGGGCAATCAAACCCAACCCTATTTTGAAGTATTTTGGGTCTGGATGAGCCAGACACAACATTATTGGGTTCTGCTGAGCAATAGGATCCAATTCTGCTGGCTCATTTGGGAAGTGTTTTGGGCTTGACTTAGTAGCCAAATCCAATAGCTTTTGACAGAGGATGCAATGCTTCCAATCACAATTCTTGACAAAAAAACACAGCAGAGGAATGGCCTCCAGGGCTCTACAGTATTTATAACACAAATAATACTACTTTTAATATTAATACTATTAATTATAGTAAAAATAATATTTTTTATAACACAAATAATAATATTTTTATATTAATAATTTTAATTATAGTAAAAATAATAATATTTATAACAAAAATAACACTATTTTTATATTAATAATTTTAATTATAATTAAAAAAATATTATTTATAATACAAATAATAATATTTTCAATATTAATAATAATAAATTTAAAATATTTATAATAAAAATAATAATATCTTTAGGTATGGCTACACAGCTCCAGACCCAAGATTGGTGGATCTGGTTGGGAAGCCAAACCCAACCTCTTTTTGAAGTGTTTTATGTCTGCTCAGCAGAGCCAGATAATTAGTACTTAAAATTACATTTTTATCAAAGGTTTATATTATCATTTTGCATTTGAAGTATCAATAACTCCTTAACTAAAGCATATTTTATAATGACATATCTAATAATATAAGATACCTTTAATTTATGGTAAATTTTCATCTTAAATGCATATCTATCACATAAATGAAAGGATTGATTGATGAGTTAAGTACTGAAATTGAAAGGACAAAGAGAAGGCCAAACTTAGAAAAGAGATGCCGGTTTAGTCCAAACTGGAACACTGTTCGGTAATTGGGTCATATCAGCTGTAGATTTTGAATTTAGGTCTGCTTTATATGGATGGAAAGATAAGACATAGGCCTAAAACTTTCATGTGGAGTCCAAGATTTAAAAAGACTGTTTTTAAGTCCAAATTATAACAACAATAGAGAAATCTGAATCTGTCTTGTAGCCTAAATATTATTCAGTGTTCAGCCTTTCATATCTCGAGTTTTAGAAGTTCAAATACACCTCAATTATTTTTTTTCTAAAAAATGAGACCTTGCAATTTCCTAGAACTTTCATGAGTACAGTTTGGTTTAAAAGCATTGTGTTACTAAAATAAGATAATTAATATGATCATGTTAAAAATTTATAATGAACTAATAAGGATAAATCATCCAACTGGAACCTCTTTTGTGTGTGGTTTCCAGTTGATTAATAAAAAGAATTCATACTATACTTATTTCTAATACTATTAGTGGATCCTCTAACCTGATAATTTCTTTTATCTTTGATTAATCCTCACATTAATCTTACATCTCAAAGTCCTCTTTAACTTATTATTAATATTATTATTTGTAATTTATATAGTTAACCTCCATATGGTTCAACCCCGGTCTTGTCGAGTTATTTATTACTTTGACACTCTTGCACTTGGGATAAGATATCAATCTTTTGGTCGTGTCACCAAACCCAATATTATTGGGTTCTGCTGCGTAGTAGGACCCAACACTGTTAGCTCTTTTTAGAAATGTTTTGGGTTTGACTTGGCACCCAAACCCAGACCCAATAACGTTAGGTTCAGCTGCCAAGTTAGACCCAATAGCTTTTGGTAAAAAAAAAAAAAAAAAAAAAACAACGCCCCTAACCGTAATTCTTGATAAAAAAAAAAAAAACATAGCAGAGGATCGCCCCCCCATGGTTCTACAATGCTGTCCACAGTGAAAACAATATATGAATATAATGTTGTCTACAGTGCAAAGTATCTGTGTCCACTCCCATGTGTTTTGAAAGAACCCAGCAAAAGGTAAACCCAAACAGTGCAATCTACAGTAAAAGCACTTATGGTCCACAATGATTCAAAACATTGCAATCCATAGTAAAAATACTCACAATCCACAGTAACTCACTCTACAGTAAAATATTGATGCCTTTTAGTTATTGTTAATACTTTTGTTTAAAATAATGATGTTTTATATAAAAATATAAAATGACATCGTTTTATATTGACTTGACAAATCTACAATGTGAGTTAGTATGACAACTACGTTGTAAACACTAGATAAGCTTCCAAAACAACATGAAACTTCATTGAAGACCTTGATTCACAATTTCATATCTCAACAAAATACATAAGAATCAAGGTCTTCAAAGATTGGTTTATATTAGTTTGCATGCTCACGTTACGCTACAAGGATACCTAATTTTTTTAAAATATAAAAGAAATTGTTAGGTCTTAAAAAATTCTATGGCATTGTCCTTAAACATGAAAAATCGTTTTGAATTGTCTCTTAGGATTATTTTTTCTATTTGTGTATCTTTTCTTCTTATCTTTTTTTTTTTTTTTTTTGTAAACACAATGTTTTTAACTGAAATTATTGTTTTTGTTTTTCTAAAAAAATATTTTTGATTGTTAAGAACCGAGGTCTTCAAATGCATAAGAATCGAGGTCTTCAAAGATTGGTTTATATTAGTTTGCATTACGCTAAAAGGATACCTAATTTTTTTTAAAATGTAAAACAAAAGGTCATTCTATGGCATTGTCCTTAAACCTGAAAATACAATCGTTTTGAATTGTTTTCTACTTAGAATTATTTTTTCTATTAATATATCTTTTCTTCTTTTTTTCAGTCAACATAATGTTTTTAACTGAAATCATTGTTTTTGTTTTTTTAAAATATTTTATGATTGTTAAAATAAGTTAATAAAAAAATATCAAAAATAATATATCATGTTTGATTGGAAAGCTAGAAAAATTATAAATGTAATAAAATCATGTTTAAAATTTAATAATAAAAAACTGATTTAAATTGAATTTTTATGAACAATTTATTATTAGTATTATTATTTTTAAATCAGATAAATAATAATTAAAAATTTATTAAAATTCGAATAAAAATTTATAATAATATTGAGAATTATATCAGAATTGAGTATGAAATGAATTTAATAAAAAAAAAATTAGAAAAAAAGAAAAAGACAGCACCCGGTCCCCTAATAAACTTGCAAAACATGTCATGAAACTATTTTTAAGACACCAAAATCACATTACCATATTTGACCTTTTCGTGCCCACTAGGAAGCTTGAAACTCGCAAGCAAGCCTCCAGACAAAACGAACCAACAATATTCCATGTAAAAATAAGGTAATGTCCAGGGTGGTAAAGGAAAATTTGGCAAGAAGGCTGTAAGAAACTGCGAGAAGATAGGTGATTTGTATTTTACCAAGGGCGATGATAATAGCTCCACTAAAATCTGACTTGTCTTTTGGGGACATGAAGTAGAGATCACAGCAGCATGGCAACATTAAGGAATTTTATACTGGTAGATATGAATATGGAGAGGGCATTTTGATTTCATATGCAATTAAAAGTCAGAATCTGGTGTCTTGCTTGGTATGTTAAGCACATGAATCATCAAGACAATGAAAAGCAATTAGCTAAGAGCCAAACCGGTCAATCCCCAATATTTATTAGTAGCAGCCATGCATTATGATAACATCTCCCAATATATCTTCGCCTGTACCTACAGCAAAAGCATTTAAAGAATGCTGATCTTACCACTTTCAACTTGAGCTTTATAAAATGCTCCACCTCTCCACCATATCTGAGGAGTTCATGCTCTCATCATCTCTGATAAGATCAAATCCATCACTCTACCGTAATTCTAAGCAATTGGGGTCATAGAAAACAAACATACCTTCACACGAACGAAGAGTGCATATGGCTTTCAACCCAAATACATCACCACAATAGAAGTAAATGTCAGTAATATAACCTTCCTTCTTCAAAAAAGTCTTACGAGATAAGCAATATAAGTAATATATTGATTTTCTTCTCCGTCAAGGAGCTCCGAGCTCCATGTCGTAGCATTGTCCACCGTAACGATCAAGACTACTATGGAAGTCCAAAAAGCAATACTCATAAACTACATTTAACTTTAGACATTTAACCTTCTGCATTCCAGAACACAGTCAAGAGCTCTTCAGCATTCAGCTAGGTAAATAATGACCGCCAACATGAATTGTTATACCCACTCAAATTGTCCAGCTATGAATGATACAAGACAAGGTGACACAAATTCAATATGCAAAATCTGGGATAGGTGCCAGTGAGAAATTTTCAACTAAATTTGAGATTTAGTTGCATGAAAGCAAAGTTAAATCAACTTAAATACAATCATCGTATACCAAATGGGTTGGATCTGCAAACTGTATGGGGGGAGGCTATGACCAGCACCTATATATGATATATGATAAAAGTTCATAATGTCATTGCCTCTCATCAAATCCACAAGTTGCCAATTTCATTGTCTTTACCGGCACCAAACTCTATACCTGTGAAAACACAAAGAAAAAGAACACAAAATTAACATAAAGAGCATGGTGTTTTGTTGAAGATGAAATGGATAATCATGTGTCTAAATTTACCTTGATGTAATTCCTGCTCTTGGAGGTGAAAATTATAATATAACACAAACGCATTTGCTTTGCCTTGGTTGGTTTGCCGCTTTCTTCTCTGCTCCGCCAAAAAGGGATACAAATTTTAATAAGACACTAGCAGCAGAATTGATTATTCAAATAAACTACAAGCAACAGGACAAGGCCAAAGTGATTAGGTAATCAGCTGTATAGTTGGCAAAGGTATACTTTCCATTAATATGGTATTGAAATGGCCAATAATTGAGTTGAATAGACATAAACTATTGCGTTATAATTTAGAAGGTGCCTGGAACCTCAATTAATAGACATGTCTGCTGTCCCTGGCCGGTGAGTAATAAGGTATTCACAAGAATAGCCATTATCTAACATGGTAGACCAGAAAAGGGGAAAGAATGGGACCGGGTATCATTCTCAAAACCACCAACAAGGCTTTTTCACCGAAAAAAAGAAGCATATGGGAATCTAGAAAATTTCTACAAAAGAACAAAACATGCCAAGTTGCGAAGTGCTCAAACAAAACAAAAAAAATTATTTCCAAGAGGCTCCAAGAAACAGCCGGTGGGAAAAAAAAAAGAAGGTATTTAGAAGTTATGGCCGTCATTGTCAGATGATCGAAGAATAGTCGTACCTTTCTCTACAGAAGATGGATGAACAACAACATGCATGGTTGTAACCCCGCCAGGGATATCACACAGTGGGCCTTGGCATTCCCCTACAGTTCTGTTGTTTTCCAGTATTTTTCCTGCACTAATTAACTTGACATCCTTCAATGTCCTTGGACCATTCTCCTTTTCTGGTCAAATATTAACAGGTTTAAACACCTCGAATTATATTTCTTGGAAAGTACTTAAAACCATAGAAAGCATCCAAGTTCAGAAGGGAGAACTCGTGTTTATACTGGAGAATAAACAGCAAAAAAAAAAACTTAAAGATGTTGTTGATCTAGCATGATGACATGACAAATCTGATGCTATGCTATCAAGTTTGACAGTGGTTCTTAATAACTAGCATCTGAAAATTAAAATGCAATTGCTTTACAGAGCCGTATTCCTACTGGATTGCCAATGAACAAAAACAACCATGCTCACAACCCAAACTAGAGTCTCAGTAAATTTCTAAATTACTTGACTGAAGAAAGAAGAAGAGTATTAAAATCCAAATTACCAACAACGATGAAGAAACGACTGAACATGAAAATTAAATAATTTGTTACTTCAGTTTTGATTTGAGGCAAACAGTGTTGATATCAGTTCAGATTTCAGAATTTTTGTTACAAATTTTCATGAATATTCATAAGAACAAAAACGCATGCAGTTTATGTATCTGATAATTGTAACTGAAGAAATCAAGGATTTCTTCAAATAATGGATTGGGTATGCATATTGATTCAAAGCAGAAGGAAACAAGCATGGTTCTACTTCATCTTGTCAAAGTTGTTGCTTCTGAATAAATTGCACAGAATTTTAAATAGAAGCCCAAAATCAATACATGCCTGTTCTAGAACACAATTTGTGCCAGATTTCATAATGAAACAGTCAAGAGAAAAGATCATAATTTGAGATTTGAGGGGGAAAAAAAACCTTTGAAAGTTTATCTAACCTTTAGGCCAGTGGGCAAGAATATTTTCCTTCAAGGTTGCAACACTTGTAGCAGCAGGAAAGGTTTTGGGACCAATATCCGATCCATCCGTCAATCGAAACTTGATCTCTAACTGATCTTGCACCCCAGCCATCTTCAAAGATTCAGTCTTTCAAAATCAAGTCACCCACCTCTACTTGAACCTCTTATCTCGATTGATTTCTATCTCAAATCAAGCCCACTAAATTTCTTGATTTGGATCCTCACAGAGACAAATATTTCACCAAGATCGTGAATTGGATACTCTGCCAAATAAAAACGAAATCAAAATAAGAAGAAAGGAAAAAGAAACAGAGAGCACATGAATATGTTATGCAGAACAGGTGAGTAATGCAAAAAAGAAACACTGTTAAGGAAATAGTTTTGAACTGGGATTTCCAGCAATCAAATATAGCCATTAGCCAGGTGAATCTATCCAAAATTATAAGCAAAGCTAACCACGCTATCTTGCAACAAAATGATGCAGGAGGCCACAAACAAATCTTCTACAAATCACAACCACCTAAAAAACTTCAAGTATTTCTTCCTCAAACAAATCCTCAGAATCAAAGGAAACACTCAAAGAATATGGATAACTTGCATGGACACAACAACATAAATAAAATAATAAAAAAAAAACCCACCAAGAGGATGCTCCCCCCCATAAACACTAAAGTCAACCCAAATCCTCAACTGGGTCATCGAAAAAGCAAAACAAACATTCAACCAAAGGGAAAATCCTTGATGGGTTGGCTTACTTTTCTCTAAGGCTGATCTGGGCCAGTCTCTTTTTAGCTAAAGAAAATCCAAACACGAATAAAAAAAGAGAAAAAGAAGAAGAAGAAAAAAACTGATGAGAGTGTATCAATAGTGAATATGGATCAAATAAATCCCCTGAAAGGAGGCTGTTTCGAAGTTTTCAAAGTCTTCTAAGTCTATGGTCAGTGCTTCCATCCTTGCCTTCTCCTATGACTAAGGGAATTGGACAGGTTTCTCTCTTTTTTATACTTGAGAAGACTTTTAGCCCTTCTGTTTCCCAGGTTTACAAGGTCACACGATGTGCTTTTTTTTTCTTTTTTTCTTTTTTAAAGAAGAAAGGAATAGAAATAAAAAAACCATATATTCCTCTATTATGATTGTGTGTCACACTTATACACAGATTTATGTTTGTCTACGCACCATCATCATAGCCATTCAATCATGATCAAGATTCACTAATCACTCTGCATATTTTTCAAACTAAAAAATAAAAAACTAAAAGGTAACAATATTTTTTACCTTTGTATTTATTTTGACCTCTTCTGTCAGTCAGTATGAAAGAAATAAACAAAAAGGAGGCGTGACTGGTAAATTAACAGCACCAGACTTCATTCATTCTTCTTTGCACGTGCACAATTTTTTAAAGAAAAATGAAAAAAAACTGCAGCTTCTGGAGGACGTTGTCAAATTTGATACAGAGCACTCAAACTAAAATAATTATTGTCTGCTAAAGCTTGCATGGGCAGGCAGGCAGGTTAGTGGCAGACTTATGACTTGTCTTAAGGAGATGTGGAGATAGATGTATCTGTTTATAAATGTTATGCACCGCCTAAGGCATGTAGCCAGAAAATTGGGGGGGATGTCGATGCCAAGCAGATACATTCACGGTATTATTACAATGGTCAAAAATGAAGGCAGCCAATGCGTGGAAGGGTCTGCGAGGACCCTGTCAAGGAGGCAGGCAGCCATGGAAACATCAAATACAATTCCATTTCTTCTTTCGATGATGACAGCTGATGAGACCCATTTTATATTTGTGTGAATTCATCTTCTTTTTCTATTGATAGGCATCTGTGATGTCAACGAACCTTTCAGATTCTTCCCTTTAAAACTTGGGAAGAATCAACTAATAGCTTAATGATTCAAACAAATGATCGAAAAGCAAAATCCCAAGAGTCGTTCAAGATAATTGGGACGCGTTAGGCATAAGGAAGGTCAGAACTACCAAATTCGGTATTCGGATGCTTAAAGAAAGTTCATCGTACAAGTAAATGGATTCCTTGTCATCATGGAACCCCACGAACAAGAAGAACCTGGCAAAGATATTGTATATAAAATTTCTGTCTCTATGTGACCATATCTTTCTCAAGGGTATTGTCACTGCCATAACTACTTTCTTCTCGACGAGGAAAGGAGACAGAAACTGCATGCAAAACATGGACTGCCTCATAAATTATTCATTCTGCACAAGAATATAATCCACAATTGATCATGGACCTGTCCACATGATTTGGCAGGTTGGATGGTACTCTAGTTCCTTTTTTTGTAAATTGTTAGTTAAGAGTATGATGACAACTGGGATTAGGTTTTGTGGAACCAAACCTCAGCACCTTGGTTTGTCCCAACAAAACAAAAAACATATTAGCATAATGGTTAACATAATACGTCACAAACAGTGAAAGGATGCTAAGAGCAAGACTTTGAAACTGGACATGGTCACCAAAGCACACAGAATTCTAGAGAGAGAGAGAAAAAAAGAAAAAAGAAAAAAAAAAGAATTTTCTGCGCATTTTTAATGTTTCTCATGAATCGTACATAACAAATACTGATATATAACCTAAAAGGTTCCCCAATTCAATAGGTCCTGTAACAAAGCAATCTCCATTACCTACTACTAAGTTTCACCTTGATGATATCGAATTAACGAGTAAAAAAAAGGGGGCGGTGCTAGCAAAAATAACAAGCGGAGGAGGGAAAAAACGAAGGGAAGAAACATTTCTAGACCAATACTGGAGCCCTCACTAGAGGCCTGTCCTAGCCTTCCTCATCCCTGTACCAAGCAGTATGATGCATTGGCATATGCACTTTCTAACATGTGTATCTTGCTTTATTCTAATATATGTGCCGGGAAATCAGGCTAGATAGACTCTCTGCAGGAAGCCCACTGATAGTATCCATTTTTCAACCAAGAAAAAAAATGATGGGTTGCTATGTTAAAGATTGAAAGAAAGAATCCCATGCCCGTGCTGGTGATGCAGCCATTTTCTGCAAAGGTACGAGGCATGACAGTGAATTCAGACCTGAAACTCTGCTCCCTTCTGTATGATTTTCTACTTGCCTTCTCAAGTAGACCTTGAGAAAATTCTCAATCATGAAAAAACTTACATGGCACCTGGAATCACTTGTTTTTTCCATTCCAATAATAGCTCTAGCCCCTATGGTTAATCAAACTGAATCCAGGATGTGGCAGTTCCTTATAAAATCATTAGAGTAATTCACATACTTGGTCCAAAATGGTCGTAGATGCTCAAAGCCAATTTCCAGCCAAGGTTTAGACTGACCATTGTAGTGAATAACTGCAGCCTTCTTTACACTCTCGATATTTGTATTCTTCTGATATCCCAGTCCAAGCATATGCCAGAATGGATCAATTGGATGAACATGACCTTTAAATGCAATCAATGCTGGTGGTAGGGTTCCGAGTTTCCACATCGTCAGGTTTGACTTTAGGTTCTGCACAAAATAACCCAGAATCTGAGAAAAATGGTGGCAAGGTATCTCTTTTTTGCCAACACAAGTCATTATAAGCAAAAGCAACCTCACCAACATCTGGTGCATACAAGAATAACCTAAACAAAATATCAGTATTTGCTGTGTTCGATACTGATCAAAATTTAGATCCATGGTGAAGTTGAATGTTTGATTAATATTCTGGCAACCAACAAATATGAAACTATCAACTAGAACATACAGGAAAAGTTTGAGGGAGAAACAACCAAAAGTGATGTGCTTGCAAATATTTAAGAGTGTATAGAACCAACAATATCACTTCTTGTGTACCCAATCCTTGAAAGCACACCCAAACAGAAGCCCGCGACCAAGCAAAAATGGTACTTCATAGATGGAAAAAGATGATGATGAAGGATGTTTACTAACACAGTGCTACTCGTGTAGGATTTTTTTTATTATTTTTCAAAGAGTAATGCTGGAGCTAGCAATGCTTGTTTACTAGTGCATTGATTCTTTGGATAGGAATTTTTTTTCTTTTTTCTTTTTTTTTGAGAATCAAGGTTATGTTTTAGCATGTTCAAAGAGTCACTTACCACATAAGACAGCAAATACAGCAATATGAACGTGTTAGTGAAAATTTTAGAGGCATTGTCACTATCCTGTTATTTTATTAGACCAAGAAAAGGTGGAGGCCAGAAGAAGGAACAACAAAATTATTAGGATAAGCAAGAAACTAAATAGTGTAGGGCTACCTCTTTCATCCAGGAATGGTAGGTTTCTCTTATATTCGTGTTCCTCCATGCATGGAGATCAAATATATTCATTCCATAAGCCCATGCACATTCATCAGGGTCCAAATTCTTTGCTACGAGGGGATGTGAAAAATTGAAGTAGTTCTTGAGATGCTTGGACATTACCCACTCATCTTCACCTTTACAAGTTTCTACAGCTCCATTGACCTTTCCCTGAAGGTCAATTTCCCAAAGTGGAGACAAATCATGTTGAATTACAACATCATCATCTAAAAACACCACCTTGTCGAGGTTTGGAAAGAGCTGTTCAACATAACAAATCAGCAAGAAGATTTTGGGCCAACAGATGAAGAAAACAAAAATGCAAAAACTTTGGCCAACCTCAAAGGTTGGACCAAGGATACACTAGTTCTTAGGAGGGAAAAATTAATGCTAAAGTTAGCAACAAAAGTGATGAAGAAATTTTTGTTACCATTCTACATGCATTGGACCATCAAACTGCTATTTCTTTTTTCTGAAAAAATTGTCTAACTTCCTGTAATACATCATTTGTTATTCATATCCATCTTGCTTGTTCAATTTGTAAGTATCATACTTAATTCATATTTCAATACATTAAAAATTTTGGAAACTTCAGTAATTCACAGGGCTCTCCCAATACAAATCAATGAATGTTGTCAACAATCCCAGAAACTTGTAAATCTACCAAAGTTAGATTCTGACTTTGTTTGGCTGGTGAAGAACTATAATTTCCAGTGAGATCAGGTGAGTTTCTACCTCTGAGAAGATGAATTAATCCATCAACAACAATGCCTCGTGAATTAGAGTTGTTTTCACTTGCTTTTTTTTTATCCTTTAACATCTTCAGTTCCCTAGTTCTTTTATAATAAACCATACACATCATAATTCATTAGTCTCCTAGTAAGACAACAGAAAATATAAACTTCATATGAGATTACCTCGGGTATGTATATCCGAAGATGGTTAAGTAATGATATATACTTCGGACTTCTAGCCTGCAATTTAGAAGCAAATCTCCGTGGTGTTGTATCACTAAGATTTGTCCCTGCAATATGATTCCCATGGTAATAATCCCTGATACCATTATGATTCTCCACAGCTTCAAGCACTGGAACATTCTCTCTTGTTAACCAGTCAAATTGGTGAACACCCTTCACTTCAACAGTAGCTGGGGAGGCTGGGTTTAGCGCAAACCATGAATGCATACCCGCATAAGTTTTCTTGTCAGTGATGATGTGAAAAACTATCCTGTCAGGCTTTAGAGATGACTGGACAGTAGAAGTGACAACAACTGAGGCAGCCAAAATGTTATCAGTTGAGAGGACAAAGTGGTGGTACGAGTTGTCAGAGAGCAAAGGAAGGAACTCTGGAGAAGGCAACTGTGTACGTGCATGAGCATTAGAAGAATATTCATCAGTCAGACGTAGAGAGAGACAGTGGATGCTTTTGGGGATGGAACTTGCAGCAAAGTGTTTGTTCATCAGCTCTGCAAATTTAGATTCCCTAATTTCTCTTTCCAATTTTTCCATCTGTGAAAGATAATAAAAGAATGACATCAGTTAAAAATGTTTTCTTAACATCCCATCAGATTTTTGTTTCTTATTTTCTCTTGGAGGAGCATGGGTAACTGCACTCTCTGACATGAATTTATGCATATATGTGGACATATGATAATAAGAAAAGAGAATAAATGCAAATGAAGTTGATGGATCGATCATGACATAACAAAAGAAAGTAAATACAAATTTTACATCCACTTCAATGAGACAAAGTATCATGAACACGTTGCAGTTAAAAGATATAACCTTAAACATACAACAGTAGTAGTCCCATGACTGCAGCATTCCAGCTCTATCATAGTTGAATACAATAATTCAATTTATTTTTGAATAATGAAAGAGTCATATCAATAGCATGTTTTCCCAAGAAATAACTTAATTTAATACACACACACATACAAGAATAGCAGAGAAAGAACATGAGGTAAGGAGTTTCCTCCAGGAAAGGGGCCATGGCCATAAAAGGAGGCTGCAAACTAATTATTAGAGCACATCATTAAGAAACAATTGATGGCATCTCCACAGTCAGCAAATTGTACGACACCACGATTCATGACATTAGCCAATTTACTACCAAACTATGTGAAAACTGCCCTGTCTTTTGTCTCTGAAAGACCAAAACTAATTATAGCATCCCAACCATTCTAGAATTATTTCAATAGTACGACCTAGAGAATACAAATGTAAAGAGGTCCTGCGGACACATCCTGTGACAACCTGACCAGGATGTCAGGCAAGCAATAAATCAAAACTCAATAAGATGCTCACCAAAGAGAAAGTCAGTTATAAAATAAGCAACAAGTATAGTTGATATAAAAGAAGTGTCAGACATGGCATGAAAGGTCTCCAAATTATGGCCACCTCATTTATCACAATGTCAAAGAAAATAGTCAATTAGATAAGCAAATAGGTTCAGTTTGAAGCTCGAATTAGTGATCTATATAAATGAAGAGATCATATGGTACAGCATAAACATATAACAACTTGAAGTCCATCATCCAATGTAATTTTTTAGGTTTAGAATAGTCTTCAATGATTGGGAGATTGGGTCAGATAATTTATTTGAGCATAGATTGAATTGGCATTTTAGTTCTCACAAAGTATTGATGAATGAAAATGACAAATCATTTTCTAGCACACAATAATTGAATAGCAATAGTTCTAATTCTCTTAAATCTTCTCTTTAGTTGTCTAGAAAATTTTAGCATGCAATAATTTAATAGCAATAGTTAATAGATCCATGCAGAGAACACTTCTGGCAAATCATTACTTGATAGAGGACACAAGGACAAAATTGCAAGTATCATCTATTACCCATCCCCCTCGCTTTAGAATCCCTTTTCTTTCTTTCTTTTCTTTCTTTCTTTCTTTCGCTGGTGAACCAAAAATAGAAATAATTACTATTAGAGGCATCACCCAAATATCATATATTTCTCCACTTCAAAAATTTCCAAATGTTTAGATGACCATTTAACAGAGAACAAGAACCAAGAAAGTTAAAATCTAATTCCTGTCTAACAGCCCTCATTCAGGGATATAACTAGTTTAGAACAAGTTTAAAGGAGCAGAAACAAGTCCAGAACCATGAAACTAAAAGATATTTGTTAACCCTGCTCTCCTCCAAGAAGTTAAAAATAAGGAAATGAACCAAATCCGAAAGTAATTATGTCTATGTTTGAATAACTTGACACATACCATAGCCCTCAACATGAATGCAAATGTCCTTGCATCATACTGATTGTTCTTCATTTCAGAAACAAGGTGATTAAAAGAAGCCGGGAGCTTTACACCATCTGGGATTTCCTCATTTTTTACTTGATTGAGTATCTTGTAAAAGTCTTTAACAAGCCTCTGTTGCATCATCACCACCAGCATAAGTATTCAATTTGTAATAACCAATAACAAAATTATCCAAAAGTAGGAGAGCAGGTAATATACTTAATCTTAAACTGTGAAGGATGAAGGAAAAAGCTTACTTACCCCTGAATCATCTACTCTTCCAAGAAGCCTTGGTCCTAACCGCCTACCTAAACAATCTGTTGAACAAAAGCAAAGTAAGAACAAGAATCAAGTATCCACCACAAACACAGAAACATCATGATGGAAGGAAATCCTAGATCCAGATCCCAGGACATAATAGAGTGTGGACACGCTACAAGCAAATCCAAACTGCTCTGTAACATTTAAATAATTTGAATTAGAAACACTGGTGAACAAAATTCACAGTATAAGGGGGATTAAAAAGAAAATGAAATAGCCAGAAGAACAAAATAAATAAATAAATAAATTGTGATTTTTTGTTTTTTGAACCACCACAAATTGTGATTAAGAAGTCTTTATCTGTTTAAAGTATCAGCGAAATGCCGTTAATCCAGGTTCGCATCTACCATGTAATCAAATTCTATTTTATATGATATTGGCATGCATGGACTAAAATTCATTCTTCATCCAGATTGTAATCTGCAATAATAATCAAAATTCACATGTGCAAAAAGTCCATCAAATCTTCATTTACCTCATATTTATCATAAATAGTAATCAAAATATAATCTCCCAGAATTCATAAATTAATGAATTTGAAACCCATCCCCTATCAATTTACAAGTGCAAAGCCTAAGTGGTTAAAACAAATGTGCAAACATGGGTGAAAAATGAATGAAAATGGAAGAATCCAGGAATTAACCATGCTTGATCAAGAAGTCCAAAGCTAGGTTAATCGAATGATATAAATTCAGCTTAAGAAGTTACTATGGCAACAAATATAACATGCTACTGAATCAGAACAAGATCCATCATCCTCAATCTCAATCAAAAATGCAAAAATCATAATCAAATGAATACAATTATACATATGAATGTGCCTTATGTATGGTATGAACATTTGATGATTGATAATTTCAATTTCTTTACATCTTTTTCCGGCAATACCATTTACTTTCTGCTCATGTAAATGATTAAACAAATTGAAAGTACGCGGTATTAGGATTGTAGAAAAAAGATGTAAACAAATTGAAATTATCAATCATCAAAATGCTCATACCAGACATGAGGCACATTCATGTATATATACGCACCGGATGACACAAATGCATTACATGTGAAAAACAACCTTACCCCAGATCAAATCAGGATCCAAACACACCATAACAACCACAACCAAATGCATACATACAGAAAATGAGAAAATCATGAAATTAGAAAGCAATCCCAACCCAAATCGAATAATGATCCATCCACCTCGTCAAGCAACAATCACAATCAAAATAACCACAAAACTAAATATTTAAACACGTCAGAAAATCTTGAAAAGGAATTAAAAATAAATAAAATAAATAACCAACCAAACTCACCAAATGAGGAGCACTTATTGACTCCTTCAAGCGTAACCACAGCAGTAAGAATGAATACAAAAGGTAACAAGAAAGCAAGAATGAGTATAGTATGAAAAAGGGTTCGATAAGAGATATGGCGAGCTGCGACTTTGATCTTCATTGAGTCAATAAATCCATTGTTGCCGCTCGAAGATATAGTGATGCTTCTCATGCTAGGAGAGATGTGAAGCTGCATATTCCTTTCCTATGCAGCCCCACCACTACAAACCTAGCTGCGGCAACCACAAAAGCAACGAATTCTACCTCCTTCCCTCCCAGTAATACCCCACCCACCATCAGATCCACAGCTATCTTTAATAATTTCCTCTTCACCGATAAGATTTCCTTTCTGGGTTTTCCTGTTATGATATTTGCCTCTTTGTCCTTCCCTTGTTTGTGGTCTTCTCGAAGACCGCATTGGAGATTTAACAACAACGCTAATGATAAAATGGGCTTCTATATCTAAACATACAAGCAAGAAAGATTCAAGAATTCAATAGTTAATCGATATATCTTTAATGGTTTTCTTTTTATTATTATTAATTTCTCCCTCTGGCATGGATCAAGAAAGAGACGGAGAAATGAAACAAAAAGAAAGAGAAAGGAGAGAGAAAAATGGGGTTGTTCTGTGCCTGTGTTTTTGTCCTTTTTTCCTTTTTCTCTTTTGTTGATTGGCTGGAAGGTGAGATTTATTTATTTATTTATTTATTTATTGTGAAAAATAATAAATAAGTTTAAGAAAGTAATTAAGGTTATTTAAGAGTCAAAACCGTGTGTTTATTGTGATGGGTTTAGAGAGAGAGTTTGACCTTCGAGAGCTAAATTTAGATGTCTGTCTCCCTATGTTTATGGCCACCACTTGGATTTGATTGATTTCCTTGCATGGGTTTTCAAATTTTAGTTCATATCTCATCAGCCAAAATAATAATAATAATAATACTCAATTTCCCATATCACTTTATTTATTAATAAAAAAAAATTGTTGCCCACCTACGGTCCTTCTCTTTTAATATATTAATATAAAAAATAAAATATTATTTTAATATATTTTTAAATAAAAAATACTTTAAAAATATATTTTACATATAAATCTCGAGTAGAAGTTAGAAAAGAAATTGAAGAAAACCATAAAGTTAATTTAAAAATTAATAAAAATAATGTTGAATGATAAAATAAAAAAAAATACAAGAAAAGGAACATCAACCAGAATTAATTTTTCTAACCCATGACATTGAAAGCATTATACATGAAAAAACCGCAAAACACAATCTTTAACAAATTAAATGTTAAAAAATGAAATTGAAAAGAAAAATTTATATAAAAGGACCCAAAAGAAAAACATCAATTAAAATAATTAGAATAAAAATTGAAATAAAAAATAAATTAAAGGCGTAAAAAGATTTTGATTGAAGGGTGAAATCAAAAAAGAAAAAAACTTTAACAAAAAAGCAAAAAAAATCAAAAGAATTATGTTCATATTAACAAAAAAAAATACATCATAAAAATGGATTGAATGATGAGATTGAAAATCAATAAAAGTTGCACAAAAGGGTTAAGACAAATTAGAAATCAAAAGAATGAGGATCAAAGAGTAAAAAACAACATATGACAAATTGGGATTGAAAGATAAAATTCAAAAAACTATATCAAAACTTTACAAAAAGGTCACAAGCAAAAATTAGAAACTAAAAGAGCAAGGACCAAATCCGAAGGCAAAACAAATTGAGGGGTAGCTCTGAAAATATAAGGGGTTGTGCACAAAAACCGAGAAGGAGAGAAAGAAAAAAAAAAATGAAAGGGCTCACTGTGCTAAACTGAAGGTTTATTCAAGACACACGTTGGCCAAACACAGAGGAGCCATTAAGAGGATTTGAACGCCGCCTTGGAAGCCAATGCTTGGCCTCTAGGAGACGCCACATGTTCTGCCCGAAAACTATGACAATCTTTCACATGCTAACGCGTGCAGTGCACTCGTCAATCATTTTTAAAAATATTTATTAAACATTAAAGTACAAACTTGCCCCTAACCCCACTTAACAATAACAAAAGGGTTAAAATGACAAAAATGACCCTTGATGCTTCTTTATACCTCAAAGGCATTCCAGTAACTTATTGTGCTTTTGAAGTTAAAAAATACAAAAATGCCCCTATATGTAAAGGTTATTTCTTTATTCTAAGGGTATTTTTGCATTTTTATTGTTTAAAGAAAAATAAAAAGACCAAAATGCCCTCCACCAACAATGCCAAATTTTTATATCAAAGGGCAAAATTATAATTTCACAATCCACAATGCATCTGAGTCTAGTGCTACACCAAATAACATTGTTCTTACTCCTTTTCCTTTTAGTTTATACTAGATAGGTGGCTCGCGTTATACTGTGGGCCTATCTATTTTTATCATCCAACTTGAGCAAACATCAAACCAAAGTAAACTGAATAAAATCATAAAGCAAAATTCTCCAACCAATTTAATATTGAAGCGAGAAATTAAAAAATAATTAAAAAGTAACGAAAATAAAAGGCTAAAGTCAAAGCTGGTGAACCTATTGAATCCATAACCCGAGAATCTGAGACATGATATCAAGATAACTCTATAGAGAGAAAATGTAAAATTTCCAATGAATCTAATGATGATGGAAATTTAAAACAAAAATTATCAAAGCCAATTTGGTTCAAAACATGGGGCACAAATCATAAGGCTGGATCATGAGATAAATGGCAAGCCTAAAAAATAACAGTGTAAAATTCCAAACCAACCAAAATAATTAGGGATAAACTTGAAAAAACACATTAAAAAAAAAGAAAAAATATATAGATTTGAAAAGAATGAGAACCAAATTGGACATGAAAAGAAAATAAAAATAAATTATAAGCGATGAAATTGAAAAACAATTTCAATTAATAAAAGGATAAGAAAAACTAAAAATAATAATCAAAAGAATGAGAACTAAATTTGATATAAAAATAAAATGTTAATAAATAAAATTGAAAAAAAAATTTCAATAAAAGATTCAAGACTAAATACATTGTAATTAAAAGAATAAAGACCAAATCTGATATAAATATTAAATGTCAAATGATAAAATTGAAAAACAAATAACTCAATATATGATTCAAGATTAAATACATTGTAATTAAAAGAATAAAGACCTAATTTGACTCAACAAACAAATAAATAGACTTTGTTTTTTTTTGTAATGGCCAGCATGTGTTTTCTAAGAGATGAAAGGATAAAAAGGGAGGATCAAATCAACCATTGGTATTTTGACACCATAGGCCTCACCGCTATAATGGAGGCGATGAGGCACATCGAACGTCATCTCGAACAAGGGTGTTCGAAGTTGTTTTGACGCCATATGCGCCACCCGAACGACGTGAGCAGCACCAACTTTTTAATTTAAATAATATTGTATATATATTAAAAGACTCAATTACCTTTGACCCTATATGAGAATAACAAGAAAACCATAACAAAATAACTAAAGTGCCCTTGCATCCAAAGCTAATAAATATTATTTTTAGGAGCATTTAAGTAATTTTACTTTAAAAAAACTGAAAAACCTGAAAAGCCATTGACCTAAGAAAAAAATTTTTTTTCTTTTAAGGGTAATTTAGTAATTACACTATGTATAAAAATGTAAAAATACCAACTAACCCTCTCTTTTTCTATAATGACTAATGGATCCGATGAAAAAAATCTTTCTAGCCCTAAGTCCAAGCTAAGTAAGTTTGCCTCCAAGTGTAAAATAATAATTTCATTGTGCAAATCCATAATGAATGTGAGTGTGTGCATAGTGAGTCCTTGAGCTTGTTTAGATTTTCATATTATATTATGCAGTAAAATAATGGTTGGCCAATATTTTATACAAAGTTGGGGACCACATGTTAGACCGATCAAAGTTTTAGCAAATGATTGTATAAGTCCTATATTATAACACCATGTTGTGTTTCCCTTTTATCTATCCCTATTTTCATTGGGACAAAAGGTTAAAGATGTCTATAGGCATAGATATACATGTAACAAGAAATGTTCATAAGCTCTTGCTAAATTAGATTTCTAGTTTTGTTATTCTCCTTGTGGAGGTTTATGGTACTTTAGGGATATTAATTACTAACAATACTCTAAGAGATTGCTAAATTATTGTGAAGGATTGCACTGTGGAGCCTCTCACATTTCACCATGGATTCACTTTTAAAATTTTTCTATTTTTTCATTTTGATTCTCAAATATTTTATTTAGGCGATTGCATTCTTTATGAGCCAAATTAAAGGAAAATTGATTCAAATTTGTTGACCAAGTATAATATTGCAAGAAGGAGGAACATCGTGAAAAAAACGGTGAAAATAAGGGGCTATTTTGAAATTTGGTTAAAAGGTTCACTTTGGTCCTTATACTTTTTAAATTATAAGCTTTCAATCCCTTTTTTTAATTCTATTTTGGTTCAAAACTTTATTTTCCTTAGTTTTTAGTCCTTAGTTTGAGAGAGGAGAGAGAAAGTGGTTGAATTTCAGGGGTAAACAGAGAAAGTCTCGGTTGATACCGATTTTGACCATGAAAATGATTATTTTGGTGTCAATGAGTTTTATTTGATGAAGTGGGCATATCTTATATGTTTTTTGCCCTTACCTTTGATTGAGATAGCGATCTGAGCTTGAAAAGTTTTAAGTTTTGACTTGTTTAAGGCCATATACGAGTTTATCAAGGAGTTTTGGATGTTTATTGTCAAAAATAGGTTTAAAATGAATTTTAGATCAAAAAACAATTAGCTCTGATTTTCTAGCCACTATGATGATTGAAATCTAGGGAGAAGCTGATGATGGGACGCTTGCTTGTTTTTTTTTTTTTAAAAAAATAGGGGTTGGCGACAGGTCAAGCGGTTTTCTTCATCTTTAATAAACAAAAATAAACTTAGCCAAGTGCTCGAGCTTGAGCTTAAAGGCCCAGGCAAGTTGTTCCAACTAGGTTATGGCTACACGTTTGGGCCATTGCTTTTTTCCTTTTTGTTTTTAGCCTTTTATTTATTTATTTTTGAAATTTTAACTTTTAATGATTGTTTTAACAAATTTTTATGATGTTTTTTAATAGAATATGATTTATTTTTTATTTATTTTATAGGTAATATTTTATCACTTTTTTTTTATGTTAGGAGGCATTCTTTTTTTGTAGCCCTACTTAAATTTCTTTCCCTTTAATTTTATTCAATTGCTTTTTTATATGTTTTTTCTATTATCATTTTATTAAATAAAATATTTGTTCCAAGAAACAATTTTATTAAATACAATCAATTCTATTACTCATATTTCGAGATCATATGTATACAACCACATCTATCTCTCACATTTTCAATTTAATCTTTAGTTAAAATTACAATTTTTTTTTCAAATATGTGCAATATTGCATAATGTTTTTTATTTATTTTATTTAATCATTTTCTTGTGTGTGTTTGTTTCTACTATTGTTTGATTAAATAAAAGAACTTATTCTAAGAAATAAGTTATTAAACATAACTGAGTACATAACCACGAGTAGCTAGCCGACCACCTCATATAAGGAGCGGCCACTGCAAAGTTCTCTATTTCCTCTATAAGTTTCTTCTTTTTCTCCCCCAACAACTGACGTCAGCCACCATCCTCTTCACCAACACCACCATTACCCTCCGCATGTCAGACCAGTGATGCTAGTTGCACTGCCCCCTACGCCAGGTAAATTTCTTCTTCTCCCCCTTACAAATTCGTTCACTATGCATGCAAAACAAGAATTCATTTTGTATGTAGGGAATGAATTATAATTAACGTGGTCGCTGGGCTAGGCCAGCAACTATATGGGTTGGACCCGTTTCAGCCTAGCCCATCCTAGATGGTTGGGTCGGGTCCAGCCCACAACAAAGAAGAAGAAAAAGGGTTTGTTAGGCCGCTTTTGGCCCCACCCAATTGGGTCGGGCTAGACCCGTTTTGGCGTAGCCTAATTTATATTTATTAATATAATATTATATAAAAAATTTCTAAAAAATTATGATTTTCTCACATGTTTTTTCAATAATTTTGCATAATATTGGGCTGTATATTTACACTATAAGATATAAATCCAAGATTAAAATACCTAGTTTTCTCTTAAACGTTTCTAAACATTTTCAAAAATTAAAAAACAAATCTCAAAATTTTTTAAATTAATTGCCTTTTTATATATATAAATAATTGTTTTAGACAATCTATATAAAAGTAATGAACCCCAGGGTCGGCTTGGTCTCTTAAAATTCTCAGGACAGTTTAGATAGTCTTGGTTGTCCTAAGCATTTCCGGAGACCAAAGATTTTGAAAGAACATTTGAGATATCGAAGAAGAAAAAGAATAAAAAAGAATAAAAAATGGAGGTCAGGGAAGCCATATGACTTGTGGACCAATGGCTTGGCTACCATCTTTCTAGGAATTTAATCAGTTTGTGTATTAGGGTTGCAGACAACACAGGTGTTGTCTCCAAGTGAAGATGATGGTCAGGGAAGCATTAGGGAAATCTCCAAGTGACCCATCAAGAGAAAAACAAAGGTGGTAAGATAACAAGTCTTCTTCAATTATAAAAAGAAATTGTTTGGTTTCTATTTACGATTTCACATCATCTGCAAAGCTAGAGAGATCTTCAAAAGCTTCTAATTAACCTATGTTATTTTTTTAAAAAAAGAAAGAAATCATTCCTGTAATTTGAAGCCACCGAACAAAGGCTATAAACAAATTAAATTAATGCATGAAAAAATAGTTCAAAATTAGGTTGGAGATGTTAACAACACAAGTGTACCAAAAGCTAGTTAAATATTATTGCAACTTCCACATGGGGGGTGGGGGTGGGTGAATGCCATTGCAAATTATTATTGTTATTATTATTATTACATAAAACATTAAGAAATGTGAGTCTCTTTTATTGTAAAAGTACACTGTTTACACATTCACAAAATATTATAGACATGAGTTCATTTTTTAATAATTTATTTTTACTCAAAGTTTTATTTATATATATTGAACTCCCATTGATTTATGAGAATATGAGTATTATGTATATGAATTAGTTGAAATAGATAACAATATAAATCAAATGAATGGATGTGCATGCAAGTTTTAAAGTTTAATTAGTTTAGGGATTGACTTTGAAAATATATCATGCTGACTTAGGCACCGTTTGGCAGTGAGGTTGTACCTGCGTTTTGCTCAAATTTGAAATTTTTTTTTTTGCTAAAATTGAATTCGGTTTGTACTTTTTGGATCGTTTTGATGTGCTGATATCAAAAATAATTTTTAAAAAATAAAAAAAATCATTGGCATGTATTTTGGCACGAAAAGCTATTTGAAAAGCAACCGCTACCACACTACCAAACACGCTCTTAATAGTATTGTACAAATGTAAGTTTTTGAGCTTTCAGCATTATATTCATTAATTATGCATCATTTCAATGATATGTATCTCTAGAACTTGATTCATATCTTGTTGAGATTACATTGACATTACATGTGTGCATGAAGATGATAAAGGCACTATAAATTTTAACCACTTTAGCCAAAAAGCCAACGCAAAGCATATTATTGTTAGTGAGCCTTTTTAAGCTTGTTTATCTTTTATTTGCTTTACCTATGTTATAAGCCTTAACTTTTTATATGTGAAATCCTTTTCTCCTGGCCAATGATTAGTAAAGCATATACTTGTTGATATTTCAAGAGATTATGGTTAGAAATTATATGAAAAAAGTGATACTTGATGGAAAGAATAGGCAAAGTTGCTAATGGTAGACCATTCATTCTAAAAAATGAAAAGTTGTTCCATTATGTTCTCAAATTTTTATGTTAATGGAACTTGAAATCAAAAGAAGTTAAGTATTGGTGCTTAAAAATGATAAATTTGTGTGCTTGATGATATATCTTGTTTTGAAATTTATTTTTATATAATACTCTACTTTCTTTGGTTTTAACCTTTTCTTTTCCTTTCTTTTACCTTACCTTAAACTTAGATCCATTACAACTAAAATGTAAGACATTTTTAATTCATGTATTGCTTGTAATATTTTAGTTATGGAGATGAGATTGAAAACCAAGCTTATGGTAAAACATGCTCATTGATTGAATTTGAGAGATTTAAACACATTCACCTTAAACATGAGTGTTGGGAGTGTATATCAATGAGAGGAACTATCACTTTGGCATGACATAGATTTCATTTAAATCTCAATGAGTAATTGATTTTTGAAGTTCACATGTAAATAAATTTATGAAAATTTATATTTTTATCCTTTTTAATTATATTCTTGTTTATAATGCATGCACTATTGGACATTGATGGAAGATTAAGAGATTGGTCATAGTTATTTATTTATTTATTTTTTTACTTTGGACTTTCTTAAGTTTGATTTTATCTCCCCTTTCTCGAAGATGAGCAAGAGCTAAGTGTATGGATATTTGATGCAACCATATTATTAGTTAGTTAGTTTTATCCATATTTACCTAGTATTTTTTCTATGTTTTATTTATAAAATACCTTGATATTCTTTGTTTTATGTTTTGAAGGTACTTTTAGATGTAAGATTCGAAAAGGAGTAATTTGAAGATAAAATTCAGATCATGTTCCAACTTGTGTCGAATATTTACTAATTTGACCTTCGATCAATGTTTTACGCAAAACTTGAGCTGTAGAGATCGAAATAAAGTGATTCCAGTGGAATTAGAAAGCTAACATCCATATATTTCTATACATATATGACAAGAAGAAAGAAAGAGCATGTAAATCACAACCTTCAAAGACATGTCTCACATTCTGCTAATTTTTACCTTCAGTCATTCCAAATTGAATATCTTAAGTTATAAAAGTCTATTTGATGCAAACTCAATTTTGTTGGATTCTTGACTTAAGTACCTCTCGACCAACCAAATTTCAATAGAAAAAAAAGCTCATATAAGAGAGATATGATTTTTCTAATAAAACAACCTATAAATTCTGTTAGCTGATAGGTTTTATGAAGAAATAAGTTCAACTTGCTTCCCAAGCATCTAAATTGACATGATAATTATTTCTTTGTAGGGAAAGATCTTTTTTTTTTTTTTTGGAAAATTAACCTCACTAAGTCCAAATTCAAAGCTTGAAGATTTTATACAAGATTTGTTTTTCCTTTTTTTTTTTATATGAAAGTAGTTATTGTACTACTTAAATATAGATTGTCTACCTTAGAAAGGACTTCTATTTTTTTTTTTTTTAAGGATACAAATGGATTAGTAGGAGTGTGGTGAAGATGGATTTTTTATTAGATAAAAAGAAAAGAGAAAAAATGGACGGCATCCAGAAAGAAGAAAAAAAACTCTCACCTTTTTCATACACCCGAGATTATGTTTTCATCTTTTCTCTTTAGTTTTTCAATGATCATGCAAGACTAAGTTATTTTTCTTGGTTGAAAGGATACATAAACCTTCGGATTTTAAAAACTATAAGATCTATTTTATCTTTTATTTTTCAGTTTATATAATGAGTATGAATATTTTTTCTATGTTTAATTTCTATGATTGTTTAGTTTGATTGTTAGAGCAGACTCTAAATTATTAGTTTAACCAATCTATTGCTAAGTTTATTATCAAAATCAGAGTTGTGATATTTAACTTGTGAAATGACTAAGTTTAATAATTATGGTGAATTTATATTGTTAATCTTAGGAAAAATATTCAATTAAATCAAACATAGACTGCAGACAATTATGTTATTTAGATTTATCAACCTATCTAGTTCTTAAGGTTGCCATTGAATTAAATTATTAGTATAGACATTGTGGTTGTTTAATGGTTAGGGTTAGTTATATTACGGATCGGTCAACTAAGTAATATTAAGGAAAGATAAATATTCAAAAATATAAATTGACATATCGTTTTGATTATCAATTTTGATTTTTTTTTTCTGGATGTTTACTTAAGACCAATGTTTTTCTCTTAATATGTTTCAGTTAATTTAATTTAATTTAATTATTTTATTTCATTTATCATAGTGCTTAGATAACTTCAAAACCCCCAACTTTGAATCATTTAGTATAAAGACCTGAACTAAATTTTCTGGTGTGATTAACTCTTTATTTGCTCTATATTATAATTTTTTTTTTGTCTAGTGATATATAAAAAATTAAAAATATATATATAAAAATTAAACTGATACAATACTATCCTGATAATTTTATTTATTTTAAATGTAAATATAAAGATATATTTTATGATGATTTTAATTAAAAATATATTTTTAAAATTTTTTAAAAACCACGAAAACAGCAAATATTACAATTTCAAACTTGTTTTCTAAAACTAAAACCTTATATGAAGGTCAAAAGGTGGTTCTATTTTTTCAAGGTCCAAAAGTATTTCACTCCCAAACGGGAAAAAAAGTTAAGGCGCAACTTCAAACAGCAGTTTTGCCCCTTTCAGGATTTCACTGTACCATCGAAAATGCGACGGCTTCCTTCCCTAATACATACTTTTCTTCCAATAAGTTAAATTCTAAGAGATCATTTTTCCTCAAATACTGTATTACACAGAAACTCACCCAATGAGAGAGATATCTGCATGTCACCTTCTTAAATTTGTTAGGAGGTCTTTGAGATATCCTTCTCCTTATTTGCCTTCCAATATCAGAGACCAATCCACTTGCAAGAAATTAATAGTTCTAATTACTGTATATATACATACTCACTCACTCACCTCCACTTATTATTTTACTGTCTATTAAATCTATTTTTTTGTGTCCCAAAAACCTTAAATTCCCTTTCTCCCTTCACGAGACTTTAAAAAGATGAAAAGATATAGCTAGAAGAGATAAATCCTACATGCTTTTGATGGGCTAGGAATTTTATATTCTTTTATATATATATATATATATATATATATATATATATATATATATCTGTCTTCTTCTTTAAAATACATCTAACTAATAAAATACCACTAATTATATATTTTCTAAATACTATAAAGTAAGACTATAAAAAAATCAGGTCAGGTCAGGTTAAAGAGCTAGTACTTGTCAAATGCACCGTGTTTCTGACTCTTTCATTTTATTTTGTTGTATATGCAATCAATTCATTGATGGAAATGTTGAAAACAAGATGAAACAATCAACCCTCATAAATGAAAGAGAATACCAAGCCATACATATTTTTCTTGCAGGAAGTTCACAACCAGCAAAACCATTCCCTTAGAAAGCAGCCATCATCACCGTGATTAGTCTACATCCATCTTAAATGAATAATAATATCACATCAACATCTGCTGCAATTCCATGAAGTTAAATCCATACCAACTCAACTTGGAAGATTATTTGATAAGGTGCATTGATAACTCAATGCAAAATCATCGATTGGGTGGTAGGATGAGAGTACACGAACAAAATCCATCAACATTGCCATTGTCACACCAATCATCTTGTCATGGGGTCAGGGATGCCATGAACCACATCAAGAAAGCTATCTCCATAGCTCGTGCCAATAAAATGTACTATGGTACAATTGATGGGTCATCCTACTTAATTTTCATGTAATTCTACTAGCCCTACAAGGCTAGTCCCAAAGACTAAACACTCAAGGACACTGATCTCTCTTCCACTTGAGCTCGCCACATTCTTCAAAATCAGGGTGGCAATCGATTCTTCCATGAAACGAAGCTGCACCAATTGGTTCGACATACAATTTCCCCTTATCTGCTAAAATTTAAGGTCAATAGATGCACTGAACTGGAAAATCATTGGTTTAATCACGTCTCTTTAATATATGGTTTCTAAGCAATCAGCACATTCAATTATACTCTTCAATTCTTGTGCTGACTGTAGCTTTGGATGAAAATTTGTCTCTGCAGATTAGCATTAGCAAGCTAACTAGTTTATCCATTTGATATAGATAGCATGTTACCAATTCACAGTTCCAACCCCAATCATACTGCGGGCGGGTGCTTTTCGTAATCCGATGTCATCCATCCTTTGTCTCACATTTTCCGCATCTTCCCACCTTCCCAGTGCAGCATAAAGTTTGGCCAGCAGAACATAATTTCCTGTGTTATCTGGCTCGAGCTCAAAAAGCCATTTTGCTGCAACCTCTCCCAATTCAACATTTTCATGCATCACACAAGCACCAAGCAATGCACCCCATACAGCATGGCCTGGCATAAATGGCATTGTCTTTATCAGATCATAAGCTTCATCCATTCGACCAGCACGACCAAGCAAATCAACCATGCATGTGTAATGATCATCATTGGGGATTGTTTGGTGATCCTTGAGCATGAATTTGAACAAATCCAAGCCATCATCCACCAAGCCAGCATGGCTGCAAGATTGCAATATTGAAGTAAAAGTAACGTCATTTGGCTTCACCCCAGACTGAACCATTTGTTTGAAAAGTAAAACAGCAGTCTCACCATGTCCATGCATTCCATAACCAGCTATAATTATACTCCACACACAAATGTCCTGGACATCTACAGGGATAGTATTAAAAATCTTGTGAGCAGATTCTAAACTTCCACACTTGGAATATATATCAACCAGAGATGTGGCAACTTGAATATTTGAAACAAACCCAGACCTCATTAGATAACTGTTTATATTGTTTACAGGCTGCAGATCAGCAAGAATGCCATATGCAGGAAGGAGACTATTGCATGTTGCAGCATTTATTTCCACTCCTTCCATTAGCATTTTCTTGAAAAGTCCTATTGCTTCGGTTGCAAGTTTATTATGAGCAAAACCAGAGAGCATTGCATTCCATGGAACTGTTTTCTTTCTTGAAGTTCTAGTAAAGACTGAGAAACTTAGGCCAAGACAATTGCATTTTGCATACATGTCAATCAATGAAGTCTCTACAGCAACTTCTGAATAAAGCCTTTGCTTCATCACCCAACCATGCAAGCAACGACCATCCTTCAAATTATTCAAACTAGCACAAGCCAAAAGAATCAAGGCTATAGTCACTGAATTGGGTCGTAACCCTTCAATCTGCATAATCTTAAAAAGTGATAATGCACTTTTCGCATCACCATTCAAAATGTACCCATTAATCATTGAAGTCCAACTCACTACATCCCTTTCAACCATGTTATCAAAAACCAACCTCGCCTCATCCATACTACCACACTTAGCATACATATCCACCAATGCATTGCTCACTATCTTTTTACCTAAAACCTTCTCTTCCACTAATCCATGAACCCTTCTCCCCACTTCCAATTCCTTCAAATACCCACAAGCCGGCAACACAGAAACCACACTAGCACCATCAATCTCAACCCCAGAATCCACCATTTGGTTAAAAACCACCAAAGCAGTATTTGCAAACCCATTCTTGAAATACCCATTTATCATAGTATTCCAAGAAACCACACTCTTCTCTTTCATTGCATCAAAAACCTTTCTTGCCTCCTCCACTTCCCCACAATTCATATACATTGCCAATAAAGAATTCAGCACAAACAAGTGTGAACCAAACTTTGACACTAGCGTCAGCCCATGAAGCACTCTACCATATTCAACCAATAACAATTCACTACAGGCTTTAATAACAAACGGGTATGTATAATTATCCGGGCAGCAATCTTTTGATCCAAGCATTTCAAGAAACACCTTCATCGCTTCAAAATAATCCCCCTTAGCTATATACATTTTAATCATGAAATTATATAAGAGCGTGCCTCGTTGAGGCAATACATCGAACAGTTTGCGTGCATTATGTACGTACCCACAATGCGCATAGGTAGCGACAAGGACTGACCGGATATCGATGGAAAGAAGGCCAGAGGTAATGAGGTGGGCATGGAGTTGTATTGTTCTGGTGAGGGATTGAGAGGCTCCATAGTGTTTTAAGAGAGACTGGTATCGGGTCGTTTTAGGGGCGAGCAAGAGCTTGGTTGTTTTGGATATAGTACTCTTTGTTGGGCCATTCATGAATTTCTATGGCTACTTTAGCAAGAGCGTGGTTGTTTTGACAGGATATTAAGCAAACGTAGCAGGTAACCTGCCGATTATGGGTTGAGGTTAGGATGGCAATGGATCGGGTTCGGGTGATTTTTTCATGCATCTGTATTTAATTTGCTAAATATATAACAGGGGTGTCAAAAAAACTAATTTATTTGTAATATTTATATTATTTGATCCAATTTAATCTATCAAATAAAGATAATATAAATATTATAAATAATGATGAGTAAAAAACCATAAAATATAAATATCACGAGTTCGGTAATGGGTAAGGAAATAATCTAGACCAACTAGGAGAGGGCCATGCCCCCTGAAAAAATTCAAAAGTTCACGATAGTCCTTTAAAGTTAGTTGTGTTTCATATAGACCCTTGTAATTTCTTAATCTTCCCTTTCCTTGAAGTCATATTATTTCTACATTGCCCCCTAACTTTTTTTGTCACCCTCCGTCAGTAATGGCGGGTCTAGATTAATTTGTATACCCAATAACAACAAATTGTTCTATTCTTTTAATACAACTGATTCTTTTAGAAAATATTCATTGATTTAGTTGATAATTACGCTTAAATTGTTTTGGGCTAATTTATAAGCTCAAATCTCAGTTTCAATGAAATTCAACTCATGAAAATTAATAATATAAGCCCAACTAATGAATATTTATAATATTCATAAAATAAGCCCAGCACAACAATGTTTACAAATACCCTAGCATATAACTTTTACACATTGGATAGAAGGTATTTTTTATTCTTTGAGTACCCAATCTGACTTAGATTTCTTACATTAAAAAAAAATAATGATTTTTATAGCACCTTCTAAAATTACATTTTTAATAACTTAATGCGAAGAATCTTATATACTTAATAATTTTATTTTTTAAATTCATTTAAGATATTGATACTTAGATTTGGTTTTAAAAAATACATAATTATATCTTAAACATCACTAGTGATATGTATTAATCGGTAAGTTTTTAGTAATTAGCACAGTTATACATACATAAATCATTTAAGATTTCTCTTTCTCTTAGAAGTAATATATACTATTTTTTCTGCATGCATGATAATGTAGGACAATTTTAAAATAAGTTTTTATTTAGTTTAATTTTTTAATAATCAATGAATCAATGTAAAAAGATGAAAAATACGCACTTGAGGTCTTGGTCTAGTGGTGGAAGGGGTTTGTTCCCTTCTTCTGCACCAGGGTTCAAACCTCACTGTGCACGCCTGTCACCCCCGCGGTGTCTTACATGTTCATTGGGTTTACAGGATGTTCAGTGGGTCGTGGGATTAGTCGTGGTGCGCGCAAACTAGCCCGAACACCCACGTAAATAAAAAAAAAAAAAAGGATGAAAAATACTCCTATTTTATAACCTTCTAACTTTCCTACCAAGAAAACTAAATATATTGCTACAATGAATTTGCCACCCCATTATACTTTCATTTTAATATATATTTTTCTATATCTTTCATTCTCTGTGTTATAAATTATTCATATCCTATAATTTACTAACTTAAATCTCTTCTAACAGGAGACTTGTTTTATAGAAGTTCATGAACTACCCCAACCTAACTTGATAAAACTTTCTCCAAAGCCTATTGTAGTAGTCGTGGAGAGGTCCTAATTAAAAATTTTCAATTTTTTTTTTTAACTATTCTTGAAATTTTATTTTCTTGAACTAATGTTCAAGGGTGTTTTAATCATTTCATTATAGCTTTTTTGTAATTATCAAATAGACTCAGGAGAAATTTGATATTTTAATATACATAAAATTATTTTAATGGAAAACATGGATGACAAGTGGGTGGTAAGAGCTTATGCCTTTTACTGGGAGGGGAGCATGTTGGTGGTGTGACTATAGTGAATTTTTTTTTTCTTTTTTTTTTCTCTCTCTTCTCCTTAGTAAAATACAAAAGTTTCATTTCATTTGTTTTTTTGTATACAATGTGATTTTTATTCTTTTAATTGCTACTTATTTTATTTTATCTTTTGTAGATTTTTTTTTTTCAAATCTATCCTAATCATTTGATATCATTTAATTTTATATTAAATTTGGTCTTCATTCTTTTAATTGTATTTTTTTTATCCTTTTTCTAATTGAATTTTATTTTCAATTTCATCCATTTCTTTTTTATCCTTTTCCTAATTGAATTTTGTTTTCAAATTCATCCATTGATATTTGATTTTAATTAATTTTTATGTCAAATTTGGTTCCCGTTCTTTTTATTATTATTTGTTTTGTTTTTATCATTTTTTCATTGTCTTTTTCCCCTCAATTTCATCCCTTATTATTTTATGAATAAGAATTTTACTTTATTATTTTTTAGAATTTGCCTTCTATGAGGTTAATCATGCGCTCATGATAAGGGTCTCGAGTTTTGAATAGTAATTGAATTTTGTTTTCAAATTCATCCTTTAAGATTTGATTTTGATTTATTTTTATGTCAAATTTGGTTCCCTTTCTTTTTATTACTATTTGTTTTGTTTTTATCATTCTCTTATTGTCTTTTCCCCCAATTTCATCCCTAATTATTTTGGGATTAAGAATTGTACTTTATTATTTTTTATGGTTTGTATCCTATGGGGTTATTCCTGAATTCATGGCCAGGGTCTCAAGTTTTGAATATTAACACAAGTGATTTTGATCTTGTTTTTTAGGTTCTTTATTCAATTTTTTTTTCAATTTTATCCTTTAATGTTTGATTTGTTGGGAATTAATCTTCATGTTTTTTTGGTTTCTTATTTTCCCTTCTATGGAGGAGTTATCTTAATCTTATATCCATATCAAGGTTAACCAGGCAATCCATATTAAGTTGGATTTATTTTTTTCCGTTACAAATGATTTTTTTTTTAATTTCACTCTTTAATATTGAATTATTTGATAAGTAAGCTTCATTGGTTTATTTAATTTGATTTCGATAGAATTACCCCAATATCACAACTAAATTGTAGATTTGACATATTAACCCTAATGGAATCAAATTAGTTTTTTTTAATCTTTTTTTTTTGTTAGTTTTTTTTTAACAAATTTTTTATTGTCTTTATATTATTAAAATTATATAAATTTATTAAAGTCAATTAGATCACTGACTTGAATCTCAAGTTTTTTTACTTTTTTTAGAAATGCTTTCATCACCTTATCATCTTTTTTATAATGAAAAAAAAAATAGAACCATGCTGTGTAACCTAAATAACGAAACTACTAAAACTTGATGATGGAGAAGCCATACATGGTTGTTAAAAAAAAAAAAAAAAAAAACATTAAGGCATTAAAAACGTCAAACAAATGTTTTTCCCAGAACGAGAATGAGGCACGGTCGTGTCTTTTACAATGCTTTGTAATCAAAAGAGGAATATCTTGATCATAGAAGAGGAATAGAGGTGACCATGGCATTAGCAACAGAGTCTCATTCTCTTTTCTGGCGTCCTTAGTATTGCATTATTCGATATGTCACACTAAAATGTGCAGAGAGTGCTTCTGCGCGCGTGGCTGGAACATCTCCTGCTGAAGAAACTTCTAGCATGAAGAGAGGTATTTTGACAGAGTAATTCAGATGAAGGGTTAAAATGCACAGGAACACATTTTCTACCAGCAGCAAATGCACTTTTGAAGAAATGAGTGGTGAATCGGTAAAATATATAGAGTTAAAACAATCTCAGTTGTGGGATTTATTATTCACTCAACATCTAAAATTTCTGGGAGAAAGTAGCAGATTACACACAAATCCCACCACAAACTATGTGACAATTTTCACAGCCTTTCTCTTCTTCATCAAATCAGCTCTCGATTCCATCTTTACAGGCACTGGAGCAGAGAAAACTAAACTCCCATTTTGATTCCAGGCAATACCCATACTACTTCTAGGATTCTCAATCAAATTTCCATAACCACCATAATCATTCTTGGCATTCAAGATCCTAGCGTTGTTACTCTTCCCTAAGACCCTCACATTCCTAGCAGAATTACATGAACGTTCATGCCTTTTAACTGCAAACCCATCAATGAACTCCAAAAACCTTACCAAATCTTTAGTAACTGACCTTCTTCCATCTCTGATCATAGGATCACCACCCAACAACAACCCCCACAAATTTGACAAAGACCCATTAATGATATACCTGAATGGAGTCAAGTTTGAGCAGCAAGTCCATGGCTTTACGAGAAACAACCTCAAAATCAAAAAGGGATTTAGAAGAAATAGAATACTTCAGCGAGTTAAAACTGGATTTGATAAAAGCAAGCTCCTTGAGCTGGCTTAGGGTTGATCGGTGAACAAGAAAGGCACGAAAATGGGTTCGAATAACACGTGCAGCTGTGTCTCTGAGAGTACGTGAAGGATAGTAATGACTAATATTATTCCTAGAAGTAGAAATATGGTGAAGGGAGGACTCGAGAGTGTTGATTCGTTGAAGAAGAGGAGAGAGAAAAAAATGGGTTTGATGGGGGTCATCTTCTTCTTGAAAATATAGCTTTTGAGGGAGAAAGTTTGTTCTTTGGTGATTTTTTTTTTGGGGGTTGTTTCTCTTGTCAAGACAAGGAGAGAAGAGACGGGGTTGGTGGTGTTGCTGCTGCTGTTGGAGGAGAGAAACAGGGATTGAAGATGCGGATCAATTGATACTTGTGGTGCTGGTGATGGTGGTGGGTGGAGAGGTTGGGTGGAGAGGTTGCTCTAACAGCAGTGAGTGGCGGCGGCGGGGATGGATACTTGGTTTTGGCAGTGGTGAACGCGGTAGGGAGAGGCCATTTTGTGTTGCGAGGGGGGGATTTATAAGAGAAGGGCACAGGAGAAATCAACTGTTGACATAGCTGTTAAATTCAAATAATGAGTATAAATAAAACAAACCATGATGCCGTGCGTTTTATTTCCATGTTTTTTTAATTTGTCTTTAGTGCCACGTATGATTTAGGAAGAATGTGGTGGAAGTAAAAAACTCACTGTTATATTGTTTTCTATTGTAAAAATTGAGTAATTAGTACAACTCCAGATATTTTAAAAACTCACTGTAATTACTAATTAAAGCATCTCCAACCGGAGAGGTAAATAAAAAGGCAAAGTTAAAACGTGTCTTTTTAACTTTTGTTTCTTTAATTTATCATTCCAATGTAGCTGGCAACAGAAAAGCTAAAATAATGTTTAATTTGAGAAGAGCTATTTCTACAGGTTTTTGTAGAAATAATAATAAAAAAATTAATGTTGCCAATAGCTATTTTTATAGCCGTTGATCAATAATATTTTTTTTTCTTTAAAAACAAGGAAAGAAACTTGTTTTTGTTTTAAATCTTGTATTATACCTCACTCTTCTCTCATATTTAGAAAAATAAGAATTAATTATTCTCTGGTTAATTAATAACATCGGTTGTGTTAATTAGCTGAAATTAAAAGATATGTTTATTTAAAAAACTTTATATTTTTTCTCTTCAATATCTCTTGATTTTGTAGATCTTTTGTTGTTAATTTGATATTTATGATGATTTTTATTTCTTTGTAATTTTATGTTTTTGATATGGATTAAGGAAAACAATTTTTTATTTATGTTGTTATCTTTGACAAAATTAAGAGGAAGTAATAATGGTAGCTGATATTGATAAAAACATAGAGTGATATATTTAAAATTTATTTTTGATTGTCTGTTTTAATTTGAGGTTAATTATATTTTGTCTTGTTGAAAATGCAATTAAACCAGTATATCAATCCTTTCTTAGTTCCAAAAAATAGTCAAATTATAATATTAGAACAAGTAGAATGCAATGCTTGTTATTAATTCACATGTATGTAAACTATAAAATTGCTAGACATTGAATGTGCGCTTCTTTTACACTCTCCTATAAGGTTTTAACTTGAGGTTTTTTTTTTTTTTTTTTTAATGTAGATGGATTTAAATTTTTCAAGCTCTTTCACCAACTTTCTTATGAGTGAGTCAGAAGATATTCTTTCTCAACCAATTGATTCTAATCAATTAATTGATGACTTAACATACTCGAATTTAAATGTCCATACAACAAAAAAATCACAAGGAAGTAAAAACTTCTCACCAGAGAAAGATTGTTTACTTGTCTCTGTATGGCTAAATACAAGCAAAGATTCAATTACAAGAGTTGAACAACAAACAAAACAGTTTTGGGCTCAAGTGCATGCTTACTTTGTAGAGAAGGGAGGAAACTTGAATAATCATTCTCAAATAAGCATCTCAAATATATGACAAGAAATAAATAAAGAAGTCGGTAAATTTGTTGGATTTGTTACTCAAATTGAAAATCATCAGCAAAGTGGAATGACCAAAGAATCAAGGGTAATTTTAATATTCATTTTCATGTTAAATTGTTTAACATATATTTTAACATTATTTAATTTCTCTAATTTTTTACTTACCAGATTAATGATGCTCAACAAATGTATGCTTCTTGCATTGGCAAACGATTTTAACTAGAACATTGTTGGGTTATCCTAAGAAAAGAATCCAAATGACAATTTGAGCGTGCAAGTCAACATCAAAGGTCAAACAAGAAACAAAAAAGTCATGTCAATGCAAGTTCGACTTCATCAGCTCCATCTACCCCTGATTCTGTTAGTTTAGGAGAAGACAGTGAACCGTTGATTTATCAAAATAGACCAATTGGTAAGAAGGTTGTAAAGGAACGACTTAAACGTAAACAAGGAAAAGATAAAGTTGGGGAGACAACTATAACAAATCTCTTATAACAATTTAGGGATACTTTAGTTGAAATTGAGGATCAAAAAGAAACAAGACAGAAAAAATTATGTTTAGAGCAACAAAGCTATGATGATTCAACAAAGTCAAGAGAAACAAGAATTGGACAGGATTGAGAAAGAAGAACAAATTATGAAAATAAATATTTCTAGTTTGGATCCAATTTCTGCAGCGTATTTTCAAAATAGAAAGTTAGAAATTATACAAAGGAGGGGTTTTAATTATTAATTAACTAGATTTATTTATTATTTAATGTAATGTATTTTAATTAACTAGATTTATTTATTGTTTAATGTAATGTATTTTTAATTAAATATTTAGAAATTTATTGGTTATTTTAAATATATTGTTATAAAAGTGGTATCAATTCATAATACTTTTTTGAAGTTCTTCTAACACTTAACAACAATAAGTAGGATTAATTAATTTAAAAGATAACAACCATAATGAAAAAAAAAAAACATAAAAAACTTGAAAATTATGATGACATAAGAAGTTCAAAGCTAATGATTTTACTCGTTACCATATTTTTCCCATAAATGTTCAACCAAATCTTCTTGTAGTTGAGAGCTAGTTGCTCTATTCCTGATTCGATTTATGAGTTTGAAGAAAATCATGTAATTCTGGTATTTCACCATGTGACACTGATATGAAGGAATTGACTTCACGTTCATGGTCAAATCCAAGGTTCATTACTCCTTCATCCTCAATAATCATATTATGCATTATTATGCAAGCTTTCATAATATTTGCAAGTGTTTCTTCATCCCAATATCGAACAGGTCCATATACAATTGCAAAACGAGATTGGAGCACTCCAAATGCCTGCTATACATCCTTTCTTGCAAACTCTTGTTTACTTGAAAAATATTTTCTCTTTGCTCCTAATAGCCTTGGGATTGTCTTAACAAAAGTTGACCGATTAGAATAAATCTCATCTGCTAAATAGTATCCCATTGTATATTCATGCCCATTAATTGTGTAACGGCTCGACCCAACTTGCCATATATTGTCCGCTTTGGGCCTTATCGCCCTCACGGTTTTGTTCCTAGTGACGCAAGCTCATTTCTGAGCCTGACGCCCTAAAACGCGTATAATAAGTTGGCAACCAGCACCACTTATAAGACCAGCAACACACCCCTCACCCGTCGATGTGGGATCTTACAATCCACCCTCCTTAAGGAGCCCGACGACCCCGTCGGCACAACCGGACAACCAGTGAGGTCGGCTCTGATACCAAATGTAACGGCCCGGCCCAACTTGCCATATATTGTCCGCTTTGGGCCTTACCGCCCTCATGGTTTTGTTCCTGGTGACGCGAGCCCATTTCTGAGCCTGACCAGCACCACTTATAAGGCCAGCAACACACCCCTCACCCACCGATGTGGGATCTTATAAATTGTATAATTGACAGGAGCAGTGTAACAACCCGGCTTTACAAGCCCAAAACACAGTAATTTTTTTTTTTTTTTTTTATATATGCATTCAATCCACATGGTGCCGGCAATCAATGGATCTAAATCCTCACATCATTAAAATACAATCCATACAATCAACATTTCGTTTCAAAGTGAAACTTACACAAACACGTAATATTAAGGTTGCTTGATTTGAAGTTCATATTAAAAATATATACATAGACATGAGTTTGCAGTCTTAACCTACTAATAGTCATCACAATTTTAAACAAAAAGGATCTAATAAAAGTTATACATTCAGTACATTGATCCCTACAAAATACATTGTGATTTAAAATACATCTACATAATTCCTTGCAAAAGTAGGTTCCCGTGTATCAGGTTTCCTAGGCATCTCGTTGGTGTGAAGTCCCTGCAGCAGTACAAACATTTAAGAGAATGCAAACACTTAATAATAATAAGAATGGTAACTAACGGTTTGGCAATTATGTAAAGCATTAACAATTATAATTTCTTCATGTATTTGCTATAACAACAAGTAGTACATATAGATACACAAGTTTTCGGATGCCATTCGCCAAAACTAGTCATTCATTTATGTCGGCCATCCATCCAGATTCCATGATGAAAGTTGCGTCGCTGCCGATCCTAAAATCGGCAGCAGAAACTGCATTGCTGCCGATCAAGGAATCGGCAGCGAAAACTGTGTCGCTGCCGATCCAGAATCGGCAGCGGAATCTGCGTCGCTGCCGATTTCTGTATCGGCAGCGGAATCTGCGTCGCTGCCGATCCAGAATCGGCAGAGCAATCTGCGTTGCTGCCGATCCACAATCGGCAGCGCAATCTGCGTCGCTGCCGATTTCTGTATCGGCAGCGAAAATTAGGTCGCTGCCGATTTCTGTATCGGCAGTGAATACAGTGTCGCTGCCGATCCAGAATCGGCAGCAGAAACTGCGTCGCTGCCGATTTCTGCATCGGCAGCGGAGTCCCTCTTTTATCCCGGCCATCCATCCGTTTGGATGCCATTAGCCGAAGCTAATCAGTCCTTCATCCCGGCCATCCATTCGGACGCCATTAGCCAAAGCTAATCATTCTTTGTCCCGGCCATCCGTTTGGATGCCATTAGCCGAAGCTAATCAATCCTTCATCCCGGCCATCCATTAGGATGCCATTAGCGCAAGCTAATCATTCTTTGTCCCGGCCATCCGTTCGGATGCCATTAGCCGAAGCTAATCAATCCTTCATCCCGGCCATCCATTCGGACGCCATTAGCCAAAGCTAATCATTCTTTGTCCCGGCCATCCGTTTGGATGCCATTAGCCGAAGCTAATCACTCTTTTGTCCCGGCCATCTATTCGGATGCCATTAGCCGAAGCTAATCAATCTTTAATCAACATTTAAGCGTTCAACAATCTAATATCGGTTCTAACAATATGATAGTGCTCAAGTTAAAATATTTCAAGATTCAACGTAAGAAAAAGGAAGGTGCAAGTCACCTACCTGCTCCACCTGTGGGTCGTTCCTGTCTTGATGATGGTCCAATCCCGACCGCACCACCTAAGACATCAATGGTCACAAATCAGCACAGTTGTATTTATTTTATTTTTTAATCATATTCATCATCACACTTATTTCAAGAGTTCATATTCAAGTGTTCCATATTTTACACCATCATATCATGAAATTGTTACTAGCATTTAAATCATTCGTGCCTAGGAGGCTTATCGTAGGAATCGGCAGCGAGAACTGGTTCGCTGCGGGCTGCCTAATTCGGCAGCGAGAACTGGTTCGCTGCAGGCTGCTCGTTCGGCAGCGACAACTGTTTCGCTGCTGGCAGCCCGTTCGGCAGCGAAAACTGCATCGCTGTTGGTGCCACAGTTTCGCTGCACAACGCACAACTCGGCAGCGAATATCGATTCGCTGCAGGAAGTTCAGTTTCGGCAGCGAAACAGAATTTCGCTGCACAACACACAATTCGGCAGCGAATATCAATTCGCTGCAGGAGGTTCAGTCGCGGCAGCGAAATAGAATTTTGCTGCACAATACACAAATCGGCAGCGAATATCGATTCGCTGCAGGAGGTTCGGTTTCGGCAGCGAAACAGAATTTCGCTGCGCAACACACTATTCGGCAGCGAATATCAATTCGCTGCAGGAGGTTCAGTTGCGGCAGCGAAACAGAATTTCGCTACACAATACACAAATCGGCAGTGAATATCAATTCGCTGCAGGAGGTTCGGTTTCGGCAGCGAAACAGAATTTTGCTGCAGGAGGTTCAGTTGCTGCAGCGAAACAGAATTTTGCTGCGCAATACACAAATCGGCAGCGAATATCGATTCGCTGCAGGAGGTTCAGTCGCGGCAGCGAAACATAATTTCGCTGCACAATACACAAATCGGCAGCGAATATCAATTCGCTGCAGGAGTTTGGTTTCGGCAGCGAAACAGAATTTCGTTGCAGGAGGTTCAGTTGCGGCAGCGAAACAGAGTTTCGCTACACAATACACAAATCGGCAGCGAATATCGATTCGCTGCAGGAGGTTCGGTTTCGGCAGCGAAACAGAATTTCGCTGCAGGAGGTTCAGTTTCGGCAGCGAAACAGAATTTCGCTGCGCAATACACAAATTGGCAGCGAATATCGATTCACTGCAGGAGGTTCGGTTGCGGCAGCGAAACAGAATTTCGCTGCGCAACACACAAATCGGAACCATCAATTTCAGCACATAGTTCTTCAACAGAAATTCCAGCAACAACATCACAGCAGAACACATTAAATTTCAGCAACAACATCACAGCAAAACACATTAATTTCAGCAACAATTATCACAGCAAAACCCATTAATTTCAGCAACAATCATCACAGCAGAACATATTAATTCCAGCAGCAACATCACAACAAAAACATTTAATTTCAGCAACAACATCACAACAGAACACATTGATTTCAGCAACAATCATCACAGAAAAACACATTAATTCCAGCAGCAACATCACAGCAGAAAGCATTAAATTTCAGCAGAACACACACACACATGCATGCTGGCCTACCCCATAGTTAAAGCCAGCCTTCTACCATAATTGTTAGATGTTCTGAAATTGACTTTATTTCACTTCTGTTTGCTAGTTCTGCTAGTTAATTTCAGTTTCCCTCATAGGTAGCTTAGGTCTTAGATCAATTTTTCTTAGGGTTTTTCTTCTTCATTTTTGTTTTTGATCTTAAGGGGGAGAGGAAAGGGAGTTTCATGACCCATACCTCCTGAATTTAACTAAGTTTGAGGAAGGTTTGACACTATTCTTTTATCTTCAGCTGCTGGTTCTCCTCCTTCTTCTTCCTCTCACGTTTTCCAGCTCTCTTTTTCCTCTCCTCTATGCAGCTGCCCACTCCTCTCTCAAGATCTCATCTTTCCCTCACAAGCTCACAAGGTAATCTCTACTAGTTTGATTCACGTTTCTGTTGTGAAAGGGGAAGGGAAGAATGCATGCAGCTGCTGGTTTGGGAAGAAGATGGGTCATTCTCTCTCCCCTCTTTGTATTTATACTACCCATCAAATGAAATGGGTTGTTTGGGGGTTGGTTTAGGTGTATCCTTATCCTTGTTTGGTTTATCTAAAACCAGTTTTACCCCTCCCTCCCAGCTCTGCATCACTGCTGATTGAGAAATCGGCAGCGAAAACTGCATCGCTGCCGAATTCTGCATCGGCAGCGAAAACTACGTCGCTGCCGATTTCTGCATCGGTAGCGAAATCCGTGTCGCTGCCAAATCCAGAATCGGCAGCGAAATCCGCGTCGCTGCCAAATCCAGAATCGACAGCGGAAACTGTGTCGCTGCCGATTTCTGCATCGGCAGCGAAAACTGCGCTGCTGCCAAATCCAGAATCGGCAGCGAAAACTGCGTCGCTACCGATTTCTGCATCGGCAGCGAAAACTGTATTCATCATCATCTCTCTCTCTCTCTCTCTAAATATATATATTTTCATTTGGGTGTTTACATTCTCCCCTCCTAAATATGAATTTCGTCCTCGAAATTTAAGAAGTTTCACACACTCCCATACCTGGTAGTTCAAATAAATTGGGGTACTTTTTTCCTCATCTCCGCCTCCCTCTCCCAAGTTTCCTCTTCTACTTGAGCATTTCGCCATAAGATTCTGACGATGGGGATCTTTTTGCTCCGTAACTCCTTCACTTCTTGATCTAGTATCCTTATGGGTCTCAATTCCAGTGTTAAGTCTTCCTTAATTTCTACTGGGACCTGGGGTAGAACTCGGGCGGGGTCCACGTCAGCCTTCCTTAACAAGGAGACATGGAACACATCATGGACCTTGGCTAGCTGTGGGGGAAAATCTACCTTGTAGGCTACTGGTCCCTACTCGTTGTAAGATTTTGAAGGGTCCGATGAAGCGGGGAGTTAACTTCCCTTTTAATCCAAAACCGTAACATGTTCTTCCATGGGGCTACTTTCCAGAAACACCTGGTCCCCCGTACTGAACTCGAGAGGTCTTCTCCTCACATCAGCATACTTCTTCTGTCTATCCTGTGCGGCTTTGATGCGATCCCTGATAGTTCTCACTTTTCTCCGTTGTGACTTGGACCAACTCTGCACCATATAACTTCCGGTCCCCAATTTCCTCCCAACACAAAGGAGTTTTCCTGCACCTCCTACCATACAAGGCTTCATATGGGGCCATCCCTATTGTGGCTTGGTTGACTATTGTTATACGTGAACTCCACCAATGCCATGTGTTCCTCCCAGTTTCCTCCAAATTCTAGCACACAAGCCCGTAATAGGTCTTTCCAAGACTTGGATGGACTCTTTCTGATTGGCCATCCGTTTTTGAGGGTGAAACGCAGTGCTCATGTCCAATCTTTTCCCAAGGCATGTTTGTATGCTCGGCCAAAGTCGAGAGGTGAACCTGGGATCTCGATCCGATACAATGGACACCGGAATCCCATGAAGTCGTACCACCTCATTTATGTAGATTTTGGCAAGCTTGTCCACCGAGTCGGTCATCTTTATAGGCAAGAATAATGCGGATTTCGTCAACCGATCTACAATGACCCATATCGCATCATTTCCTTTCCTCCCTTTGGGAAATCCCGACACGAAATCCATGGTGATCATTTCCCACTTCCATTCTGGAATTTGTAATGGTTGTAATGGTCCCGCAGGCCTTTGGTGTTCAACCTTGACTTGTTGACATATCCCACACTTTGACACATACTCAGCTATTTCCCTTTTCATATTAGGCCACCAATAGAGGTGTTTCAGGTCTCGATACATCTTAGTGCTGCCAGGATGTATGGAGAACTTGGACTCATGTGCTTCTTGTAGAACCATTCGTTTGACTGTTTCGTCATTAGGCACGTACAACCGTTGTCCCATCATTAGGGACCCATCATCCGCTACTCGGAATTTCATTTCTACCCCGGCCTCCACATTCTTTCTAATCTTGGACCCCACCTTGTCATGGAATTGGGCATGTAGTATCTGTTCTCGATACGTTGGTCGCACCACTAATTGGGCTACTAACCCACCTCTTGCATCGATTCCCAAATCTGCACCCAACTCTTTTAATTCTGCCAATTGCCGCCCCTTTCCCACTGCTAAGCTTCCCAAGGAGGCTTTATTTTTGCGACTGAGGGCATCTGCCACCACGTTTGCTTTCCCCGAGTGGTATTCTATGGTGCAATCATAATCCTTAATGAGTTCTATCCATCTTCTTTGCCGCATGTTCAACTCCTTTTGCGACATCAGATACTTCAGGCTCTTATGATCAGTAAAAATTTGGGTTCGAGACCCATACAAATAGTGTCTCCATATCCTCAAGGCAAATACTACAGCTGCCAACTCTAGGTCGTGCACCGGGTAGTTCACCTCATGAGTCTTTAATTGCCTTGATGCATAGGCGATCACCTTCCCATGTTGCATCAAAACACAACCCAATCCCTTTCCCGAGGCATCACTATATACCACAAAACCCTCGGTCCCTGAGGGGAGAGTTAACACTGGAGCAGTGGTGAGCCTCCTCTTCAATTCTTGGAAGCTTGCCTCACATTCTTCCGACCACAACCATTTCTTATCCTTCCTAGTTAGCTGGGTCAAAGGGGTTGCAATCAGGGAAAAACCTTCGATAAATCTCCGATAGTATCCTGCAAGTCCCAGGAAACTACGTATTTCAGTGACTGAAGTCGGTCTTTCCCATTTCAAGACTGCTTCGACTTTTTTGGGGTCGACAAAAACACCTTCAGCTGAAATGACATGTCCCAGAAACGTCACTCTTTTAAGCCAAAATTCATATTTACTCAATTTTGCATATAGTTGGTGATCCCTCAAGGTTTGTAAGGTTTGTCTCAAGTGTTCCTCGTGCTCCTCGAAAGAGTTCGAGTACACCAATATATCATCAATGAATACCACCACAAACTTATCCAGATATGGTTGAAAAAACCCGATTCATCAATCCATTGAAGAGGGCTGGGGCGTTCGTCAACCCGAACGGTAACACCAAAAATTCATAGTGTCCGTAACGAGTTCTAAATGCGGTCTTTGCTACGTCCGCTTCTTTAATCTTCATCTGATAGTACCCTGATCTCAGATCTATCTTCGAAAATGCCCTCGCTCCTTTTAATTGGTCGAACAAATCATCTATCCGAGGTAACAGATACTTGTTTTTCATTGTTATTTTGTTCAACTGTCTATAGTCAATACAAAGTCTATGAGTTCCATCTTTCTTTCTTACAAATAGGACCGGTGCTCCCCAAGGAGAATTACTAGGCCGTATGAACCCTTTGTCTAATAATTCCTGTAATTGAGTCTTTAACTCGTTCAGTTCTGCTGGAGCCATCCGATACGGTTGTTGGGCTATGGGTGGGACTCCAGGGAAAGTGTTTATAGACACCTCTACCTCTCGCTCCGGGGGTAGTCCTGGTAGTTCTTCAGGAAACACATCTAGGAAATCCTTCACCACAGGAATATCCTTCAATAGTGGACCTTCATCATCAGAGTTTAAGATGTATGCGAGGTATCCCGTACATCCCTTTCTTAAAAGTTTTTGAGCTGTTACCACCGATATTAAAGCATTCAGTTTGAGAACTCTCTCTCCATTAAAAGTCATTTTCTCGCCCTTAGGTGTTTGGAAAGTAACAGTTTTAGCATAACAATCTATTAGAGCCTTGTATTTACTCAACCAATCCATGCCTAATATTATGTCAAAATCATGCAGCTCTAAGGGAATCAAGTCTACTTCTGTTTCATACCCGGATAAACTAACCCCCACATCCACATATACAATATTTGTTTCAACCATGTTTCCCATTGGAGTTCCAATTACAAATCCCTTCTCTACTATTTCTACTTCCTTTCTCAATTTAGCAACAATTCTCTTAGCAATGAATGAGTGGGTGGCACCCGGATCAAACAACACATGCACATTAAAATCATTCAATAGTAGTGTACCTGCCACCACATCCGATGCAGCCCTGGCCTCCTCCTGTGTTAGGTGGAAGACCCTCCTCGGGGTCCGATCATTTTGTGCCCTCGGCTTCCCTCGACTGGAGTTTGCCTCTGATTGAGAAGATCTCACTGGCCTATTAACATTGACTGACTGTTGGTGGCTCTGACTGGGCTGTCTATAACTCTGCACTTGTCCGGTGTTCCGTTTGGGGCAGTCCCTCTTGTAATGACCTCTACCACCACAGAAATGACACCCTTGACTAAGATACTGGCAGTTCCTCCACCTATGACCCTCTCCTCTGCACACAAAACATCGCCTAGGGGAAACTGAGCAGTCCCCAGGGTGTTTTTGTCCACACTTTACACAAAAAGGATAGTCCACACCCTTGCGGTCACCGGCCCCAGTAGAAGAGTTTGCCCTCGAGTGCGATTGTCCAACCATCACTCTCCCACTTGACTGCTGGTGAGGCGGTAATATCAAATTCCCCCTTTTTCCGTGCTGCTCAAACAAATCAACTTTTTCCTTTCTTCGGGTGCCGGTGGTCTGCCGCTGGAAATAATCCCATCTCTCTTTTGCTTATACCCTGATACCCACCTTGGCTTTCTCCAATACACGCCTCCAGAGCTTGTGCAGCCTCAATCAACTCCCTCACCGATTTAAATCGCAAAGCTATCAATCCTTGTCTCAAATCTTGTCGTAAACCATCTCTCAACTTTTCAATCATATGTTCCTCTGTCGGCACATAATGTGGGGCGAACAAAGAGAGGTCATGGAATCTCCTTTCGTACTCCAATACTGACATATCACCCTGACTTAATGCCAAGAACTCTTGTTCCTTCACCTTGCGATGATACTTGGAATAAAACTGATTCTCAAACTCTATCTTGAAGTCACTCCAAGTTAGCGTCTCAGTCGCACGCCTCAGCTGAACCGTTTCCCACCATGTCATGGCCCTATCAGACAGTAACTGGGTTGCACAATTTACCCTCAAACCCTCGGGTATGCTTATTTGAATCATTGTCTTCTCTACCTTCCTGATCCATCTTCCAGCTATCTCTGCATCTTGCTCCCCCATATACGGTTCACAACCCATTTCCCTCATACTCTTGACTAGTCGCACCAGTGGCACCATGTTATCCATGGTCATGCTAGTCATAGGGGCTGCTGGTGGAATCTGCGTGGTGGGAGTTGTTTGTGCCGCTGAACTAGCCATGCCCTCCATCACTGCTTTAACTATTTGTACAAGGAATCCCGCATCTACATATTGTGGGGGCACACCAGTTGGAACAGCAGATGGTTGTGCTTCTGTTCCTTCTCGTTGTTCTGTTGCAACGGGGGGTGTTCCCTCTGTTTGATTAGGCCTCGAGCCTTCCCCCGCCACCGTATCATCCCCCTGCAAGGTTTCGGGTGGTATTATCGGAGCATGAGATGCCGTATCATCCAAGGGATCTTCGTCTTGCCAACCTTGGGCACCTCGGTTCACGCCCCACCTTTCTAAGGAGGGCGGCTCAGTTCGTGTCCCTTGTCGGGTGCGTACCATCCTGAAATTCATCACAACAACACATTTATTAATGATCCTCAGGATCCATACCAAGTGCTCTGATACCAACTGTAACAACCCGGCTTTACAAGCCCAAAACACAGTAATTTTTTTATATATATATATGCATTCAATCCACATGGTGCCGACAATCAATGGATCTAAATCCTCACATCATTAAAATACAATCCATACAATCAACATTTCATTTCAAAGTGAAACTTACACAAACACGTAATATTAAGGTTGCTTGATTTGAAGTTCATATTAAAAATATATACATAGACATGAGTTTGCAGTCTTAACCTACTAATAATCATCACAATTTTAAACAAAAAGGATCTAATAAAAGTTATACATTCAGTACATTGATCCCTACAAAATACATTGTGATTTAAAATACATCTACATAATTCCTTGCAAAAGTAGGTTCCCGTGTATCGGGTTTCCTAGGCATCTCGTTGGTGTGAAGTCCCTGCAGCAGTACAAACATTTAAGAGAATGCAAACACTTAATAATAATAAGAATGGTAACTAACGGTTTGGCAATTATGTAAAGCATTAATAATTATAATTTCTTCATGTATTTGCTATAACAACAAGTAGTACATATAGATACACAAGTTTTCGGATGCCATTCGCCAAAACTAGTCATTCATTTGTGTCGGTCATCCATCCGGATTCCATGACGAAAGTTGCGTCGCTGCCGATCTTAAAATCGGCAGCAGAAACTGCATTGCTGCCGATCAAGGAATCGGCAGCGAAAACTGTGTCGCTGCCGATCCAGAATCGGCAGCGGAATCTGCGTCGCTGCCGATTTTTGTATCGGCAGCGGAATCTGCGTCGCTGCTGATCCAGAATCGGCAGCACAATCTGCGTCACTGCCGATTTCTGTATCGGCAGTGAATACAGTGTCGTTGCCGATCCAGAATCGGCAGCAGAAACTGCGTCGCTGCCGATTTTTGCATCGGCAGCGGAGTCCCTCTTTTATCCCGGCCATCCATCCGTTTGGATGCCATTAGCCGAAGCTAATCAGTCCTTCATCCCGGCCATCCATTCGGACGCCATTAGCCAAAGCTAATCATTCTTTGTCCCGGCCATCCGTTTGGATGCCATTAGCCGAAGCTAATCAATCCTTCATCCCGGCCATCCATTAGGATGCCATTAGCGCAAGCTAATCATTCTTTGTCCCGGCCATCCGTTCGGATGCCATTAGCCGAAGGTAATCAATCCTTCATCCCGGCCATCCATTCGGACGTCATTAGCCAAAGCTAATCATTCTTTATCCCGGCCATCCGTTTGGATGCCATTAGCCGAAGCTAATCACTCTTTTGTCCCGGCCATCTATTCGGATGCCATTAGCCGAAGCTAATCAATCTTTAATCAACATTTAAGCGTTCAACAATCTAATATCGGTTCTAACAATATGATAGTGCTCAAGTTAAAATATTTCAAGATTCAACGTAAGAAAAAGGAAGGTGCAAGTCACCTACCTGCTCCACCTGTGGGTCGTTCCTGTCTTGATGATGGTCCAATCCCGACCGCACCACCTAAGACATCAATGGTCACAAATCAGCACAGTTGTATTTATTTTATTTTTTAATCATATTCATCATCACACTTATTTCAAGAGTTCATATTCAAGTGTTCCATATTTTACACCATCATATCATGAAATTGTTACTAGCATTTAAATCATTCCTGCCTAGGAGGCTTATCGTAGGAATCGACAGCGAGAACTGGTTCGCTGCGGGCTGCCCATTTCGGCAGCGAGAACTGGTTCGCTACAGGCTGCCAGTTCGGCAGCGACAACTGTTTCGCTGCTGGCAGCCCGTTCGGCAGCGAAAACTGCATCGTTGTTGGTGCCACAGTTTCGCTGCACAACGCACAAATCGGCAGCGAATATCAATTCGCTGCAGGAAGTTTAGTTTCGGCAGCGAAACAGAATTTCGCTGCACAACACACAATTCGGCAGCGAATATCAATTCGCTGCAGGAGGTTCAGTCGCGGCAGCGAAACAGAATTTTGCTGCACAATACACAAATCGACAACGAATATCGATTCGCTGCAGGAGGTTCGGTTTCGGCAGCGAAACAGAATTTCGCTGCGCAACACACTATTCGGCAGCGAATATCAATTCGCTGCAGGAGGTTCAGTTGCGGCAGCGAATATCAATTCGCTGCAGGAGGTTCGGTTGCGGCAGCGAAACAGAATTTCGCTGCGCAACACACAATTCGGCAGCGAATATCAATTCGCTGCAGGAGGTTCAGTCGCGGCAGCGAAACAGAATTTCGCTGCACAATACACAAATCGGCAGCGAATATCAATTCGCTGCAGGAGGTTCGGTTTTGGCAGCGAAACAGAATTTTGCTGCAGGAGGTTCAGTTGCGGCAACGAAACAAAATTTTGCTGCGCAATACACAAATCGGCAGCGAATATCGATTCGCTGCAAGAGGTTCAGTCGCGGCAGCGAAACAGAATTTCGCTGCACAATACACAAATCGGCAGCGAATTGATATTCGCTGCAGGAGGTTCGGTTTCGGCAGCGAAACAGAATTTCGCTGCAGGAGGTTCAGTTGCGGCAGCGAAACAGAATTTCGCTGCGCAATACACAAATCGGCAGCGAATATCGATTCGCTGCAGGAGGTTCGGTTGCGGCAGCGAAAAATACACAAATCGGCAGCGAATATCGATTCGCTGCAGGAGGTTCGGTTGCGGCAGCGAAACAGAATTTCGCTGCGCAACACACAATTCGACAGCGAATATCAATTCGCTGTAGGAGGTTCAGTCGCGGTAGCGAAACAAAATTTCGCTGCACAATACACAAATCGGCAGCGAATATCAATTCGCTGCAGGAGGTTCGGTTTCGGCAGCGAAACAGAATTTCGCTGCAGGAGGTTCAGTTGCGGCAGCGAAACAGAATTTCGCTGCGCAATACACAAATCGGCAGCGAATATCGATTCCAGCAACAACATCACAGCAGAACACATTAAATTTCAGCAACAATATGACAGCAAAACACATTAATTTCAGCAACAATTATCACAACAAAAGCCATTAATTTCAGCAACAATCATCACAGCAGAACATATTAATTCCAGCAGCAACATCACAGCAGAAAACATTTAATTTCAGCAACAACATCACAGCAGAACACATTGATTTCAGCAACAATCATCACAGAAAAACACATTAATTCCAGCAGCAACATCACAGCAGAAAGCATTAAATTTCAGCAGAACACACACACACATGCATGCTGGCCTACCCCATAGTTAAAGCCAGCCTTCTACCATAATTGTTAGATGTTCTGAAATTGACTTTATTTCACTTCTGTTTGCTAGTTCTGCTAGTTAATTTCAGTTTCCCTCATAGCTAGCTTAGGTCTTAGATCAATTTTTCTTAGGGTTTTTCTTCTTCATTTTCGTTTTTGATCTTAAGGGGGAGAGGAAAGGGAGTTTCATGACCCATACCTCCTGAATTTAACTAAGTTTGAGGAAGGTTTGACACTATTCTTTTATCTTCAGCTGCTGGTTCTCCTCCTTCTTCTTCCTCTCACGTTTTCCAGCTCTCTTTTTCCTCTCCTCTATGCAGCTGCCCACTCCTCTCTCAAGATCTCATCTTTCCCTCACAAGGTAATCTCTACTAGTTTGATTCACGTTTCTGTTGTGAAAGGGGAAGGGAAGAATGCATGCAGCTGCTGGTTTGGGAAGAAGATGGGTCATTCTCTCTCCCCTCTTTGTATTTATACTACCCATCAAATGAAATGGGTTGTTTGGGGGTTGGTTTAGGTGTATCCTTATCCTTGTTTGGTTTATCTAAAACCAGTTTTACCCCTCCCTCCCAGCTCTGCATCACTGCTGATTGAGAAATCGGCAGCGAAAACTGCATCGCTGCCGAATTCTGCATCGGCAGCGAAAACTGCGTCGCTGCCGATTTCTGCATCGGCAGCGAAATCCGCGTCGCTGCCCAATCCAGAATCGGCAGCGGAAACTGCGTCGCTGCCGATTTCTGCATCGCTGCCGATTTCTGCATCGGCAGCGAAAACTGCATCGCTGCCGATTTCTGTATCGCCAGCGAAACTGCGCTGCTGCCAAATCCAGAATCGGCAGCGAAAACTGCGTCGCTACCGATTTCTGCATCGACAGCGAAAACTGTATTCATCATCATCTCTCTCTCTCTCTCTCTAAATATATATATTTTCATTTGGGTGTTTACAAGCAGTATGACCTTCAGCAAGTGCAGCGAAGATAGGTGACCGATCAAGAACATTAATATCATTTAATGATTCATGTATTCCAAAAAAGGCATGCCATATCCAAAGATCTTGTGAAGCCACCGCCTCTAGAATTATAGTTGGTTCACGACAATGACCAGTAGACATCCCATGTCATGCAATTGGGTATTTCTCCCATTTCCATTGCATACAATCAATGCTCCCTAACATCCCTGGAAATCCACGCTGCTGTCCAATTGATAATAATCGACAAACATCGGCCTCATTTGGTGCCCTTAGATACCAATCACCAAAAACTTCTACGATTGCTTTGACGAAAGCTCTAAGACTTTCTATCGTAGTGCTTTCTCCAATTTAAAGATATTCATCAGTAAGATCTGCAGGAATACCATATGCAAGTATTCTATGAGCTGCAATTACCTTTTGAAGATAAGATAAACCAAGAGCACCGAGAGCATCTGTCCTTTGTTTGAAATATGGATTATGAGCTTCCACTGCATTTGCGATCCGAAGAAAAAGACGACGACTCATCCTAAATCTTCTTCAAAATTGAGTTTCAGTGAATTTAGGATTTTCAGCAAAATAATCATTATATGACCTTAACTCACATTCCTTTCTATTACGATTGACAATATTGTGGCCAAGAATAGAGCCACGATACCTTGTTCTCTGCCCTTGATTATTTGATTCTTCTTCAGTAACCACATCAGCGACACCTTGAAAAGCGAACACAGGAGTGTCATCATCAAAATCAAAAGCATCATAAAAATTAAAATTAGAATGATTCATGATGAATTTTAATGAAATATATTTTTGATTGGAGAGAAAACAATGGAATGATGAGAAAAAATGTTAAGGTATATGAGAATATTTATAGATGGATTATTTTTTCAAATTTTGAAATCTTAGAATGTTGGCGGTCATTTTTTCAAAATTTGAAATTTTAAAATTTAAAATGGTGGCAGTCATTTTTTTCAAAGCATGAATTTTTTTAAAAAAAAATTGAAAATAAAAATTTAAAATATTGATGGTTTTTTCAAAGTTTGAATTTGAATTTACTTTTAAAAAATTAAATTTTTAACAATAACATATAAAACTGAAAATTAAAAATATTCATATAAATAAATTTTAAGTTTAATTTTAAATTATATCTTTTAACTTTCATATTATTTCATTAAATTTTTATATTATTTTTATAAATTACTCATATTAATTATATAATTAATAACATCATAATTATATTATATATAAAATATCTAAATTAGTTACATAATTATATAAAAATGAATTTAACATGAAATATATTAAAATATAAATAGTTTTTTCTAAATAGCTTTTTACCATTGGAATGTACATAATCAAAAAAGCTATATTTATACTATTCAAAAAAGCTATTTTATCAATTTAGCTTCTCAATTTAGCCTTTTTGTATTGGAGATGCCGCTCCCCCCCCCCTCTCTTTCTTTGTGTTACCTGCACCAAACCTGCCTTCTTTCTTCTTCACACCATTCTTCTTGCATGAATTGTAATTCTAGGAATTTCACTCCTCCATTTTGTTTGTCAATACAGAAGGTGGAGAATAGAGATTTTGGAGGGTTTTAACACATAAAAAGGGGCCTTTTTTTAGTAATAATAATTGATAGTCTATTTTCTTTGGGAATTTTTTTTTTCAAGAGTAGATCGGTACTCCATGAGACACCAAATTAATTTCTTTTTTAATGTAAAAAAAATGTTTAGACGAGGATAACAATTTTTTTTAATAAAATAAAAATTCAAGAGTCAAGTTATTAATTTTATTGAATTTATTAACCTAAGTTAATTAATAATATGATAAAAACAACAACATTAGATAGATAAATAAAAATTAGCCTGAATTAAGCTGGGTTAACCTGTAAAACTTGTGATCTGGCACATGAAATAAGAATAACCTCATAAAATGATGGAAATGAAAAATTCAATTGTAAAAAAAAAACCCTAAGCCAATCTGAATTAATCCTTTAAACCAATGACCCAAATCTTGAGGTCGGAATCTTCCTATAGCAGGCAAACTCAAAAAAATATGAAATTAAATTCTTGGTAAATGAAATCCTGATTAATAAAATGTTGCTCGAAGGATGAAATTAAAAAAGAAAGTTTCAATAAAAAATGATTAAAAAACAAGACAAATATAAATTTAAAGAATAAGGATCAAATCTGATATAAAACTAAAATGAAATAAAATATTGAAGGATGTAAAGGAACAAATAACTCAATTAAGAGGATGGTTAAAACAAAAAAAAAATCAAAATCAAAAGAATGGATATCAAATCTGACATATAAAAAATCAAATGGGGATGAAATTGAAAGAAAGAAAAATTCAATTTCATAAATTATTTAGAATTAAACAAATAGAAATAAAAAGAAAATAAACCAAGTTTGAAAGAAAAACAAATTGAAGGGCTACTTTAAAAATATCTAGAGTCAAGCTTGGAAATCAGGGGGAGAGAGGAAAGAAAGAAAGAAGAAAGAAACGATCACAGGTGTTGTAACCCATTTTTGGGTCCCCACAAAAATAAAAATAAAATAAATAGTCAAAAGAGGTCAGAAAATAACAGGAGGCAGAAGCACTCAGAAAATGGTCAGAAAATTGGTCAAGGAGGTTAAAAATACAAAGATGGATTTATTTTTTTGGATGATGAGAGCCCTGGTGGATAAGAAAATTTTATTTTTAAGGAGAAAAGTCCAAATTTAGAGGTTTATGGACTTAATTGGATTTTTAATTGAATTTATTGAGGATTTGAGTGCAAGAAAAATTGATTTTTAAGTCAATTTGGGCTTTAATTAGAAGAAATTTAAGTGCTGGGGCCAAAATATATTTTTTAGGAATTTATTAGGTGAAATCAAGGGCTTAATTGCATAAATATTGAAGTTTAAGGGCCAATTAGGGACTTAATTGTGAAAATTCGAAACCAGGGACCAATTTGGAAAAGGTGCAAAGATAGAGGGGGCTGTTTGGAATTGATTCAGGGGCCTAATTGAAGAAATTGGAAGTTTATTGATCAATTGAGGGCTAAATTGCATAAATCAGAGGCCAAGGACCAAAGTGGAAAACGCGGCCAACTATGGGGACGGGGACCGAAATGGGCAGGGACGCAATTGAAAGGAACAAAAATAATTGGGGGACTAATGTGAGCGTTGGCGCGTTTCTGGCGCCACATTTGAATGAAACGACGCGTTTCCTCCAAAACGACGCCGTCTCATGCATTTTTTTTTTAAAAAAAAAACCAAACGGTGCCGTTTTGAACGACACTGTTTCTCTTCTTCTTCCCCTGCAGGCGTAGCAGAGAAGAGGAAAACCGGGGTTTTTGTCCCCGCCTCTCTCCTCACGTGCCATGACCCGACGCTCCACGCCTTAGGACCCCCGAAACCGAAGCCAATGGCAGACCACCCGCCGCGCCACCGAAACCGAGAGAAACACTTTGGCAGCGGCGCTTGCCGACCGACCGACCAGCACGCCTCACTCTCCATGCGGCCATGCCCCGATATCCCTATAAAGAGAGAAGAAACCGGAGAAGGAACGGAGGGTGGAAATAGGAGGAAAAAGAAAGAAAAGACCAAGACAAAAGGAGAGAGAGAGAGAGACCGAAGGAGAGAGAAACCACCAAACTTAAGAAACAGCCGCCGAAAACCCAAAAGTTGAGAAGCTTGGGATAGTTGAAACCGAGAGGGAACTCAAGAAGCTGAAACAGAAGGAACGAACCGGGTGAATGACGACGAACCGTTGGATAACAGCCGTAGCGCCGCCTGGAGCCGCCGTCCGTGAGCCACGACACCGCAGCACCGTCAGCAAGCCATCGTCTCCGCCGCACCAGGTACGTCTCCTCCCCCTGCACATTTTCTTGTTAATCCGGGCGCAAGTTTTGGCCTCCTGCATGCAGAATCGTTTCTACATGCAGGAGGTGGGGGGGGAAATAATTCCCCCCCGTTCATTCTTTTTTTTTTTGTTGGGCCAGACAGGGTCTGGCCCAATGATATGGGTCTGGGATTGCTGTCGTGCTTGGGATTGGTATATGTAAACTGGATTTGTGGGGCAGTCACACACTCTATCTTTATAAAGTACTTTACGCTCTAGAAGCTCAACGAAATCTAGTGTTTGTTCTTGTTTTACTATAATTAGGCTTTTATATTGTATTTGTTGGTTGCTGTGTGAAAGTATATCTGAATAATATTTTTTTATAATTCTAGTTTTATATTAAATGGTTTTATGGTGTTGGACACTGTTAATGTATTTATTAAGGATGATGCTTCTATTTATATTGTTTGAAGTTCTAGCATTACTAGTAATAGTGATCTTGTAAATTGGCATGCTATATTAGAACACATTGGGCAAAATCGATTACATAGATTGACAAAAGCTAGTCTTATTGGATCACTTATTGAAGTATAATTGCCTGTTTGTGAGTATTGCCTTGCTAGAAAAGCAACTAGATTATCATTTGGCAAAGCTAAAAAAGCTAGCAGTCCATTACAGCTTATCAATTCAAACATTTGTGGCCCAATGAATGTTAGGACAAGATATGGTGCGAATTATTTCATCACATTTATAGATGATTTCACATGTTTTGGTCATGTTTATTTGATATCAGATAAGTCTGAAGCATTGTATTAGTTTATTTGATACACCAAGTTGGTGGAGAATAAACTAAGCACAAAGATCAAAGCTTTAAGAACCAATTGAGGATATAAATATCTATCTGAACAATTTTTTCAACAAGATATGGTGTGAATTATGGTTTGTTTATGGAAGGATTAAATAAGAGATTAGGGTTTATAAAGATTTGAAGTTTATGTTGTTAAGATTGATTTATGATTATTACGAGTTTAAGGTTAAATGATTGATTTTGGGTATGTTGTTAGAAATAAGAATTTGTGAATTAATTTGTTATGGGTTAAGGAATACGTTTCAACTTTTTTAAAAAATCTAAACAAAATGGTCTTGAAGTTGAAGATGATAAAATTTTATTTTGCTATGTGATTTATGAAAATTATAGTTTAGTCCTTAAACTTTGAAAAATTATAATTTGACCTCTAAATATATTATTATGGTCTTGAAGCTTTATTATTACCCTATTTTAATTAAGTTTGGATTTTGACAATGTAATGAGCATTATGGATTATTGTTTTTGTTTTAATTATTGATAAAAAGTTTTGAACTATCATTTGGTTTTATTAATTTTGCATAATATAATATTTCTGAAAATTATAAAATGATGCTTATTTTTGAATAACTTGTTCTTTTGATATGTTTATTCTAAAGCTTAACATAGGTGGGGTGTCCTTTCGATACCGCTTCTATGTTGCCAGTCATAGACCTGAGATTTGGGTTGTGACAATTTAAAATACTTGTAATTGTAAAGATATACTGAGCATAAAATTTTTTAGGGATTAAATTATATTCAGTTATGTGTAACTAAAAATGTTTGGGATTATAGAAGTTCACTTTAAAGAGTAACTGATTTTGAGGTTGATATGTCTTATATGACAAATATTAAGTTTCTATATTGAAGCTTTTTTTATTGTGTGCTTTAGGTTGCACAATCCGTTCGCCTATATGAAATTTTTATGCAAATTTGAATTATAACATATTAGATAAATTTAGTTTTTCATGAGTGAGTGTAAGATATTAGTTTTTGGGTTAGATTTGGTTTGCCCGTAAAGGACGAGCTTGATTCAAGAATGTAGAGGAATTGTGAAGCAATTATAACTGCTTCACACAGCTATTAAAAGAAATAACTGTTTCATTTAGATTTATTAATAGGGTCATAACCCATGTTAAAAAAAGATGATGCAAATAATATAATTGTTCTATCTTTCTTTTTCTAGATCTGACTTTATGAATTAACTTGATAAAATTTTTTAAGGTATTTGTGCTGTGAAATATTTTTTTAATTTTAGTAATACTGAAGCAATTGATCTTGGTACGGGAAAAAAATTATCCTATCAGCAGTAAATTTTCTTTATACTTCAGTTTGGATAAAATTCAACCATGTAGTTTAGCTCTGATTAAAATTTGAGAAGAAGATTGCGGACTTTCAATTTACCGGCCTTCTAAAATAGCTCGTAGCTTCATTTCCACGCCTGTTATAAAAGTGACATGGACGAGTGCATGACATGCAGCATAAGAATATACAACACTTTGAAGAATTATGATGTATAGCATTTTATTTTGTTAAAACTTTGTTTTAATCTGCAAAATTTGTTGGATTTTTTTCATTTCTCTCAGGAAACAAGACTTATAATTGATACAAAACTCGGATGATAGTAGAAAGCGTGTGCTTGAACAATGAAAAGGTTGCTGATATCCAACCATTTTCTCATATACAATTTCATAATTGTACAGGTTTGTTTTCCTCGCTGTTAATCACAATTGAATGCAGTTAATATATAATTTACAGATTGATTATTAGAATAGCCTTGATAACTTTTTCTAGTTTGTAAATTAACATGTTCTTGATATACATGTCCAAGAAAATTGAACAAACTGGACGGGACAGACATCTATGATTCATCTTCAACACTTGGTCCTTTCCTGAACTGGGACATGGGTTGAACAGTCACTGCTTCTGCAGCTTTCTTGTGTAAATTCCCATTGGATTCTTACAATGCTAACAAGGAGTAGTAGGCCAATGCTATCGGCATGGAGATGAGCATGCCAAATATTACCCTGCAACCAAAACAAACATATAATACTTTCAGGAAAAGAAGGAGGAGGAGATGAGGGAAGGATGCTGGATGATGTAGGAATGCAGCGATGCATTAGTTACCCTGTGCTCAATGTATCCGGATGAACGTTGTACTCTTTTGCGAAGACGAATGGAACGATCCCTTGAGGAAGAGCTGCCTGGATTACAAAACACATTGTTTAACATTCTATCATAATAATTGATAAAATGAAACAAATCTATGCACCTGCACAATTGCCACTTTGAGCACTGTTCCCTTTAGTCCAACAGCAATGGAAGCGACTGCCATTAGAGCAGGCCCCACGATGAACTTCATTGCCATGGCTACCATCGCCATTCGGATTCCACATGCTATTATGCTTGGCCGCGATGCCATAAACAGTCCTGTTGAGCATTTGGATGGAATGAGTAGAAATCCCCTCTTATGCGTTCTAGTAACAAGAAGTTATTGATAATTTATAGTCATACCTAAGCTGAACATTGCCATACCAAGCCCTCCTGTTGACAAAATCCTCACGGATTTATCAACAATGTCCGGCAAGTTCACTCGCCACCTAAAACAGAGAAAAGCCTTGTAACGTCAGAAGTAATAAGAGCAAGCTGTCTCAAGTTTAGTCTCATTGTAATATTATCAAGAACTGATTTTGCAGGTGTACCGAGAGTGTATGCTTGCCCAGATAAGAGCCACCAGGGTAGCGTAAAAGTTTGGATTGCTCATTAGCTTCCTCACCACCGTCAAAAGAATGACCATGGCTTTGGCTTTCCTTGTTCTTCTTTGCACTCCCTCATCTTCTTTGTGTTGTGCTTCTTGAAGAGCCTCTAGATCCCCTTAACATAGAAATGAAAACCAGATGTGCTGGAGGACATTAAAATATATCTAGAAACAAAAAAACAGAGTCACATCATGCATGTATGAATTTGAATCAGACAGCTTGTTAATTACTGCTATACTTAATAGTCAACAAACATGCAATGCCTTAGCCAACCATATATCAGTTTTTCCTGGAGAATGTCCATGAATGGATCTTGCAAAGAGCATACACAAAAGAAATGGACAGAGAGCAGAAATGTTTTCAGGGTTATCTTCTACTCCAATATATTAATTAAGGCTGGCTGAACAGGGTTGGAATTGAATTACGTACTATTCATTATATTAGAGTTCAAGTAAGAGTCTAGTAGCCGGTGATCTATGCATCTGGTACTGTTCATACTGTGGGTTTATTATTATTTATCATCGATGAAGGGAGCACAGATACCTGTGGATTCTGAAGATGGTGCCACAGTGGCTTCCTTGGTGGCATTGAGCTCAAACAGAAACAACAACAAATTGTACCAGATTAGGCTTTGCAGGCCAACTATCTGTGAAAGAAGTGGCTCTGCCTCAGCCCCATACATAGCCCTCAGAAGTGGAATCCCCAGAATCAAAGTGTTGGGCAATGTTGAGAGGGAGAGACCAGTGATGATCCAATTCAACCGTCCGCGAGAGCTGATTTTGGCGAGTGCTGTGAGCACTAGAAGGGCAAGTAGTTTTTGAAGAAAGTCGGCAAATATAAGTTTGAGGTTCATTTTGTATGGATTGATACCAGAGATAACTTGGAATGATAATAACGGGATTGAGAATTTGGCGACAAACTTGTTGATGCCTGCACACTGATCTGGTGTAAAGAGCTTCCACCATTTCACAGAGATGTACGCCAATATCATGGCAAAATATAACGGAACTGTGGCTGTCACCACATGATACACATCAGCTGCAGAAATCATGGCAACCAGGGGTTCAAGGATTGTGAATAAGTGCTGCCTTAGTTTCTTTTTTCCTTTTTTTTCTTTTCCAGTGAGAATCCTTTGTAACAAATCTCTTTTTATATGCTCTTGCCAGATTATGAACAGTAGGGCTAGCATCAACTGTTTTGATAGAAGCCTCATTAAAAAGTCTTTCCTAATTACCAGAATGACCTTCGCTTCTGCCTCCTTTATGTCGGGAAGCCAACATGATTTATGCTTTTTTTTCCCCTTGAATTTCTGATTATTCTAGCCTTTTGCATGTTGCCAGTTTTGCTTATACCTTTACAATTATAATAGATGTATACTTGGATTTGCCTGTTGTCTTGGTTTAGTATCATCAGACGTGGAAATAATTAACTAAAAAACCAAATCCCATGAGGAAGTTCTTGTGTATCGAGTAATAAATTATTATTCATTATAATTATAATACTTGTGATTACAAATTTGTTACTGGAAATAAAAAGTCATGTACTAATCTTTGGGGATATGATTGTTTTTAAAGCAAGACAAAATTATTTTTTTTAAATTGCTCGAGGTTAGATTGATAATTTCATTTTATTTTATATAGTAAAATTATTAATTTAATTTTAAACTAAAAAAAATTTAAGACTTACTACTTAGGGATTTTTTTGTATTTTCAAGTTTTTTTAAATTTAACTCTCATTCAATGACTTTTTTTTTTTGGTTATTCGGGCAGCGTTCGCACAAGTGACCATTTCTTTTCCTCTCATTTTTTTCTCTCCCCAGCCTAGATTTTCATGCTTGCCTTTTGAAAATTTACGAACAACCCTTTAATTTATTTTATTGGTTCTTTAAATTTGATCTCTTTTCTTTTTGTTATGATTTTTTTTTATCTTGAATAATTTATTAAATTTGGTCTTTATTTTTTTTATTGTTATTTTTTTTTTGGAATCATTTTTTTTTCTTATCAAATTTAATTCATATTCTTTTGATTGCAAATTGTTTTTTTGCTTTGATAATTTCTTAAATTTATATTTTAAATTGGCTCATAATAAACTTCTTAATTATAAATGTATAAATAATCATTTTTTATAGGAATTAAATTTATATTTGACAAGTTCTTCACGTCCTTTCTTTTCATTTCACCCCATATCATTTTTTAATCTACAAATATATGTAACAAATCATAATTATTATTTTTTTTCAATTTTCTCCTTTATAATTTTTTAATCTTTCAAATTTTGGTTTTTATTCTTTTAATTGTTTTTGTTTGGGGTCATTTTTAATTTTTTTAATTTCATCATCCTCGGTCTTTTTCTGTCAAATTTTATCCCAATTTTTTTTGTTGCTATTTTTTTTCTCTTTTGCAAGTTTTTTATAAATATTTTTACACGAGAGTTAAGTTTCTTGATTGAACTCAGATATAAGATTTTACAAGTTATAAACTTTAAAGATTAGATCACGTTTAAAAGGTTTGCCTGATTTTGCTTCGTTCTTTCTTTTTTTGAGCTTATTTTTCTTATTTGTAATCCTTTTTTTTTAGATTTTGTTTTTTCAATTTTTGAGCTTGATTCTATTAGATTAACCCTCTATATTTGTTTTTTAATTTCATCTTTTATCATTTTTTTTAATCTATTATTACAAATTTCCTCTTTTTTTTTTTTGGTCAGAAAACGCGGTATTCTAAACAAGTTTCATAATAAGTGGCAGTCATCATGTATTATGGGAATCTTTCTTGTAAATGAAGGGACATGGTATTTTTTGTCATAAAGGTCGATAGATTCCTTCTTCCCTCTTGTTACGACTTTAAGCTAGGAAGGGATGTAGCTAGGCTGACACTTGTATATATAAATCTAAATCTTGTTCAACAGGCTTTAATTTTCAAAAACTTAATCTAAAAGAACAGAATTATTTGTTTTTGTTTACCCCATTTTGACCATGCACACCTCCATTCTTTGATTGTGGCCACATAATCTAAATGTAAAGTAGAAGGTATGTGCCTAGCTAAATTTAGTCTTAGGGGGAGGAGGAATAAAGAAGCAAATTGCAAGGGAAGTTATAGAAGTACTGTGTTTATGACAGTGGCAAGGAAGAATTTGGCTAAGTATGGTCAAAAGTGTGAGAATAAGTGTTGTGGGGAATTCACTTTAAAAAATGTGAAATTTTGCCCAAAAAGACCTGTTGTCTCTTTCTTCAACTTGTCTTTGTTACCAGAAAATGCAATTCTTGAGGCCCATTTTTTCGCCATCCATGCCTGTCTTGCACATAATAGGTGAATATATGTGCTGGAGAATTCCACACGTTATACCTTGGCTTTAATTATTGACAAGATGGATTCTTACATTCGTAGCTTTTGCTTAATACCAAAAATTTGAAGTCCTAAAGTCTTTGTTTAGATTTTTTTTATCTGACTTTTAATTCTTTTTATATTACTATATCCAGTGCACATTTATGTTGAAATTTTTCTGCATATTTATATATTTAGCTGAACCTTTCTGAAATCAAGTAGGGTTTTTTTATAAGTAATTTCTTAAATTTTATAGCCTAAACACCAGGACCCAAATTAATATAGCTTCACATCCATATTAATCATGCTTAAAATTCATTTGTCCAAGAATATAGAAAATAGTAGAATAAGAGCAAGATGTTACTTATGTAAGCTTTGGCTAGAACACCTCCTTAATACCCTATGTAAAGTCTACGTACGTTAAGATTATGCTGTTTGCCTTTTTTCGTTCTTGTCTCCTTGCTAGTTGACGACTCTAATTCTAGTTCATCTACAATCAACCTGAAAAATTAATAAATATCATTGAAAACACCAATAAAAAATTTTTCTTAGATATGTCATGATAACTTTTATTGATAGAATTTTTCATCACTGAATTGATAAACACCAATAAAAAAATTTCTCTCGGTATTTACTAAGGAAATGACAAAAAATATTATAGTGGGATTAAGAAAAACAAATCATATAAAGACATGATATTTTTACTCATAGAATGACCGACGGAGTTATTCATGGAATAATTGCATCGGTATTTAATTTATGATCTGCCCCCAATCCCATCTCTCCTTCCTTATGCATTTTTTCCGCAACAAACAGCCACCCCTTCCCCTCTTAATCTCAACACAATTCAACCTTTAACAACAAATCCAGCCACCACAACACATAATTTGTCAACATTCATGTTTTATTGAGGATTCTCCACTTTAAGTAAGTAAATCTATCCTTTTTTATTATTATTATTTGAAATCAATTTTAAAATGTTGATTTTTTTGCATATTTTTTGTAGTTTATATATTTTGTTTGGGTGTTGTTTTATAGTTTTTTTCTCATACAAATTTGTTGTATGGATTTATGATTTTTGCATGTTAGGGTTTGTTTTAGATTTTGTAAAATTGTATTTGTTTATAAATTGATGCAACTTATGTTGAATTTTTGACTTAGGTGTTTTGTGATGAAATAAATAATGGCTTATTTAACAGCCCCATATTATATTTTCTCAATTTTGTTGCCAAGTTGAAATTTTCGGTAAATATGTAGATAGTCGATAATGAATTAAGAGTATAATTCAGATAGATTGAATAAGTTTGAGCTAAACCAATATTTTTACAAATTATTTAGTTAAATGTAGTTAATTAATACGTGTTGTTATCATTATTTAATATAAGTTTGATATAAGTAATGGATGCTCATTCATGAATGTATAGAGATTCACCCTAAGGGTTGCGGAGGATGAATTATTAAAATGAAGTTCATAGTTTTATTAATTATGCACTATCTAATTCAAGAAATATTAGTGGAGGGGGTATTAGATGTCCATGTAGGTTTGATATAAGTAATGAATGATCATTCATGGATGTATAGAGATACACCCCAAAGGTTGTGGAGGATGGATTATTGTAATGAGGTTCATAATTTTATAATTATGCACTATCTAATTCAATAAATATTAGTGGAGGGGGTATTAAATGTCCATGTAGAAGGTGTAAAAATAAAAAGTTTTTTGATCCAGATGTTGTAACGATACATCTTCTACAAAAAAAGTTCATAGAGAAATACATGTATTGGTATACATATGGAGAACTATATGTTCCTTACGATACCATGGTAGAAATGATAGTTAGGTCAATTTCTAGTTCTAGCAATGAGTATTGAGTTATAGATAATCATAGTAATCTTTATAAGAATATGGTTATGGATGCGATGAGAATGAATCAAGGTCATATCGATCAATATCCAATCGTAAACAAAGAACCTAATGCAAACGCGACCAGATTTTTTTATCTTTTAAAAGATTCTAACAAACTACTATATGATGGTTTCACAAATCATAGTAAACAATTGGTCATTACATATGTTTTCTACATCAAGTCAGATCATGGGTTGAGTGAGACCGGTTATGATAAAATTATCTAATAGACCAGAAACATTTTACCTAAAAGGAATAGGCTGAAAGAGAAGTTCTATGCTGCTAAGTATATGATGAAACCTCTCGGTTTAAGATACTAGAAAATTAACATGTGTCTAAACATCTACATGTTATATTACCTTGAAAATACAGAGTTGACCGAGTGCAGAACATATGTACATTTTCATTATAAACCCATGACTGGCAGGGTAAGGACTCTTGTCACACATAGAAAACTTATATACTTCCCAATCACATCTATAATATAAAGGTTATTCATGTCACCAAAGACTATTGAGCACATAAATGACACCAATCACATGATGTGGTTGATGGAGTGATGGTATACCCTTTTGATGGTGGAGCCTAGAAACACTTTAATATTGTTCATCCTTAAAAGATAGGGAACATGCATCTTGTGTTATGTATAGACAAATTAAATATATTCGGATCATTTGCTGCTCCTTATTCTTATTGGCTGGTGATACTCATGGTTTACAACTTGCCATCAAGAATGTGTATGAAACCGGAGTTCATGTTTTTATCTATGGTTTACCTGATCCTAATAGTCCAGGTCAAAATATAGATGTTTGTTTTCTATCATTGATTGATGAGTTGAAGCAATTGTGGTCATCCGAAGCTTTGACTTGTAATGTATTGAGGAAATAAAATGTTATGATGAATAGGGCTTTGATGTGGATTATCAATTATTTTCTAGCTTATAGAATGGTTTATGGTTGGAGCATGCATGAAAAACTAGCATGTCCATATTGTATGATATATAATAAGGCATTCATGCTAACAAACATCAGTAAAGCGTCTTTCTATGATTGCCACTAGCGGTTTTTATCAACAAATCATAAGTTCAGAAAGGACTTTTTTGTTGGCAGAGTTAAAAAAGGATGTCACACCATTGCTTCTTTTAAGTGAAGAATTGTATAACGTGTTATCAGAGTATGGTGACATTGTGTTTTCGTTTGACCTATAATTGGGTAAACTGAAGTATTTTCTAGGAGCTTTCTTATTGGAAGATTAATCTCCTCTGACATAATCTTGATGTCATGCATATAGAAAATGATGTATTTGGAAACATTTTCAATACAATTATGGACGTGAAGGGGAAGACAAATGACAACATCAAGGCTAAAATAAATATAGCTTTCTTTTTTCATCGTAAAAATATGAAGTTGGTTTATGTTGGGTCATGAGTCGTAAAGACCAAAGCCAACATCACCTTAGATAATAATGCATAGTTACTGATACAACCATATTATTCAACAGTTTTACCCATATTTACCTAGTATTTTGTTCATGTTTTATATATAAATGCCTTGATAATCTTTGTTTTATGTTTTGAAAGCACTTTTGGATGTAATATTTGAAAAGGAGTAAATTGGAGATAAAATTTAGACCATCTTCCAACCTGTGTAGAATATTGGTAGATTTGACTTCTAGTCGATGTTTTATGCAAAACTTGAGATGTATAGGTTGAAATGAGGTGGTTCTAGTGGCATTAGAAAGCTAATATCCATACCTTCTATACATATATGGAAAGAAAAAAAAAAAACAAAGGGCATGGAAATCGCAGCCTTCAAAGACAAGTCTTGCATTCTGCCAGTTTTGCCTTTGACCGTTCCGACTAGAATATCTTGAGTTAGAGAAGTCCATTTGATGCAAACTTAATTTTATTGGATTCCTAACTCAACCTATCAAACTACCAAATTGCAGCAGAAAAAAAAGCTCATATGAGAGAGATATGATTTTTCAAGACAACCTATGAATTCCATCAACAAACAGGTTTTGTGAAGAAACAAGTTCAACTTACTTCCAAAGCATCCAAACTGACATGGGAATTATTTCTTTGTATGGAAAAGATCTTAATATGGAAATTTAACTTTTTTAAGTTTAATGTCAAACCTTGAAGATTTTGTTCAATACTAGTTTTTTTTCTTTTTAGAAAAATAGTTATTGTACTACTTCAATGTAGATTGTCTACTTTGGAAATAACTATTTTTATTTTTTGAATGATACAAACAGATTGGAGGGACGTGGGGATTAGGAATTCCTATAAAATAAAATAAAAAAAGAGAAAAAAGAGATTAGGGCAACCAGAAAGAAGAAGAAAACTCTCACCATTTTCTCTTATACCTGAAATTATGTTTTCATCTTTTTTTTTCTCTTCCTTAGTTTTTTGATAGACATGCAAGGCTAAATTATTTTTCTTGATTGAAAGGATACAAAAACCTTCAGATTTTAAAAACTGTGAGATCTATTCTATCTTTTCTTTTCAGTTTATATGATGAGTATGAAAGTTTTCCTATGTTTATTTTTTATGATTGTTTAGTTTGATTCTTAAAACAGACTCTAAGTTATTATTCTAAATCAATCTATTACTAGGTTTGCTATCAAAACTAGAGTTATGATATTAAACTTGTGAAGCGACTAGGTTTAATAATTACGGTGGATCTATATTGTTAATCTCAGGGAAAACATTTAATTAAATCAAACATAAATTATAGACAGTTATGTTGTCTAGATTTATCAACCTATCTAGTTCTTAAGGTTGCCATTGAATTAAATTATTAGTGCAGACATTATGGTTGTTTAATGATTAGGGTTAGTTACATTGTGGATTAGTAAACTGATTAATGTTAAGGAAATAAAGATATTTAGAATATAAATTGATGTATCATTTCAATGATCAATTTTGATTTTTATAGGTGGGCGTTTACTTGAGATGAAGGTTTTTCTCTTAACAGGTTTCTGTTTATTTAATTTAGTTTGATTTTTTTTTTTTACCACAGCATAGCCTAAATAGCCTTAAACCCCCCCCCCCCAACATTAAAACATCTAGCATAAAGACCTGAACTACATCTTTTTCGTGGGATCAACCCCTTTCTTGCTATATGCTATCTTATTTGTTTAAGATAGGGTAATTAATTTATGTAACCACAATATTGCAATAGTTACTTGTCTACCAATAGCTTAAAAGTTTGTATTTTCCTGATGGATATACCTCAAATATATCAAGGTTGATGAATTTAAAGAATTACAGATTATATGGAATAAAGAGCCATGACTTTCACATGTTTATGCAAACACTCATTTCATTAGCTTACCAGGATTTTTTTTTTTTTTTTTTTTTTGCAAAAAGAGATATGAGATGCATTCATGAAGATTAGTAATTTCTTTAGAGATATACACTTCAACAAGTTGCTGACACAACACATGAAGAGGCTTGAAACTAATATCATTCAAACAATATGAAAACTTGAGATAATATTCCCTCTATCATTTTTTGATTTGATGGAGCATCTATCCATATAATTACCATTTGAGGTAAAAGTTGAAGGTCTAATCCAATATATATGGATGTATCCATTCAAAAGGTTAGGGTTTACACATGCATCATACTTAAAATTTTATTATCTTTCTTTGTATATTTTAAAACATTCATTTAATACCATATAAGTATTTGTTCAACCTTAAGAGAGAAGTAAAAAACAAGGCATATATTGAGGCTTCGATTTGCAAAGTCTATATTATTGAAGAGATCTTAACATTTATCTTATACTATTTCAAGTTTCAATTGAGAATAAGAATCAACCGCATTCCAAGGTATGATGATGATGGGGAAGTACCTTTGAGTGAGAACTTGTCAATATTCCCTCATCCTTGACAATCCGTACCAAAAAATGCTATAAAGGAAAGATATTGTCAGAAATAGAATTCAGACAAACACATAATTATATGTTATTTAACTACAATGAACTGAGACCTTTTATTCAATAAATATAATACTTAACATGTTGCTATTTTTGAATAATTTATCTCTTATAATATCATAAACTGATACATTGTTGAATTCCTTGCAGGCAACATCATCAATATTTTATATCGCAAAACTCATACTATTTAATTATTCTTATCTCTTGAGATACTTAATTTCATTACACATTTCTCATTAATTGTTCATAATTGTACTTTATATACCAATTTTATCAATCAAGAAGAAATGCTAGTGTTACTTTGTCTTTATTAAGTCTGGCTCTTGAAAGAAAGATAAAGTGCTACAACGGGTATTTTATCAATGGACATGTGTTTCATATTGAAAAATATGGACATAGTAAGAAGACATATAACAGTGGGTGTTTGTGTTAAGGGATCAAGTACTAATGAGTTTGAAGTTGACTACTATAGGAAGTTGGAAGAGTTCATTGAATTGTAATATCATAGCAAGTAGAATAAATTATTTTTATTCAAATGTTGTTGGTGTGACACCACTGAAAGAGAAATTATAGTAGATCCCCATCATGGTTTGATTGAAATTAATTCAAAGGCTAAACTTTGCAACGGTGACGATGTCTTTGTTTTCATCAAGCAATGTCAGCAAGTTTATTACACATACAATCCTTCCTTTAGAAAGGATTGTTCAAGAGCTGATTGGTTATCCGTTGTAAAAACCAAACCCAAGGGTCGTGTCAAGATTGTTCAGAATGACAATGATGAATTAACTGTGAGAGATGATATCTTTCAATTTGGTGAGTTAGTTGATCCATATCAAGTTGCTCCGTCTAATGACTTAAAAGAAAATTCAAAATTTCAAATCGTGGAGAATATTCTTATTGATGTTAATGTTGAAGAGTTGAATGATAGTTTGAGCTCTAGTGGACATACCTATGTCGATGAAGATGATAATGATGAAATCAACGTACAAGATTACGATGGAGATAAGGACGAGTCAATTAATGAAAAAGAAGAGAATTCTGATTAATTTTCACAACACTAATATGTAATGCTAGAAACTATAATATAATATGTATGGATAAAATTCACTTCAATTTAATGACAATGATGTTAATTTATTATTGAATGACAACGAAATATTTATTTTATTATTGTTATGTGAACGGGTGTTATTGTGATGTGTGTGCGAGTGTGAAATTAAGTATTTGTAGAATGGATAGATAGGGAATACATATACAATTTGGCATCAAACATTGTTTTACACCAATAGAAATACCAACAGATTATACATTACATACAAGTATACTAATAGAATGTATTCATTGATATATTCTAGAGAACATGAGAATTGTTCCCCTTCACACCAGCATTATTCACAGTGTTCATTACATATGGGTACAAAAAAAAAATATATTGTCGGTATAATCTAGAGACCATGAGAACTATGCATCTTCACCCTAGCACTGTTTAAGATGTTCCTTACATACGGGTTTACCAGCAAAATGTGTTTATTGGTATATTTTAGAAACTATAAGAATTGTTTCCCTTCATCTTAGCATTGTTCATGTTGTTCATTATATATGGGTGTACCGATAGAATGTGTCCAATGATATATTCCAAAGACCACAGTAACCGTTCACTTCTCCATGGCACTATTCACTGTATTCATTACATAATGGTTTACTGACGAAATGTGTCCTAATCAGCTCAATATTGAAGGATAAAATTAAAAGAATAAATCAATTAAAAAAACATAAAAAAAAAAACTTGAGTCAAACTACCAAACTCATGATCTGAATCATCAAACTGAGATAACTTTATAGAAAAAAATAAAAAAATGATTTGATTTAACTTGGGTTAATTTGTCAAATCCGCGAATTTAGTCTTGAGACTGAGATAACCCCGTAAAAAAAATTATAAAGCTCAATTCTCAATCATCCCTGTCGCCTAATGTTGAACGATGAAAATTGTAAAACTTTTAATTAAAAAAATGACATAAAAAATAAACCAAGTTAACCGTTAAGCACTATTACCAAGTCATGAGAACATAATAACCTAATAAAAAACAAATCAAAACAAATTATAAAGTCTAATTCCCAATTAAACACAATATTAATTGATGAGATTGGAAAGAAAAAAAAAAGTTAATTAAAAAAAGAGAGAAAAAATGAGTCAATTAGGTTAACCCATAATCTAGGTCATAAGATAGGAACAACCCCATAAAAAGCAAGTTCAATGTTAAAGGACTTGTGATCCAGGTAATGAGACCAATTTAACCTCTTAAAAAGAAAATAATAATAAAAAAAAACAATCTGATTTAACTAGAGTTAAAATGCCAAAACTAGTGACCTTGATCTTAAGATCAAGACATTTTCATTAAAAAAAAACTGATCAAAATAGATTATGAAGCTCAATTCCCAACCGACCAAAGTTTGAATGATAATTTTTTAAAAAAATAAATTAAATAAAAGACATAGAAAATAACCCGAGTTAACTCGGGTTAATCTATTCAGTATTATTCTCATGTCATGAGATTAAGATAATATAATTAAAAGTAAACAAAAAAAAATTCATGAAGTTTAATTCTCAATCAAATCAATATTAAAGGATGAAATTGAAATAAAAAAAAATCTGAATCAACTGGGTTAACCCGTCAAACTAGGTTAACCCATTAAACTTGAGATCTGTATCATGAGAGTATTATAACTAAATAGAAAAAAAATCTTGATATTAAAAAATAAAATTAAACCAAAAATAAGATTAATAAAATAGCAAAATAATAAAACAAATAAAGCATTATTTCAATAATAAATAATACTTCGTGGGGAATAGGTACAGTAAAATCAAGACACCCAAAAGACGAGCTGCCTTTTTAAACATGAAAGTACCCAATGATCGATGTTCAATATTATAATTCACAATTAGATTTGGTAATAAAAATTGATGACTATATATCTAGCAGTTCATAACCTATAGCAAGCTGATTGTACTTAATATATTCTTAATTAAATCTTTCTTAGCTAGCTTGTTAGTTCTTATGGTCTTAATTTACAGCAAATTCGACAGCTATATATCTAGCTAATCCTCAGTCAGTCAATCTTTGTTGCTGTGCATGTACTGTCAACCATTAGTACAGGATGGTATTCCTTTCTCTACGCTTCTAATTTTAGATCTCCCAAGTTATTGGATGGTTTTTAAGCATGCCCACGACGTCAAACCTATGTGTTCAATTCATAAACCAAACACAAGCAATAATGCAGATAGCTCAAAAATTCACCTAGCCAGGTTCAATTTTTTCTGGTCTGTATCGGTCTGAACCCAGAAGAAGATTTACGAACCCACCGCGCCCAGTGGTTCAGCTGTAGACCTTGATCTATAACGGACCTAGGACGTCCAGGACTACTTTTGGTCATAACCTGTTAGCATTCATACAAAGAAGATGGCAGTGGGTAAGGCCATGCTGATCTTTGTTTTTACTCTTGCAACGTTGATTCCAAGCCTGTTGGCAGACATTAGCATTTTCGACGATGTGTGGCGAAAACGGGCGGAGGAAGCTAAGAAGATGACATTGGAAGCCTACGTACCCGACCCGGAAGAGGCAACCGATGCTTTCAACGTTGAAGTTAACAAGTGAATATTTCCCAGCATCATTTTCTCCATTTCATTATTGATTATCAGTACACAACGTATATATCACCATTTATTTATTTATTTTATAAAGTCTTAATCTCTCTTTGAACTAGGAAGCTAGATCGGATAAGATATATAGGAACTTGCTATGCTAACGTATACGCTCGACCATATTTTTTGTTACAGCATGTAGAATTAATTTACATGGCACATTTATGAAATATTATAAGGATTTTAACAATCTTTTTTCCTTTTGCTTTTATTTAATTGGGGGAAGATACTCTCTTGTAAAGAATAGCAGCAGCCTTTATGGTGCTTCTGGGAGCACAAACATCACTAATTTGGACCTTGATGATGATGACGATAACGATAACGATAACGATGCCGATTTCGAACAGTTCGCTAACGGCACTAGAAGGAACCTGAGGCAAGGGAGGAGAAAACACGCAGGTCCATGCCAGGTGACCAACCCAATTGACAGGTGCTGGAGGTGCCAAAGGAACTGGGCAAAAAACCGTAAGCAGTTGGCAAAATGTGCGCTTGGTTTTGGGCGTAGGACTACTGGAGGAATGGCCGGAAGGATATATGTTGTGACAGATAGCTCGGACAACAATGTTATGAAGCCAAAACCAGGGACTTTGCGTCATGCTGTGATCCAAAAGGAGCCATTGTGGATCATATTTTCAAAGAACATGAACATTAAGTTGTCGAAAGAGTTGATAATGTCTAGCCATAAGACGATTGATGGGCGTGGGCACCATGTACACATCTCTTACGGAGCTGGCATTACAATACAATTCATCCGTAACGTAATCATTCATGGAATTCGCATTCATCACATTATCGCTACTAGCGGTGGGAATATTAGGGACTCCGTGGACCATTATGGAATCAGGACAAACAGTGATGGAGATGGAATTTCCATCTTCGGCTCCACCGATGTCTGGATCGATCACGTTTCCATGTCTCGCTGCACCGATGGCCTCATAGATGCAATTATGGGATCCACTGCAATTACCATTTCCAATTGCCATTTCACCCACCACAATGATGTAGGCTACAATATCATTTCTTATTTGAAACTTTAATATAATTTTTCTTCGCATTTGTTGCAGAGAGATGACGATTTGATATATATTGAGAATTGCAGGCCATCTTGCTGGGAGCAAGTGATAGCTACTCAGGCGATCATCTTATGCAAGTCACAGTTGCATTCAACCATTTTGGCCAGGGGCTTGTACAGAGAATGCCAAGATGCAGATGGGGTTTCTTCCATGTTGTTAACAATGACTACACTCATTGGCGCCTGTATGCTATTGGTGGCAGCAAACATCCTACCATTATCAGCCAGGGTAACCGCTTCATCGCACCACCTGAGAGTCATCTAAAACAGGTGAACAAAATTAACAAGATCATGCATTACATTAATTAAATCCCATAAATGACACGATAAATACATGTTCTGATGATACCTGCAAATTAAATGCAGGTGACCAAGAGGGACTATGCAACGAAGGGGGAATGGAGTAAATGGACATGGAGATCAGAGAACGATCTAATGATGAATGGAGCCTTCTTTGTTCAATCTGGCAAGCCGAGAACCAAGAAACCGAACAGGAAGTTCATGATCAAAGCCAAACCCGGTGCAGTTGCTACAAGGATGACTCGCTTTGCTGGGGCACTTGATTGCAAACCAGGTAGAAAATGCTAGAAAGATCAAGTCCCATGGTAATCTGTGGAACCTTAAACCTCACGAACAACGACATGTTGAGAGCAATTTTAACGTTGTTGCTGTTATCAATTTGCGTGTTTGTTGGGAGGATCAGAAATTGGAATCGGAGGGCAAAATACGAAACCAATAAATGTAAGCATTACAATTAATTATTAATGTACTGCGTTGTGTTGTCTGTACAACTTTCTTCCCTTTCTTATTCACTCAATGAGATCAGAAACCAAAATATTAATACAATTAATCAGTCTAATTGGATTGAAATGACTAAGTTTTATGAAGAAAAAAGTAAAATCTTGATCAAATCTTTTTTCATTGAAGCTTATTTGCCAAATTGATGCAAATTCATGGACATTTTGGGAGGTTATTCCAAGTTCATGTGATAAAACCACTAAAACAGGCAAATTCTAGACTACATACATTAAAATTAGTGAATATTAGCTAGCATCAAGTCCCAACTGCTCTTCCCTCCCCTTAATGCTAGGTTTTAAGTGTTGTTGATTTTGTTTTTTTGGACCCTTTAAAGATATGACAAAGAATTCGTCAGTTTTTTCTATTGTTTCACTTTAGCTTTTCACACTATATATATATATATATATATATATATAAAACACTAATATCCAATAACATTAAGTCTATATGCAAAACTAAATCTAGTAGCCTTGATTTAGTTGCAACACCTTATTTAAGAATAATATTTATAATATTAATTATAATACCACTAGTAATATTTATAATACAAATAATAATATTGTTAATATTAATAATAATATTAAACTTGTCTGACATAAGTTCTTACCGTTTTTTATCCATTGAAATCAAATTTATGGTTTTTCTTTGATAGTAATAATATTTTTTAAAAACATTATTAATGATAATGATAACAATAAGAATAATAAAAATAATACTAATGATTATAAACTTGGATCTAGCACCCCAGGCACACCCAAGTTTCTAGGGTTTGGTTCCTCTAATAAAAATAAAAATAAAAATAATAATATTAAACTTGTCTTATCTAAGTTTTTATAGTTTTGAATACCTTCAAATCAAATTTATGGTTTTTCTTCAACAATAATAATATTTTTTTTCAAATTTAATAATAATAACAATATTAAGAATAACACTAATAATCATAATTAGAATAAGAATAATAACAACGATGACAACGACAATAACAATAACAACAATAATAATAATTTTAAATTTTACCCTTTCAATCAAATATATGGTTTTTTTTTCAATTGTAATAATATTTTTTTCAAATTTATTTATAATTATATAAAACAATAATGACAATAATAATATTTATAATATTAAATATATCTAACTTAAGTTTTTATAATTTTTAATTTACCATTTAAATCAAATCTATGGTTGTTTTTCGATATTAATAATATTTTTTTAAAATTTATTAATTACTATAATAGCAATATTCATTATAGTAAAAAATAATATTTTTAATATTAATAATAATATTAAACTTGCATGACTCAAGTTTAAGTGGATCTGGCTACAGCATCAAACTTAAGAACCTTAGATTTGGCTGCAACACCAGACCTGAGAGCCTTGGATGTGAGTCTGACTGTATGATCGTGTCATGAAAGTGTGATAACTAAATAAAAAAAATTAATATTAAAAAATAAAATAAAAAAATAATTGAAAAGGAAAAAATAAGAAAAAAATCAAAGCATTATTTCAATAATAATGCTTTGTGATGAGGGGTACTGTAAAATCTTCTAATGAGATTACAATAATATAATGAAAAGTAAACAAAACAAATTATAAAGTTTAATTCTCAGTCAAATCAATATTTAAAGAAAAAATTAGAAAAAAAAAAATAATTAAAAAAAATATGAATCAACTAGGTTAACTCGTTAAATTTAAAATCTGTGTCATGAGAGTATGATAACTAAATAGAAAAAAAAATTAATATTAACAAACTAAATCAAAAAAAAAATTAATGAAATAAAAAAATTTATTTTGGATTATATAATTCATAGTAAAGAACTGATCTATTTTAGTTATAATTAATGTTTTATTTCTTGTGTATCTGAATTACCTCCTTTGAGATTTATGACGTGTCCCATATTTTATGTCTCAATTGACCCTCTAAGTTTAAGAGAAAAATCTCAATCAAGCATCCATTTCTCAATTATATTAAAAATTCAAGTAAAACAATTATGGCATACGCTGAAAAGACCTCAAGGAAAAAAAAAAGCAATAAACTTAATATATTATATTTTAACACACAGTTCACGGCCAATTCAACACAATTCACATTTACAATGAAATGGGGGTTCGTATATATAAAAAAAAAACAATTCCCCTAGTTTCTTGCATGTGAATTTCATAGGTCTTGAGTTTAGAAATTAGACTGAGTTTAGAAAAATTACTTGAGTTTTCGAAGGTTTTTTTAAAAAAAAAAATTATTTTTTTTTTAAATTTTGCTTTATTATTTCTTATAATTTGCCTCATTTAGGAATTAATCTCAGGTTAATAATTAGAGTTATTAGTGTCAAAACTTAAAATAATTTATTTTAGTTTTATCCTTTAATATTTTATTTATTAGAAATTGATTGTTGTATTGTTTTGTTTTTCCTTTCCTTTTTATTAAGTTATCCTAATTATATACATATGGTCGTGAAGTTAATAGTTTAACTCGGGTTAATTAATATTTTTTTTCCATTGCTTTTTCAATTTTTTTGTTTTTGTTTTCTTCCATCAATATTGAATTATTTTTTGTTTTTTGCCATCAACATTGAATTAATTATCCTTATATCACAACTGAAGAATCCTGAACTTGAGTTTTTTCAATATTTTTTTAATTATATATTTTTTTATTTTCATTTTGCAACATTCTAATAGACATTAAACTTCAACTTAAAAAATTTTCTTTTTTATAGTCTCATTTAATTTTTAAAAATTAATCACTTTTTTTTTTTTCAATTTTTTCTTTCTTAGATACAAGTATAGATCAAATTCTTCTTACCTTTTTTTATGTTTTTTTTTGTCAATTTATCTATCATTGTTATATATATTTTTTGTTAATATTATTTAAATAATCAATTGGACCTGTGACTCAAGAGTATAGAACTTAATTTTTTTCCTTGACAATTTTTCATGTTGAAATTTTCACGGCGGAACATATCTAGTTATGATGCTAAGCCATGAAGGATTCCTTTGGTAAGATGGTTATTATAAAACCATTTAATTGTCTTTAACCCGAGGAAAAGGCACCCAATTCCTGGCTGAAAGTAGCCACAAAAGTACCTACGCTAATGCTTCATGACACCACCCTTTCTTTTTCATAACAAGTTTCTTTTGCGACGTTGCATGATTCAAGGAAAAAGGCACCATGGAAACATAGAATTCTCAAACCAATGGCATGAAGACAGGAAAATCAAACATAAGAGAAGTCTTAGAGCATAGGGCTTCAATCTATTCAACTGTCAGACTCGTATCCAGAGTCTACCATCATTGGCTGCGGGTTCTTGTTCTTGTAATCATTTACTTGCGATTTATACCGTTGTTTATCATCTCGAGCCATTTCTTCGTACGGTTCTTTCTCCTCCGCTGCATTTGAACAGGTAAGAACAAACGGTGAAATATTTTTAATATTGGCGAGATATCTGGGGAATAACCTAAAAAAGCAAAAGCAAACCTGACATAGCATTCCACTTGTCCGCAAGTGCTTTTGTAATCTCCCCAAACACAATTCCTGGGTTACTTTTCTTCACATTCTTTTGCCAAACACAATAATATAATTAGCATACCCAAAACAAGCAAAGAGCAAATCATGACCAGAGATTTCAATGGAATAGCAATGAACCCACCTCCCTTTCCATTTGCGAGAAGATCACGTAGGCAGATTTTGATCTCTTCGGTGCATTGGGATCCTTCTTCTTTTTTGGTTTTCTCTTCTTTTGGCTTTCCTCTCCGTCTCTGCTTTTCCTCTTTGTAACAGCCTTGGAAGATGAAACCTCCCTTTTAAAATCCTTTTTTCCAGGGTTCTGCAATTGGCCATTATTTGGAAATATAATCAATCGAATTACCATATAACAAATCCTCTTCAATAGGGCATGAAGATAAAGGAAAATAAATGCATTGCCTCTTTCTCATCTCCACTTTCACTGGCATCAGATTCTTCCTCTCCAGAATCATCAGTAGGAGAACCTCCATCATCCTTCCCGAGGACGAAATCTTCATCCTGCAACATCACCATGCTTAGATTCAATTGCATAAACGCAAAACTGTTAGATCTCAATAGAGGCATAGGAAAACTGTAGAAAATGGAGTGCAAACAAGAGTGGTGCACATAATGCTATGTATTTACATGAAGGGAACCCTACAATTAAAAGATACTGTAGCTACAAGCTTGCAGACACAAAATTCAAAAATAGAGAAAAGAACTTGCCTCTTCATCGCTCTCATCATCACCAGCTTCATTTCTAATGCGTGCAAGATGTGGATCAACAGCATCATCATCATCATTCTGAAGAACAGCAGCCACTCCTTTTGTGGTCTGCATATCTCCCAGGTTCATAATTTTCATGCCCTTCCCACTGTATGATTAAATGAAAGGTAAAGCCATTGAAAACAGTGTAAAATCAAACTGTCAGGTGAGAAATAAACCAAACCTTATGAAGTCAAAAAGATTATGATATTCATTCCTCTGGATGTTACGGAAAAGATGTTCTTGTTCCGTTTTAAGTCTTATAAGAAGATCAAAGTAATGCATATTTGAGCCACCAGCAGCATGCCTCTCAAATTCAACATAGTCAATCTTGTATGACGAAAGACAAAAAATTAAAACAAGCATGTACAAAACCAATTGAAATATATCATATGCATATCAAAGAACTAATCAGGAACAAAATTTGCAGAGCTATACCTCCTCATGAAGAATGAGGGTTGGAGGTTTGGGTAAGAAGAAGAAGCTCTTCTCAAGTGGGTACAGGACACCATCTTCAGCTTTCAGTGATGACTTCACAGCATAACCATCTTGACAGCTACGGAATTTTCCTGGTCTAGTAACTTTGGCACTAGACAATCCACGCAATATAGTGGTGAACACTTCATGAATAAGTCCCTATTTATCCACAACACAAATAAACTTTATATGCAAACTTGCAAGCCAATCTCTCCTAGATTAAAATATCCACATCACAAGAGATGATTACCTTCTTGAAAGAAGAAGAAGAAGAAGAACACATGAAGCATGATCGAATCAGAATGTAACTAGGTTATTACCTTGTAAGATGGCTCCAACTTGTCCTTGTACTTTGTGTACAAAAGATCTTCACTCATTGACAAGTTGCTTTGAACTACAAAGTCAGTGTCGAACTGTACAAAATAGAATAATGAATGCCAAACACATCCAAAAACACAAATTGATGTTCAAATGTAATACAATCAATAATACCTGCAACACGATATGCGGGTATAGAGTTTGCCCTTTACGGATAGGTGGATCAAGAGTCACGACAACAAAGGTGTGTGGCTGGTTAAACTGTAAGAAATCGAGCAAGCTCACATTAGATTCCATTAGCAATCATTTGATAGCATTTGGTTATTGTCTCAAGATAAAAGAGACAGACAATAGGGACAAAAATGTGTTTGGTTGGAAAGATAGGGACAAAAACATAAAATAAGTCCATCTTTCAGACAGTTTTGGAGTGAATTTCTATACAAAAAATACAAAGAGACATTGCACCCTTTGTCCCACTATCTCCGTCTCTCTTATCCTGAAACAGTAACTAAACGCTACCTTTCATGAACATGATTGATTGAAATCATACCAAGGCTCTAAGGAAATCATCATTTGAAACATACATATGCTTATTATATAAGTGGACAGGTAATTAAAGCAAACCTTTGGAAGCAAAAAGAGGCGGACAACACTGCTATACTGGATTTTGAAATCATTAGCCTGTCCTTGAAGCCGCAGGAAAGACAAATGAAGTTCAACACTGTACCGACCCCTAAATTGAAAAATGGTTTTACAAGTCACATATGTATCTAAAAGAGTAGCATTAAAGAACCAGCAGATGACATGGATTGAGTTAAGCTTTTGCATGGAAGTACATGGGTGAGCATGCAAGTATGCATGGGAGGGTGGGTGGGGGATCAGGGTCTGCGATTTCTACCTTGGTGTGAGGATTGCAATGCCCTCAAATGTAACAACAGCTTCTTCACCTCCAGCACCAACATCTGCCTTTTGCACAATTAGGTCACGGAAAACCTAAAAAAAAACAATTGACAAGAAATCAGTAGATACATAGGACATAAAAAAGATGATTGTCATAACAAGGAAGAAACTCACCTGTGCAGGAGGATGATTTTCATCACCAATATATTGGGTATTGTTATTAGGTATGTGAAAACTTAGCTCCATCAACGAATCTTTCTGTAAACATAACAAAACATAATTACTAAATGATAGCATCAATCCTAAACAAGAAAATATAAATGCAGAACCATTATTTTCTACTAGGTACTTAATGCAATTCTGCAATGAAGAAAACAAGAATGTGATAGAGGTGACCCCTGCATATAATTCTGGATTGTGGACCCATATGCATGAAATGCAGCCATATGGCTTGCACTGTTCAGAAAGGACAAATAGCACTATAAACAGACCTCATTTGCTCCAGTAGTATCATCCACATGGAACTCCAAGATGACATCATTTTTCCCTTGCATCTGAGTTTGTGAAACATCTGCTAAAGATACCTCAAATGCTTGCTTCGAACCAACCAGAAATGTGAGCATATTTCCTACAAATGATTGGAAGATACAAGGCAACAGCACAATAAAGACAGAATAAAAGAATGCCATACCACTAAAGAAGCTAACTACTGTCAAACAACAAAGGCTATAAAGAAAACTAAAGGGTGCAAGACAATCCAGCAACTAGGCAAGTCCAAAAAAGTTACCCACCATTTAAGTCAACTTCTCCCCAGTTACGACCACTGACAGATAGCTGCTTCTCTTCTGGTGTTATTCCATGGCTTTGGAAAAAATTGGTCAAGGTAGATAAGTCCTACATGGCCAACAAAAGATGAGCAAGGTAAGAAATCACAAACTATAAACATCAAACTTACAAGGAAAAAGGAAATTGAAAACTTCAGTAGAAGTTGTAACTAATAAACGGTCACTGACATGCACCAGGGCTATTGTGATCATTTAGCAGACCCACAAACTACATACACAGAAACTTAAATGTGATGAGAAGTTCATGAAGCCATGCAGGTAGAGATAGGCAAGGTTACAAGGCGGATCAATATGTTCAAAGTTTGAGAGGAAAGGCCATAAATTACCTTGATTTCCACTCAAATTGAATACACACTCTCTGAACATCAAGACAAATGCACAAATAACTTCTGACTATAAAAATTAGATAACAAGGACGTTGGAGAAAAACCTGATCACGAAATCCAGTAAACTTGTACCAAGGTCCACCTTTAATTAGAACACTGAGTTGATTTGTCCTTGGGACCTTCATCCATGTCACTCCAAGAATGTCAGCTCTATCAACTTCAACTGCCTTACCACCCCCTTGTTTCTTCCATAGAATCCCCCCTGGAGATATCTTAAGGTGTCCAGGGTTCTGAATTTGACAATATGAACATATATGAGATTCCAATTTTCAATTCTATTTCTTGTTCTCCATTCGAAAAAATAGACTCCAAATGTTACAAGGCATTTCAACAAATTAGGGTAACAATACCATGAACTCACTAAGAAATCACATATAAATAAAGCCTCAAATCTAAAAAATTAGTGTATCGATACCAAAGGTATCATATTGACTATAGTAGGGTTTAAACTTAAGAAATGGTTATTATAAAACCAATATTTCATGCATCCATACTAACTTTTCTCAGCAACCCGTCAAACCTAAACCTTAAATCGCTTTTTTTTAATAATCTTTCACGATTGTTTGCCAATTATTCACAATTTGTTCAATAATCCAAATACGAATTAGCCAACTGATTAGGGTTTCATGAACAACAATCTAAGCACATGAGTTTCCAACCCAAAACACAGACAAAGTAGGAATTAGAATAAAATTAGGGTCTCAAAAGGCAGAATTGAAATACAAAAAACGAAAAGAAAAGGAATTAGGGTTCAAACAAGGTATGGTTTCAAAATCGAAGAGTAAAAGTAATAAATTTAAGAGAGAAAGAAGGTAATTACAGTGCCTCCACGGCCTCCGAGAAAGATATTATTGAAGAGGTGACCGTCAGTCATTGCTCCTGCAAAACTTTTATTCAGAGAACAGAGAGAGAAAGTGTGTGTGAGCGCGGACGAGTTTCTGCCTCTTGGGAGGGATTTTCTTGCTTTCTACTATGTGTCCGGAGTGTTGTTGGAATTGTTTTTAAAAGTTTTTTTTATTTAAAAAGATATATTACTAATATTTTTTTATTTTTAAAAAAATTATTTTTAAGATTAATATATTAAAATAATTTAAAAAATACTAATTTCAAATAAAAAAAATAAAACTTTTTAAAAATATTTCTAAAATACAATGCCAAACACGTCTCAGGCATGAACAGAGCAACTCCCGTACCCTTGGATTTGAGCGCCAAATTGGTGAACGCTGTTTCCTTTCTTTGTGTGCCGCGTGGGTAGGAAGATGGAAACAAAAGCATATGGTGGCAAATTACATGTATTTTTTTTATTTGAAGATTTCAATTTCATTAATTGTACTTGCAAAATTTCTTAGATTATATAAGTTTTATTACCCCAATATTGATGTGGTAATTATATTTTTTTTTTTTCAGAGATAATGATATGATGAAATTCTTATATTTTATGATTTTTTTTATTTTTCTTACCAAGATGTGTATAGATATTCTTGTTAGATATATCTAATACATGCAATGAAAAAAATGGGTGGTTATTCTTCCATCTTTTATACGAACTTTGTGATCATGTAGTCACGTAACCCACGCATGAAAAAAAAACAAATCCTAGAAAGTTAATGAATCAGATTTAATAGGAGTATGACATAAAGATTACTTATTGGTATGAACTCCCAATCAATGATTAATGAATCATGAACGAGAAGTATAATTAAGAATGTCACGAAGTCAGTTATACTCTGGTAGGTTCGATTATTCTTTGTTTAAACAAAGAGAAAAATATGTTGTTCTAAGCAAAACACCAATTTTATTCAATAATCTATGGCTGCTAAATTTTGCAACAAAGAAAGCAATATATAGTCCTCCTACATAACCCTAATTAAAAAATACGATGCTAAAATTTGAATTTTAAAACGGTTAGGATTTAATCCAGTAAAGTAGAAACTTTTTCATAAAGAGAGATTTACCTTGAACCTTAGAAAAGACCAATGAATAGAAACCCGACTTAACAATCAAACAACAATACAGCTTACCTTAGGTAAGATGCATTGGATGTCATGCATCTTCTCCTTGCACAACTAATCCCTTACCCAGACTCTCGTAGACCATAGGTTCTTAATGACCATAATACTAGGTGGCGACTCCTAAACATTAAACATAATTTTATGATTGAATCCAAAAACCCTTCCCAACACACCACACCTCATCAAGAGGCACGGCAAAGGTCTTTGTCATCGACGGCAACGTTACAGCGCGACCCACGATAATAAGCACCATATCCTCGTGATCTCCATTTCTTTGTGGTACTCATCACCACTCTTTGTTTCTTGGCTCAAACACTGTAACTTTTAATATAATTCTCTATAATAATGACTAAGGATAAAACATTTCCTTATAATAGCCTTTATTTCCTCCCAAGTCTCAATAAGCCTCTTACGATTCCTTCTATGACTTAACACAAACTGATTCCACAATATAATGGCATAGTCTATAAACCTAATTATGATAAGCTTAATCTTTTTATCTTCTAAATAGTTATGACAATCAAATATAAGCTTTATCTTCTTCTCTCACTCTAAATATATCTCAAGATCATTTTTCCATTGAAACAAAGTAATTTTCATCATAATGTTATCCAAACTCTTATCTACCCCATCACACGGTACCTAAAATCACCCATAACTCCTATCATCTCCTTGGTTAAACTATCAATTTTTCATGACCCCCCCATACCTATGGTTTCTAAGATACCCAAACTGATCTCTATGACCTAAAGTTACACTATCATAATTCTCATCACCCATCTCATCAAAATCATTGTCAACATTGAGATTAACACGCCTTTCACTCCTCCTAACATTGTATCCACACTGATCAACCCTATTTCACAAACCATCAATTTCAGCATCAAAACTTTCCCTATCCTCCAAATTATCTATTACTCTATTCAACCTTTCCATCTGTTGTGCTACCATTTGAATTTGAAAAGTCTAACTCCTAATTGGTGGTGTTGTAATGTTGTTTTATGAAATCTTTAAATCTACAAATATTTTAGTGATAAAGAAAAAAATATTTCCTCAATCACTCCCTCACATGTTTACTCTTTCCTGGTGTTTCACTCTATTTGGCTTTTCGCTTATAAATTCAACACAACTAATAGAACAACTTAGTAATGCAATCTAAATATGTATAATGAATTATAAGTAAGAAATATATGAAAACAAACAAAAAAAAACGATAATTACAATTTCACAAGTAAAAAGAAAATTCATACAAGATATGGATGTTTTTTTTTAAGACATAAAAAAAAAATCAGAAGCAAATATTATAAAAACGACTTGATTAACATCCAAATACCTTGAATAAAACTTTAGTATACTACCTAAATCAATTAGCAAAGCAAGTTTCAATAGTTGACACAAATCTAACTTGTCTTTTTACAAACTAAACTAAATTTGCAACCTAAACCAATCAATGTCCAAAATGACCTAAAATTTAATATAGAGTGTGATTAGACTCCAACGTATCAGAATAAAAATATTATCTTATATTATAAATATTATTATTTATATAATAATTAATATTATTAATAAAATAATTACTAAATTAGAAAAAATTATTCTTAATATTAAAAAACAATCATATATTTGATTTGAAAGGTAAAATTAAAAATTACTACTACTACTATTATTATTATCATCATTAATAAATTTTAAAAAACTATTATTACCATCAAAGAAAAACCACATGGGTACATATGACACTTGGGCTGCTGCTATATGCTTGGCAAACCCCAGCACATACATGGCGCTTGGGTTGTTGCCTCTGTGTTGGGCATAACCCAACGCACATGTGACGCTTGGGCTCTTGACTTAGTGTTGGGCACATCCCTGTGCATACATGGCGCTTGGGTTGCGCTATAAGTGAGCCATGCCTACGCCCCACTTGAAGACACTTGACGCTTAGGTCATGGTGCTGGACCAAAGGGGAATGGGTCCAGCATTAGGACTCACAATCAATAGGTCTTGTGTAAGAACTCAATTTTATTGGATCGTTCATCAAGGCCCAAGATTACTGAGTTCTAGGATTCTAAATATTATTATTTATTTGAGAAATATTATTATTTTTATTATAATTAATATTATTAATAAAATAATTAATAAATTTGAAAGAAAATATTATTATTAATATTGAAAACATATTATTATTTATATTATAAATTTTTATGATAGGTTTTATAAAAATAAAAAGTAAGCCCGTGGCACAATAGTATTAAAAATATTCAACAATTCTAAGTATTAATATAAAAAAATATTATAATTTACATTGTAAATATATTTTTTTTTATAATACAAAGTATTCATATAAAAAAATATTATTATTTTTCTTATAGTTTAAATTATTCATATCAAAATATATTTTTTTATATAATTCAACGTATTCATATCAAAGATATTATTATTTGTGTTATAATATTATTATTTTTATAATAATTCAAATTTTTAATATAAAAATATACTATTATTTGTGTTCTAAATATTATTATTTTTACTATAAACAAAAGTATTAATATTAAAAATATTATCTTTTGTGTTATAAATATTATTATTTTTATAATAATTAATATTATTAATAAAATAATTACTAAATTAGAAAAAAAATTATTCTTAATATTAAAAAACAACCATAAATTTGATTTGCAAGGTAAAATTAAATAATAATAATAATAATTATTATTATCATTAATAAATTTTAAAAAAATGTTATTATTATCGAAGAAAAACCACGTGAAGACATGTGATGCTCGGGCTAATGTTTTTGTGCTGGTTGACCAAGTGCACACGTGGAGTTGGGACTCCTACCTCAATGCTAGGCACACCTCTTTGCATACGTGATGTTTCGGATGCCTGCCAGTAGGTTGAGCATGCCTCATCACATGTGACGCTTGGGCTATACCAAGACCCAAGATAAACTTGAATCCTGAAATAATCTTGAATCATTAGGTGTACATGACTCAAGATTCAAGCCTGTATACAACCCAAATAACTTGAGTTCTGCCAGCATCAAAATCCAATTTTTTTATAGTCACCTAACTAGTTTCTAGCTATAACAGTAGCTCACCATTGCTGAAAGGTTGTCCTCCTACGTGGAAGTAAGACAAGGCATGATGATTATCCAGGGTTTACTTCAACAAAGCCCTACCCTCCTTCGCAGGATTCGAACAAAACCCCTGAAAGGGTAATTGCATCACGTAGCAGGCCACCCAAGCTTTCTCATTCACTTTTAAAGGTCAGATAGAATTCTAATGATCAACTCATAAATAAAGACTAATTATACTTGGAACACAATTGCTTCCTAAGACAACAAACACTAGGGGAGCTGAATAAATTTGGAAACCTAGCACCCAAACCGCAGTTCCAAATTCCTGAAACACTTTAATTAATTCTGTAGACCCCTGTTGAACAGCATAAATAACATGCATCTTAGTAACAGTTATTTTTTACAATATTTTTTACTTAAAAATATATTAAAATATTTTTTTATTTTTTAAAAATTACTTTTACATCAAAAAATCTAAAAATACTAAAAAAATATTAATTTGAAACAAAAGAAAAATATAAATAAATTTTTTTAAAAACAAAAACACTTTCAAAACACAACAACATACAGGACATGCATAAAGCTCCTACACTTACGCTCCACTCCATATAACTGGCATTAATAACACCCATCATTCTGCAAACAACAATGTCAACTTTGAAATAACTCAATTGCCTTCTCCAAATAGTCTGAACACAAGATTCTTGCATCAAATCATTGCAAATGAATGTGCATCATGTTCTCTATTCAACATTGAATAATTTCCTAATTGCATTTCACGAAAGTTGGGTCTAAACCACAAAACTTGATTTTCTCAAATGCAACTGCATTTCACTAAGATGTATACTATTAATGCCTACTCTTTAACTCCCTTTCTGTCCATACTGCATTTACCGGACTACGAAGCACATAAATAGAGTAACCAAGAAATTTAACAGGAAAAGTAGCACAATCCAAGTAAAGCACAAATTTGAGGCCGATGATAATGAGAAACTCAGTAGTTGACACCTGGTTAGAAGGACCTCAAAAACTAAAGCAGATGCAGTCACAAATACTAAATAATCCATTACAACAAACTCAAAATCTCCATGAAATGGCCCCGGTGAACCATAAAGTCAATTCAGCTTCTAAGAGCTCATTAACCTTTAACATGGCAAGTACTATTTGAACTTTTCTTAGAAAATATTGAAATTAATAGGACCTTTATGAAAGCATGGCTTTAATTTTTAAATAATTTAAAAAATAAGTAGCCCAGAACATTTGTCCCTAACTTGTATAAGCTTAGCAGCATGACTGGATCTACAAGTTGTGCCTTAATCCCTAACTGTTATAAGCATCCGAAGGTTAATTCCAAAACCAGTTCAATCACAAGGCATGATCGAAATACATATAGCTTTCAGAACTGCTACAGCTCCCCTAACTTTCAAGTGCATAGATGGTTCCATTTTCCTTGACAGTCAAATGTACCAAAAAATAAAAACGATGGGATCAAGGAAGCAGCAAAATGTGAAAAACAAGCATTTAGCTAGAAAAGTAGAGAAATTACAGAATTACAGCAAACAATGGAAGCTGGACAACATGGCAATATATCAGCTTCTACTGAAGTAAGCATGTCAAGAAAACTGCACATTAATTTCTAACCTTCAGATGTACCCCTCACAGAAGGAGGTTTGTTGTATTGTGTTCACATGATACAGAATTCTATTCCTCTAAATAGCTTCAAAACTGCTTTCTTTTATTTCTAAAAAGTCTCTCTCTTTTAGAATAAACATAAAAGAGAGCAAAGACCCCTACAGCGGACATAGACGCTGAACCCCATGGAAATGGTGGGTCCTTAAAACAAACAAGTGATGCCTCCAATTCCTGGGATGCATGATAGACCAGAGAGTGAATGGCATACATATCATGGTCAGAGGACTGCAGATAATATAAAGCCATGTCAAAGTCCAGATGTGATATTGCAGAAATTGCTTTGTCCAGCTTGTACTTGAACAGGTTCCATCTCTGAACAAACTCATTATGCCGATTCTGTTTAAGGAGATTTCTGTCCCCACCATGTGCCGCAATTGATTCAAGAACATCAATAACACTAGTTATACTGTAATTTAACAACGTCAACAGCACATTTCTACGAGCTGAATCTTTCTGCACAAACGACAAAGATGAAATCTCTGAGAAAGGCCCAAATGGAGTTTGTCCAACACTCCATGTATAATCCACCAAAGTATTATTATGCCTTGGACTCCATGACAAATGGGTTGGTGACACTCCCCACATGCTTTGTAGAATAGAACCAACAAGCGGTCTCTCAAGCATCCTAGTATGTGTAAACACATGACGACCATTGCAGCTATAATCACTCACAGTCTGTGTAGTCTTTGTCCTCACTGCAATAATCATATCCCTAAACGCAACAGATTGATGATACCGATCAAGCATCAACATCATATTGTAATCCAAATCAAACACATAAACAGGCAGCACTCTACTGAAATCCTCCTCAGGGATGCCTGCAATCCTCCTAAACTCCTCAGCGGAATCAGACAATATCTGATGCAATCTCTTCGAGTCCAAATACTCACTCACAATTAAAGTATAATTTTCAAACAAGAACCTCGAAGTATAGGAATTAATTGACCTGGAAATCGCAAACGAACAAATGGGACACTGATCATAATTCACTTCATAATTCCTAAACGCCAAATTCTGATTCCTCAACAACAACCCGCCTTCATTAGCCTCATCCATAAACGTCCTCTCAATCTTCTTCCAATCAAACCCACTCAAATCCTTAGCACTTTCAGACCCATAAATATGTATAAACTCAACTATCAAAGAATTCTCAAAATGCACAGGAATTCTCAAAGAGGGCACAAGTAATACCTGATAAGCACTCCAAATCAACGACGCCAAGTCCGCTAACAACGCCTTTTGCGACTTTGGTCGCCCGTGCATTGCCGCAAGAGGGTGAAATTCACCTCTAGGCAAAACCCCATCTCCAGATAAAGCCGGGCCATAATCAACAGGGCCAGCAGATAGATCAATCCAAAGATACCTCTCTTTACCAGTCCAAATAGTTCCTAAACATTTAGTGAGGCCAGGAGAGGAGTCTCCAGCCGAATAACTATAGGCATAGTTCTTGTGTTGCGAACCCAAATTAATCAAATAAACATAAACCCCATGCACAGGTTTTTCTCTATCAAAATCTTGCTTGATTATCCGGTCAACTGTGTCGTAAGGGATGGAAAGGAGAGGGGTTCGGAGGGAAGATGTTGCCTCGGAAACTGCAGATTTAAGGGCCTCGGAAAGGCGAGATGAGAGGGCGGAGCTCGCGTGGGAAATGTCAAGGTGGGGGGAGTGCTTGATGGAAAGATGGTGGGAGTTTTGGGAAGGGATGGGGTCGGTGGTGATGACGTGGAAGCGGTCGGCGATGTGGGCGGTCGAGAGGAAGGAATAGAGGAGGGAGGAGGAGGAGGAGGGGAAGGAGGGGCCGACGAGACGGATGTTGAGCGAAAGTTCGACGGTGAGGGAGAGGAGGGAGGAGATTAAGGAAGGGATGTGGAGGGGAGGGGAAGAGAGCGAGAGGGATTTTTTGAGGGAGAGAGGGAGGGAGGGGAAGGAATCGTTGGTGGAAAGAGGATCTAGAGATGATTGGTGAGAGAGGAAAGAGTCTAGGCCTGGGATTGGGGAGGGAGTTGTGGTGGTGAGGAGGAGGAGGAGGAGGAGGAGGAGGGTGGTGGTGGTGGTGGGCATTTTGGTGAAGCAGAGGAGCAAAAGGTTGGTGGTTGAGGATTTGGGGATCTTAGCAGATCATTTCAGATTCAGTGAGGAGGTTTCGAGTCAGTGACGAGCAGAGGGGAGCAGTGTGGGAGACTCGGTAGTATAAACATCGCTCCAGTCAAGGCTTTGAAATAGGTTGATTACAATTTCTTTCTTTCTTTCTTTCTTTCTCTACGTGATTTTATGAAAAGAAACCAGAGAAAGAATTTGGTCACGTCTGCATTTGATCACATCTGCATAAGGTTTTTCATTTATAATTAGACATTGATTGACTCTAATTCATTTTTATTATATTCATAACCATATTTCTTTAAGGATTATTAATGTCATTTACAATTTTATGCACATTGATAAAACTAGAAATTAACCTAACCATCTTTTCTATAATGATATCATGAGGAATAGATAGTTCTTTGTGTGCATACCAATACAAATATTTCTTCATAGACCCTTTTTATACTTCTTGTATGGACATCTAATACTCTCTCTACTAATATTTCTTGGATTAGATAATGTATAATTAATAAAACCTTGAATCCTCTTACAATAATTCATCCTCTGTAACTCTTAGGGTGAATCTCTATACATCCATGAATGATCATTCATTGCTTATATCAAACCTATATAAAATAATGATGACAATATGTATTAATTACCTACGTTAAGTAAATCAATTTGCAAAAATATTGATTTAGCTCAAACTTATTCAATCTATTTTAATATTCTCTTCATATTTGGCTACTGGTAAAACTTTTTAAATCTTGGTACATCTTTGTACTCCCAGGGTGTGTTATGAGTCTCAACTCACAAGCTTTCCATAGTACTTTATTTCTCAATGCCTTGTCTTCTACATTGTACAGTTGCCTTCCAAATACTATCATTTCATCCTTCAAGATTTGAAATAAAATTTCAATTCTTAACATTACTTTGTCTCTTATCTTACCAACTTTGATATCTTTTTGTTAAGCTTCTAGCACTCTATCCCTGAGTACAAACTTCACTCTTAACTGAGCTAATAAAGAGTTCTTAGGTTTAATTTCTATCCTGGCATCAATCTTTCTAAACTCTTGTAATTCTCTTCCATCTCAATCATCACTCTACGTATCCAATGCCTTGTTTTTAAACTCTTGTTTTTACAACTAAAAGCATTTGCAATAGCATTTGCCCTCCTCGGATGATACTCTATTACACAATCATAATTATTGATAAATTCCATGCAACATCTTTGTCTTATATTTTATTCCTTTTGTTTCATTAGATACCTTCGAATTTTTATGATCCATAAAAATCCAAACTTGAAACCCATTTAAATAGTATCTCCATACCCTTAAAGAGAACACTACAATAGCTAATTCTAAATCATGTACTGGATAATTAACCTCATGAGTTTTTAATTGTCATAAGGCATAAACAATCACATTACAATGTTGCATCAATACATAACCCAAACCTTTTTTGATGCATTACTTTAGACCAACAATCCTACAATTCTTGAAGGAAGTGTCAACACCAGTGCTGTTGTAAGCCTTTTTTTAACTCCTAAAAGCTCTCTTCACACTCTTTCTTCCATTCCCATTTCATCTCATTCTGAGTTAATCAGGTCATTATAATAGCTATAGTGGAGAATTCCTTAATAAACCTTCTATAATATTCCACTAACCCAAGGAAACTATAAATTTCAATCACATTCGTAAAATATTTGATTGTGCCAAAATGAGCATAAGAAATATTTAAGATGGAAAAAATATTTGAATGTTCTAAAAATGAACATAAAGAATATTTGAGATTGAAAAATAGATGAATAAGCTATATATAGGCATAAAGCATTTTGTAAATGAAAAATACATGGATGAGCCATAAATAGATGTAAAATGTATTGAGATTGAGAAATATATGGATAAGCAACATAAGAAATATTTAAGATGGAAAAAAATATTTGAATGTATTAAAAATGAACATAAAGAATATTTGAGATAGAAAAATAGAAGAATGAGCCATAAATAGACATAAAGCATTTTGTAAATGAAAAATATATGGATGAGCCATAAATAGGTGTGAAATATATTGAGATTGAGAAATATATGGATGAGCCATAATTGGTATAATAGATATTGAGATTAAAAATTGATATTGATTAATCCATAATTAAGCTAAAGTATGATCAATGGGTATGGTAATGGGTAATGAACCCTAAATTGGTTTAGACTACGAACAAGGAGTACTTATGATGATTTTATAAAGATGGTTATATTAGAACACAAATAAAGATGATTGCGACGTTACCATGAATTCAATAATTCAAAACATAAATGATGAATGTTACAAGATGGGTGAAGAACTAGATCTTTTTATCAAGGAGCTAGTGTATGTATGATGATGATTATTCAATGAGTATAACAAAGAAAATGAGAGTTTATCAATTGTTGAAGAGAATATTGCAAATCGAAAAATTAACATAAAATTAATTTGTTTATAAATGTGTTAAAGATGTCGTGTTTGCTCATATGGTTTGGTAAATAATAATAACCATGATGGTACATATGTTTTTTTTTTCTTCTAATTTTCATGATTTTATATGTAATACAATTACTTTCCCTTGAAGATCTCAATCTCATTATAGAAAGTGTTGTTGTGATATTTATCCTTACACATTAGGTAAGTCCCTATCATGTCTGTTAAAAGTTTTGTAAATAAATTTATATGTATGTAATTCAATGAAGTGTTGTAACCTTACTATTTTGCATGTATAATCATGTAGCATCGCGTTTATTGATGAATTTGATGGACGGTGAGTATAAGACTATTGTTATGATGTTGTGTATAAAAGAAAATTTCTTATTTTTCACGTACCTGACAATTGGAAAGATGAAAATTACATCTAAAAGTTCGGGTTGTTACACTTTTTTTCTTAATAAGCTTAATATTATGTGAGAACTCACTTTTAACATAAGATCTTTCCCCCCCTCCACACAAAAAACCCTTTCCCCATCTATAGAAAAGAGGGTGTGGTCGTCGCGATGTTAGGTGCAACAGTCTACAACATAGTTTTATTACCTCTAGTGACTTGAGAATCAAGGTTCGAGTTTTTGGATTGCAAAAAACTATTTTTCAACTTGTTTACACCTAAAATCACTTTTAAAAAAACATTGTATAAGCTTTTAAAACCTCATTTGCAACTACAAAACAACTTTTAATATCTCTAAAAAATAAAAAAAAAAATTAAAGCCTCCGATCTACTTTTTCTAACATTGCGAGAGAGAAAAACCATCTCCATCAAACTTTCTAAAAAATTTCCACTCATTGACACCATGACCGTCCTTTTTGGTGGTTGTGTTGTCAGGAACCAACAACTTTATCTCTTCTTAGTATTTTTCAATAACTATCTCACTTTTCTCTCAATTTTCAAGGATTGAAATGTAAACAAAAAATGAGATTTTAGATTGAAATGTGAAATGGTAAAATTCTAGGGACCAAAAAAAGGATAACTGAAAAGTATAGGGATTAAAATGAAATTTCTACACAATTATCAATGTGAGGTATTTTTTGATAGATTTTGGTCTTTTTTTTTTTAATTTCTATTTTTAACTACTAATAAACTTTTTATTTTGTAAAATTGATATTTAAGTAATAATAACAAAAATCCCTAAACACTTTGGATGAAAAATTAGAAATACAAAAACATATCATCCTATGATCATATAATTTGAGACGATGAAATTACAATTAAAAAATATCGATGAAAGGCACCCAACTCACAAAAGAGTTAATTTCAATTAACTCTCTTTACTTTAGTTTTGAGTAAATTCATTTTCTACTTTTAGAGTTTCAATTGTATTAATATCTTTTTATAAAGTTTTAATCACTTATCAATGTTTCATTTTAGGTTGCCCAAATTAATGTAAATTTTTTAAAGTACTAAACTCTTGAAAGTTGATTAAATAAAATTATTTATTAATTTGATAATCTATTTCAATTAAAAAATTCAAATGATACAATATACATAATTTAAATTAAAAAGTTCAAATGACACAACATATTTATCTTTAAAAATGTAAGATTAAAAATTAAAATTTATCCTTTTTATATTTATATGCATAAAAAAAAAAATAAAATGACAAATATACTAATTTATTACATTTCATCTTAAGTCTTTATTAATGATGACATAAAGTGGTTACAATTGTCAATTAAAAAAAAGTTGCAGGTACAATTACACAATGATGAATTTTTTATGTCTACAATTGATCTATTTTTTACTCTTTTTTTTTATTATTGATTTTTTAGCGTAATTACCCCTAGTTTGCTTCGGTTTTCTTTATTAAAAAACTTTAATAATTTATTAAGTTTTTCTATCTTAAAATCTTAACTCTCTTCACCTTAGTTATATATTTATTTTAAATACAGTAGTTATCTTCTATTAATTTAAACTTCAGTATTGCTTTTAACTGCTCTAAAAAATATAATTAAAAAAAGTTGGATATGATGTTTTGAGTATTAATTTGATATTGTTTTTAAGAGAAAATTGCTTTTTTAAATATTACCTAATACAAGTAAAAGATGTGGAAAATATTATGAAATTTTATTATTTATATGAATAGTGAAGCTTCTTTTTTATTTTTACTTTTATTTTTATTTTTAATTCAACCCACTTTTTTTTCTCATTTCCTTTTTTTTTTAATTTTTTCTTTATTAATTTTTTTTTAATAATCATTCAAGTTATTTTTAGATCGACTAAATCAATTCGTTTATGTTAGAATAGTTTTTATATAATTTAATTTTAAATTTAGGATAGAATTGAGAGGTTTTTTACATGTTAATTTCATCTTTTTTAAAATAAGAATTCATTTTCAAACTTTTGTTATCAGTTGGGGTGGGTTGCCTTTAAACTGACAAATTCAATTGTGTCATATATATATATATATATATATATATATAAAGAAAAAAGAAAAAAAAATCGTGAGAGATGAATTGATTTCATGACCTAAGCATTTGATCGGATTGTCTATGATTGGGTTTAACAACTCGGCCAGGATGTCTTAATTAATTATAAGTTCATTCCCTTCAAAAGCCTCTTATCTGGAGGCCAGCATTCTTGTCCCCTCACAATTGAACCAAAAGCTTGAGCCATACTCAGTTGTCAGCACAAACTTCAACAAAATAATATTAGAGTGTTTGGTATTACGGTAATTGTTGTAGTTGTGATTTAAAAAAAAATTATTTTATAAAAACTGATTTTAGTTAAGGTTGGTTTGAAAAAATAAGTGTTTGGTTAAAACTGTGGTTGAAATTGAGATTAAAGAAAAAGTAGTTTAATGTGTTTGGTTAAAAATGCTTTTAAAATTGAAGTTATAAAATAATTTTAAAAAAATATATATTAATATTGATGATTTTTAATTTAAATATTGTGGATTTAACTATTACTATTACATCATGAAATAAATCATACTTACTTAATATAAAATATTTTTTATTATTCCATGAAAGTATCTACAATTTCATTATGTATGAAATACATCCGATAAGAATTACAATTTTCATAATTATTTTAGCGTATAATAAAATTAGATTAAATATTACCAGGTATAAAATTTACTCCAATTTAAAAAAAAAATGTTAAAAAAATTAACACACTAATATATATATATATATAAGGTTAAGTTCACGCAGTGCAGTGAACAGTGTATCATATACACTGTTCATGTTAATTGCACTGTTTATTGAACAGTGCAATTAACATGAACAATCCAAGAAAACTTGCTTGCCCAAAACTGTAGGTAAAACATCAATTTTTATGGGTCTCATGATCAAAACATAGCTGCTGAAGATAACCAAACACCGTATTACTGCGTTTGAAAAAAAAAGCAAAGCTAAAGCAGCGAAACACTATCTAAATCCAATAAACAAATTGGGATGCTCCCTTTCATGGCTCATGGCCATCTCATACCTTTTCTTGCACTCGCAAGACAAATCCATCAAGCAACTGGTTTCACAATAACCTCCTCCTTGGAGCCAAACACCCAATAGCTTATTCCCACCTTCAACTCATCATCCGATGAGCCAACAACGATCACCAAAATGAATTTTTATTATTTTTTATTTTTGAAAACAATTGAACGCATTTATAATATTTCCATATTTGTCAGCACTCAGCAGAGAACAAGAAACATGCTCAAGTATTAATAATCTTGCCCTTAAAGCAGGTGATTTGCTTCATACTTCAAAGTGAAACCAGACGAGACCTTTTATATATTTATCTTTACATTATATTACCTTGTGTTTCCCTCTTCAAGATCCACTTGAATTTCAATTTTCCATCAACTCTGTGATAAAGAAACCTATCTGTGAAAAGAGAAGCAATTAAAGATGGGAAGAGAGTGCAGCATCCTATATATTAAATGACGAGTCAGAATTAAATAGCTACATAAATTTGCCTCACACTTCCCTTCTCATCAATGTACAATCAAGCTTACTAAAATCTCTTCTTACCCCTCACCTCCATCGACATCTCAACTTGACTTCAATATCTTTCCAGTCTCCAATATATGACTTCTTAAGAGTCGACACATTTGACAGGTAAGAAACAGGGAGTAAAGCAGAATGAACCTCCCCAGATTCGATGCTTACCAACCACACAATGCAGGAGGCTCGTTCCATCAATTTACTGATAGAACATGGTGGATGAACTAAAGACCACCCCATGGCTGCTCCGACAAATGATGGAACAACCCTCGGTGCTATTTCAAACTGCTGAAGCTACTGCCAAAAAGCTGAAACCAGATACATTATAAATGCCATTATAGTGTAGTGCTATGAACTTTTCCCTTTAGGTCTTGGTGACTGCTGAGGCTGGTTATATGGAGAAGCACGCACATCACTTAAGCTCCTCAATGGCTGTCCATTCCTTGTTACAAATCCAGCCTGTGTTCTAGTGCCATTTTTAGCATTCATGTTTGACTTGTTACGATCTGCTTGCATACTTTGAAAGTAATACGAAGAGCTAGCCATATCCTTTAAGTTTGGTAAAGGCTTTAGTGCTTCAACAACTTCACTCATCTGGGGTCTGGCTTTGGGATCACGGCTTAGACACTGGGCAGCCAACTGAATGGCTTTCTGAGCTCCTTTGATTGAGAAATGGCCTTCAAGACGGGGGTCTAATAAGCGGTAGAACCTTCTCTTGTCCCCAAAATGTGGCCTTGCCCATTCCACGAGGTTGTGCTCCCCATTTGGTCGGTTTTTGTCCATGGATCTTCGGCCAGTGAGCATTTCAAGTAAAACTACTCCAAAGCTGTAGACATCACTCTTTGATGTCAAATGTCCTAAACCAATGTGGAAGACATAAGAATTAAATAAACACAACAGACAAGGATACGTACTGATCAACAAGCAATACTCCAGCAAAAAGACAGCAAGGTGTCTGTTATGAAAATTAGTTCAGTGATAGCATCCATTATGCAGAAGAAAAGGTTTTGTATGATTGATTCTAGAAATATGGAGTGTCTAATCTTATAATTTGATACCAGGGTGTCTAATCTTATAATTTCAAGAAATACAGAAACACAGGAGTTCGAACTCAATTGGAAACTTAATCCAAATTCCATCTCACATTCCACCTTTCTTGACAAGCTTGAGTCCATATGCCTAAAGGCCAGAAGATGGCTGTTTAAATCATACATTGGAACATGTTCTTCCTTTCACTCATATATTACAACATGGTGGTGGTGTGATAATTATGGCAATAGAATGAAGCCATTATATAAGGTCATCTTTGATTCCAATTGCCAGAAGCTGAAAAAGAATTCCCTAATTATCAGACTAACAAGATTGAGTGGTAACAGACATAGTGAGGACCATGACACTCACTCTCTAGAGTCAACGACATTGGAGGGAGTTCTCTTCTACAGAAATACAACCCCCCCAAACCTCTCTCAGTGATATAGGATTTGTGGCCTCTTCAAACCCACATGCATCATACATAGGAACATGTTCTTCCTTTCACTCATATATTATGATGTGGTGGTGTTGTGATAATTATAGCAATAGAATGAAGCCATTATATTTGGTCATCTTTGATTCCAATTGCCAGAAGCTGAGAAAGAATTCCCTAATTATCATTATTGCTGAGAAAAAGAGGAATAGGAAGGTTTTTTATTTATTTTCATTTTGTCAATTTCCCAACAAAACCCTAACATAAGGGCTGCATTCAAAAAATCATATTGTTTAGTATGGAAAATCAGGGAATTTTTAGCTCAGGTGGTATTTTACTATTTAGCCTACAATTATTCATTCAAAGGCATGCATACATCTATACATAAACACATATCAAGGAAAAAGAAATAGAGCCACTCACCTGTCATCACATATTCCGGGGCAGCATAGCCATAAGTTCCCATAACTCTGGTTGATACATGAGTTTTACCTTCATCAGGAGCATCCTTTGCAAGTCCAAAATCAGAAAGTTTGGCATTGTAGTCCTAAAATAGTAATGTCATGTATCAGAATCAGAAAGGGACTGGAAAGAGGAAATGATTAGTGAAGTAATTTTCCAATAGATGCACATGTTAAGACGTACCGCGTCTAATAATATATTAGATGTTTTAAAATCACGATATATTACTGGTCTGTCAGCCTCCTCGTGAAGGAAAGCAAGACCTTGTGCAGCACCAAGAGCAATTTTCATCCTGATAGACCAAGGAAGGGGCAAGGACCCTTCTGCACAGAACATGGTTGTTACCAGAGAACATTAAACATCAATTGCTGATGAATATCTTAAGCAAGAAGAGCACAAGAGAAAGGAGAATATGTGTAGATTTAGGGAGCTCTAAAATCATTTGCTGAAAGAAAGATACCATCCGAAGTAGGTTTTTAATAGGCAGACTTTCGAAGTAGTTAGATCAGAGATGAGCAATAATTCCTGGCTACCTTTTACTTATTGAAAAAAAAAAACAGGTTACAAAACATGTTAATAAATGGAAAAAACCAATGAAGCCACTATATAAATCCCTTGAACATTCAAAATCTTCTGAAACCTATTTCTACATGATACGTCAATAGATCCTTCTTCCAAAGTGGTAGTGATGCGCTCCATCTAGAGGAGGTTTATAGGTTTTGTGAGGAATATGTTGCCACTAGCTGATAAGTTTCACATAAATGAAGTACGCCCAATGGCAGACTCCTACAATTCAAGACTATGTAAAGTCAATACTAATTCCTAAACTTAAATCAACTTTTATCAAACACAACATCTATCTACCTGACTAGAATGCAATAAACAATATTACAGTGATGTTGGTTCTTAGGCAGAGCAATAGACACTGCTTCAGACAGTTGGACCTATTGCTCATTTGGCCATGAAAAAAACCACTAAACTGGGAAATTAATATACAGATACCAGTGCAAGTGATGGCCTAATAGTTATTTACCTTCAAGTGGACTGATGCACATCTAAAGGATGCTAATCTCCAATGTTCTACAACATTGTGTCAATAAAATTTGAAGGCTCTAAGACTTATGGAATAAGTATTGGAAAAGTACATCACGTACATAGCAAGAGCCTTGACACTTTCTAAAAGACTTCAATTCTATAAGCTAATTTATGTGCATCGGAGATCTTGCTCTTTTCTGTGGTAAAATAAGCATATCATGAATGTATCATCTTTGAAACATTTAGGTATGTCAACATAAGAAAGGTATTGGTTTTATGTGCATAGAAAATCATGGTAACATACACTAATTTTGGCACAAAGAAAAAAAATTGATAAGCAATTACATCTGGGATAAATAAGGAAAATTCTAGGCTACAGCTTTGCAGTTACATACTTCTGAAGAGGTGATTCTCCAAACTTCCTCTAGGCATGAACTCATACACCAGCAACCTTTGATCATCTTCAATGCAGTAACCAACTAATTTCACCAAGTTTTTATGCAGAAGGTTCCCGAGAAAACTAACTTCAGCCTGAAATATTGTGAAAAAACATGACTTATAATATGAAGTAAGAGAATCATCTTTTATTTTTCCGAGAACAAAAATCATCTAGCATTTGAAAGACCAAGATAGAAGTGACAAATAGAGAGAGATCATACAAGCCACTCTTTATGACCCTGAAGTCCATCATGGTTGAGGGTTTTGACTGCAACGGTAAGCCCAGTGCCAGGTTTCACAGGAGCAGTTCCATTCTCCTCAATCCAACCTTTGAAGACACACCCAAACCCACCCTCCCCAAGAAGACTCTCAGGCCTAAAGTTTCTAGTTGCTAATTTAAGGTCATTAAATGTAAATTTTCGGAGCTGAGAAGCAAGCTTCAATTCCTCACTGAATGTTGGAAGTGAGGATGCACTCTCTGCATTGCTAGTCGTGGTAGTAGAAGACATAGCTGGAACAACAGGTTGGTCTTTGTTCTTCTCGTTTTTAGATTTACTTGGCACTGAAAATCAAAGTAATGGGCAATTACTTGCTATTATTAAAATCCAGAAGTACATTTATCTCTTAATATTTATACATAACAACTTATTAACAACGTTTCTCAAAAGAACTAATTGGAAAGGTGATAAATTTCTGAATTTTAATCTAGTACATTGAAGAACTAGTTGCAGTCATGTTATTCGATGCATGGATAATATGGTAACTGATCACGATAGACCTGTTAATCAAGGAACAACATGCCACACTAAAATCATCATGAGATGACAATCTTCAAAAAGGGTCCATCAATTTGAACACGCCCTTTAATTAACGGTACTAACTAAAAGGATAAAAATTCGGGAACACTTTTAACTCGCTTTTTCTTAATTTGCCTTGAACCAAATTAAGAAAAATATCAGTTGATCAAAACATTACAGGAAAAAAAAACAAAAAACAAAAAACAGAGAGATTTTTACCATAGTGAGTTGAGATGCCACTTAAAGAGCTATCAACTTTTGATCTTGAAGGCATGCAGCTTCCCGTCGACCTGAATTTAAACCAACATCCAATATCCTCCTCGTCCTTTTCATTTCCTTGATTTTTCTTATTTTTCTTGCTCTTTGATTTCTCCTTAAAATTCTTTACCTTTACAGAATCTGGACTCAAACCCATCTTCATCTTCATAAATATAAACACTCAATCAAAAGTTATCAAATTAATCATAACAAAGAAAACCAATTTCAAAGATCCAAACTTTAAATCATCAAAACCATCAAAAATAGAAAAACAAGTGATTATCAGAGGAAATCAGTGATGCCCAGTTGTGAAGTTTAGTCAAAAATAGTTTTGAGAGAGAGAATCAGACAGACAGACGCGCTTGAGAAAGAGGGAAAGTGTTCAACATAGGGCAGTTTGGGCAGTTTGAAACAGCAAGCAAGGCAGCTTGGGCAAGAGAGAGGAAAGGAGTGGTCATAACAGTAACCTTGGCATTTTCCAATTTCCAGGCAACAAATAGAGGTATTAGTAACTTAATCCCTTTAGTTTAACATAACTAATAAATGAATCCTCATAGTTTTAGAAGTTATATGTTTAATTCTTAGATTTTTAATCCGTTTATAGCTTAGTCCCAATATAGTACCTTCCTTATGCGTTTTCAATTTATTTTTTTATTTTCCTCGAAAGAAAAGGAGAAACGCAATTTCAAACAACATTTTAATATTGTGATAGTTTTCATGGTTAATATTTTTTTTAAAATTAAGTTTAAGACAAACACTTTTAATTGCAATTAAAAAAATATAAATTTAAAAAATATATATTTGATTAAAATTAAATAAAAAAATAAGTTATTTTAGCTTCTATAAAATCATAGTTTGAAGTGCAATTATATCTTAGATTCACTAGGAAAAACATAAGCTATTTAACTAATCAAATAGCTTTTTTGTTATGGTTGAGTGAAAAATAGAAGTTATCACAACTCTAAAGTAGTATATGGTATTCTGATAATGGTTGTTTTTTAAAATATTTTTCTCTTTGAAAAATATTAAAATAATATTTTTTATTTATTTTTAAAAATATATTTATTACATCAGCATGCAAAAATAATTTAAAATCATAAAATCTATTTTTTTTTAAAATCACGTTGCAACCACTAAAACAAACATTGTTGTCTGATTCTCCATAAGAACTGTTAGTGATAATCATTTATAGAAACTAATTAATTAATCTCTATAAACTACAAATACTAGGATACCCCTACATAAATGAAGCAACAATGACTTGTATATATATATATATATATATATATATATATATATATTATTTTAATAGAGTGAGATTTTGGTTGTGATAAGTTATAATTAATTATTTTTTATTTTAAGGAAATTAGTAATTTAGTCCCTATAGTTAATAAACTGCAAATTAATCCATTAATATTAATATTTATTTATATCCACTTCTGGGTGGTGGATGTATGAAGAGAAAGAGAAAGAGAAAGAGAAATGAGGAGGGGCTAGGAAGGAAGTTTATTGCAGGAACCCGGTAGTGATTGATGAGATGGCATTAATTTCTTATTAGTTTTTGAAAGGCTGAACAATCAAGTTATTATTTGCCAAACTATATGAACGAAATCATTGGGGAATAAAGTATAATTAACTCTCTTTTTTGGTTGAACTTTTATAAATATATCAAGGTTTACATAAAAATATACTACATAAACATGTTAATATCTTTTTGTTTAAGTTAAATATTTGTATAAGCTTGACAGAATAGAGTCCTAATACTAGTGATCTCCTTGGATATTTAATAAACCTATTACATAAATAAACATACCATTATGTTGATAATATATATACACACACACACACACTCGTGTAATATATATGAATGAATTATTAATTTTCATATTAGATCTATAAAAATTCTAACAGACAACTTATATTTTGTTTGTAATCTTTTAAACCCAATTAACACTCATTTGCATATTTTTAATTTGAATACTCTTATTTACTTGTATGAATCGGGTGACCATGCAAAGTCTAATTTTGTGATCCATCTCTCAGCATTTCTATCACGGATGCTATTAGCCGAAGCTAATCTTATAATTCATTTCCCGGTAGTCCTATCATGGATTGCATTAACTGAAGCTAATCTTGTAAATACGCTAGACTTTATTTACATCAAACACGTTATTTATTGTAATAGCATTCACCAGAAGAATTTTAAATTGTATAAGTGCAAATAGAAGGGAAAATCACGCACCTGCTCTGCCTGTCTTGTGACCTTCCCTAACAGAAGATCCAATCTTGATTGCTCCTCTTAAGTCACAAGGAAGTTTTTGGTTATGATTCCTTAGAGCCAATATTATAGATAATCCATATTCATTCCTTACTCATATGTTATTTTCTATGCATGTTCATTTCCTCATAATAACAAACATACATATATCAGGTATATTTTCAAAGTTAGTATTTCAATGTGCAAGTGTTTGTATGACTCAATTCTTTTATATTCTTACATATAATATTCACGTGAAAGTCTACTGTTATTGTCTAACTTTGAACTATTACTGTCCAACTGTTACTTCTAGATATTGAACTGTCACTGTCCAACCTTTGCTGTTTGAACTGTTACTGTCCAACGGTTGTTGTCTAGTCATTGTTGTTTGAACTGTTACTATCCAATTGTTGATGTCCAACCATTGTTGTTTGAATTGTTATTGTTTGAACACTTATCAAAGTTTTAACTACATCTAGAGTTCTAGAACTCCATTTTAAGTGAGATTGATCTTGTTGGAAAGCTAAGACACGAGGTTATAAGTTCTCTGAAGGAAGGAGAACCTAGTTTTGCCTCCAAGAAGGTCAAAATTGCTCATTAACCCATCAGTCCTACTGCTCTAAAGAATCAGTCAAGACTCAATCTCGGTTGGTAACCCATAACTGGAGTTCTACATCTCCAAATTGAGCAAGACCAGTTTCCTTGGTTAACCAATATCCAAATGTATAATTTCTATGAAGGAACCCGATCCTAATTCCCTTATCCTCCTACCCGAAATCTCACCGCAAGTAAGGAGACAAGTCTGTCCAGATTCATCTCCCTTGTCATGGGGGCGTGCCGACGCCACGTCGTCTGGAGACGGTGGAGGCGCTTTATCGTGCCTCTGGTGTGAGGTGTGGTGTGTTGGGAAGATTTTTGGATTTAATCATAAAATTATGATTAATTTTTAGGAGTCGCCACCTAGTATTATGGTTACTAGGAACCTATGGTCTGCAGGAGTCTGGGTAAGGGATTGGTTATGCAAGGGGAAGACACATCACCCCCAGTGCACCCTACCTAAGGTAAGCTGCATTGTTGTTTGATTGTTTTTTTCTAAGTCGAGCTGGTCTTTTCTAAGGTTCAAGGCAGATCTCTCTTCATGAGAGAGTCTCTACCCTATTCGGTTAAATCCTAACCATTCTAAAGTCTACATTTTTACACTTTGTATTTGAGGGTGTACTTTATTATGTAATTTTACACTCCACAAATATTAAAGTCTACATTTGGGTCCTAGAAAAAAGATTGAATTTTTTTTTTGACATGTTGATCCTAATGGATAATCATAAACCGGTTATAATATACATTTTTTTTTTTATGAAAAATATGTTTGGAAAAATTTTAGGATTTGGCCGTATGAAATATATATATATATATATATATATATATTTCGGAGAAAACCGAGTATTTTAATACCGGATTTGTATCTTACATTGTAAGTATATAATCCAATATTGAAAAAATTGGTAGAAAAATATTTGACAACATTAAAAAAAATTTGAAAGGATTTTTGAAATTTTTTTCGGAAAAATTTTCATTTATTTATTTATTTATTTTTAATTACATATTAAGTAAAAATCCTGCATCCCATTATTTTTGAATCTCAACCTTTACCTTGAGCAACATGTCCGGGCGCATTCGCCTGGTTTTTTGCTTAACTGGTTTGCTTCCTTCTATTAAGGGAATTTTATGTACGACTATCAGTATCTAAACCAGGCATATCTGCATAAGTCCAAGCAAAAACATCTGCATATTCATGTAAAAGAGAGGCTAGTCTATTTCTTTCTCCAGTTGTGACAAGGGTGCCAATCTTTAATTCCTTCTTTTCTTGCTCATTTCCCAAGTTGATGACTTCTAATTTCTCACTAGCAGGTTCCCAGGACTTCTCGTAGTGTTTTACCAACCTAGTAAACTCTTTTACATCTTCTTACTCCCATTCTTCATCGTCCATTGCAACCATATTATCAAAGTTTGGCCAATTATTCTTAGTGCTGTGGTTTTGTGAATTGATGGAACTTTCAGGATTCCTGAAAGTGCAAGGTGTGCTCGTGTAAGTGTGATTCGTGAAAGGATAAAAAAGATGAAGGGACACAATGGACACAAGAAAATGCATGATTTCATTAAAACAAAAGTGCTCAGCTAACATAGAAAATCTTGCGGTATCATGAGCTAGATTACCGATAAGATCATCACAAGTCAAGACAAAGCAAAACCAATCCGAACATGATTAAATAGGAGCAATTACTTTTTAAACACAATATGAGTAGGCTCCATCTTCCAATTCTAGTACACCTCTCCTTCAGTCAATTCTCGCACGAAAGATCTAGTAGGAGGTTCATCAATGGTGTGAATGGAAAGTTGTGGCAGGACTTCATCCTTCACTGCTAGACCCGCTTCTTCTATCTGCTTTTCTCCTTGGCCCTCCAAGGTATTGATGTGGAGATCCATTATGCCGGATCTAATCACTTCTGTAGCCCTTGGGAAAGATACTTGGAGCGGTGGGATGGTAAATTCTTCTTCTTCTGGCTCTCTTCCTTCAATCCTTGCCATTCTTGCCTCCTTTCTGATTTGGGCAACCCGTTTGTAATCGTCTTTCTTGGGCTTATATCCAAGCCCAAATATTTGATCCACACTCTTTAGCTTAATCGGTCTAGTCTTAGGATTATATTGGAAAGGAGCCTCATTCTTCAAAAAGCATCTAGCAGCCATTTTTGATGCTTTAGGGATTCTAGGCTTTCTCAACACTGCACCCTCAGAAACCCATTTCGTATTCACAATTTCAAATGCATGAATATTCCCATCTTTGCAATCTTCCGCCTGAATGAAGGGTATGGATACATTTCTTATCATGGAAACTGTTTCTTCAGCCTTGACAATTATCAGCATTCCATTCATGATATACTTTAAACACTGGTGTAGTGAAGAAGTCACTGCTCTAGCTGCATGAATCCATGGCCTCCCTAATAATATGCTGTAAGATGGGTGAATGTCCATTACTTGTAATGTTATTAGAAACAGCTGCGGCCCTACATATAACTCCACTTCTAGGGTCCCAATTATTTGTCTTGGCGAACCATCATATGCTTTCGCCATCAATATGTTAGGTTTCATATGCGACTCATCGATAGGCATTTCTTTCAACATATATCTTGGTAGGACATTCAGTGCAGAACCGTTATCGACGAGTACCTTTCCAATTAGAATGTCTTTACACCACACTGTAATGTATAGTGGCTTGTTATGCCCTGTACCATCGGGACCCAATTCATCTTCTGTGAAGTATACGTAATTTGAGGCTTGGATTCTTCCCACCAAATGTTCCATGGCTTCTTGATTGATATCTTGGGGAATGTATGCCTCATTCAACACTTTCTGTAAAGCCTTCCTATGTGGCTCGGAGCTTAGAATCAATGACAACAATGATATTCTTGCAGGAGTTTTCTTGAGCTGTTCAACAACACTATATTCACTGTGTTTCATCAGCTTCAAGAATTCATTGGTTTCCTCCTCAGTGACAGGTTTGTTTATTTTCTCGATCACGTCAACCCCCTCTTTACCCTTAACTTTTCTTTGTTTTTCCACTTCTTCTGGAGTGAAACATCTGCTGCTACGGGTTAATCCTCCAATTTATGCTTGAAAAATAGGTGGCTGCTGAGTGCTTTTGAAGGAACACCCATAATCATGAGGTAAGGCATTGTAATTCCTTTCATGTGCCACTATTGGTTTGAATAAGACCAGTTTGGGCAGCTTTCCTGCAACGAATTGTACTCGACATACCTCTTTGTTTGGTGCTTCTATCATAGACACCTCCTCACCTGTTGCTTTCTCGATTCGTATCAATCCACGACTCATCATTTGCATTACTTTTTTATGAAAGCCCTCACACTGGATAATCATATGGCCTTCTATGTTATGGTGTTCACGGCACTTCTCGCTACCCTCTTTGTATCTTGCATCTACCATCATTTGGTAGATCCTATCCATTGGCACCCTTAATATTTTTGAGTGTTTTATTTCTAACATGTTTACAGACCCACTACCTGAAGCATGATTTGGTAGAGGGTTTGTATTCACATTAGGGGCATCTTCAAGTGTTATCCAACCTGCTTTGATCAATTGTAGAAGCTTTCTCTTGAAGGCGTTGCAGGTGTGGATGTTATGCCTAGCTACACCGACATGGTATTCACAGGTAAGATCTGGCTTATACTAGCTAGGGTAAGGCAGTTGTAAGGGTGCCAAAGGTACAGGGGCTACTTGTTAGATACTTAGTAGCTTTTTGTACATTTCATTCAAGGGTAACGGCAATGGAGGCAATTGTTCTTGAGTTCTTTGGTAGTTCTTTTTGGGGAAACTTTCAGCTTGGTTTTTTACTTGGTAGTTTTGGGGTTCAGGTTTTTTGGTTGGGATCGTGAAGTTGAAATTGGTGTTGGCAATTTAGGATGAAAAGGATGGAGTGCTAATATCTTTGGTATTGGCTTTTCTTGCTATTATAGTTACTTTCGACATGATCAATCTCCCTTTTTTTTACTCCAAAACCCTTTTTTTCCACGGGTGCAGAGATTCTCCCACTTTTTACTCACTTTATTCATTCTGCTACTGCGACGACATCAGTGAATTGTTGAGCCGAACTACCCATCACGTGTTCGTAGTATGGAGCTTTTAGAGTGTTAGCAAACAGAGCAACCATTTCCTTTTCTAGGAGAGGGGGTTGTACTTGTGCTGCCAAATCTCTCCATCTCTGGGCATACTCCCTTATACTTTCCTTATCCCCTCTTTCCAAATTAGATAGACTGGTTCTATCTGGAGTAATATCCATGTTGTATTTGTATTGCTTGATGAAAGCATCTACGAGATCCTTCCATGTATGAATCCTGGTATTATATAACCTCATATACCAGCTTAATGCTGCTCCACTCAAACTATCTTGGAAAAAAAATGCATTAGTAGCTTCTTATCGTGCACTACTTCTGCCATTTTATTGCAATAGGATTTGAGATGGGTAACAGGGCATTGAGTTCCGGTATATTTGATAAATTCAGGAACTCGAAATTTCTTTGGTACCACCACATTAGGGACTAGACACATTTCTGCAGCTCGCACTGGGTCATATAAATCTACTCCCTCAATGGCCCTAATCCTGGCCTCTAGTGCTGCCATCTTGTCTTGATCAATGTCATCAAATGGCTTGGCTTTGTGAGACTCATTAGCGAATGCATCTGCGACCGCAGGTGTCGGTGCTGGTGTTGTTGATTGCACAAATGCTGGATTGTGCCGAGGCTCCTGTGTCTGTTCTCCCATTGTTTCTTCAGGTTGATTTGCTGGGAAAATGGCAGGTCTAGTGGAAGGGCCTTCACTAGAGGTATTCCTTAGTGCTTGCTCGAGTAAGCTGGTGAGGCGAGCCATACTAACCTTTAGAGAATCCAATTCTTCTTGGAAGTGAGCTTCACGATAAGCACGCTCTTCATCTTTCATGTTTCTTGCTTAGAGTCGAGTGTTGTAGACTCTTTGGGGACCTATATTTTAACCTGGCGTATGCATGTGTGTTATAATGAATGAATGTATGAATATGGATGCAAATGAAAAAGATGCATGTATAAGGATTAAAGAGCTAATCCAAGGCTTTCTTTGTCAAATACAGGTAGAATATGAAGTCTGATATACTCAAAGAGGTTTTACCTAAGTCTTTTGATTGATTGAATTCTATACACATTGCAAAGCTTAAATTCCATACACATCGTAAAAGTTCAAAAGTAGGCCTAATACAGATGGTCTAGTAAAAGTTCAAAAGTAGGCCTAACATAGATGGTTCATATAAAGTGCCTTTATGCAAATGATATTCCTCTATTGGCTACATTCCTAATGAAAGAGGAAACTTCATTCAAATACTCCTCATATCTATGACGGCTGTTGGCAATCCTGGCCGCCTTCATTCGTAGCTCATTTGCCTTTCGAGCCACCATGTCGATTAGCTTGTCAGTCTGTTCGATCTTGTAATGGAACAATGTGTTATCTTGAAGTAGTGTTCCATTATTGGCAGCTAATGATTCATTATTTGTCTCCAAAATTTGAACCATCTTTTCCAACTGCTGATTCTGCTTTCTGGCCTTTTGCAATTCCTCATTCTCTATATCAAGCTCGGCCACCTTAGTGTTTAGTTGTACATCGAGGCTGCTGATATGATCTTGCCATTCCTCAAACTGTTCTTACATCTTCTTTGCTTCTTCCTCTCGGGACTCAAGCTCAGCTTGTATCATAGAAACTCGGTTTCTCATAGCATTTATTTTGTCTAAGTAATCCTTCATGTCTGATTCAGCTAGCCTTCTTGCTTCTCTCTCATCATCAGCCTGGACCTAATACCGAGTTCTTAAACTTCTTTCTTCTTTAATGGTGAGATCAGCTAATCTGTTCTTTCTTTTTTTCAGCTTCCCATTTTAATTTATACTAGTCCCTTTCTTTCTTCAGAGAAGCTATTGTTTCTTTTTCAGCAGACTTTCTATTTTCTAAGGCCCTTTTTAGAGTCGCAAATTCGTGCTCCATCATTACATGTTTGTTCACCAACTCATCATACTTGACCTTCCCTTCTTCCAATTGCTTATTTACTTCGTGCTGGTTCTTTCTTAACTCAACAATTTGCTCATCTTTTTCTTTCAATTGCTGATCTAGAGAGGCCCTCATCTCATCTTCTTTCAAGAGTTGGTTTTCCAGGAATTTCTGGTGATTTTTGCTTTTATCAAGCTCGATCCTCAGCTTATCCAGTTCTTCTTAGAGATCTTCCTTGTTGTTGACCCTTTTTCTTTTAAGCTCTGATGTCATGGATGACTTATCTCGGATTTCCCCTTGCTCTTTTATCAATGAATTGCCGCTCCTCCATATTGAATAATTAGGGCTAACCGAGAACTCCTTTTGATGCTCCTCTTTATAGACCAAAACAGGCTACTTCTAGTCATTTCTGATGGCGTCTAACTTATCCAAAGAACTGACTTATTTAAACGGACTGGTATATTCAGCTAACCCCCAAGTTCTTGGCACATATTGTATTCCTCTAAATTGTCTGGCCACCAATGAGGGTAAGTAGTTGATATAACCAGTTAAGCCAATTAATGGGACCCATGCTTTGTCGCCACAACTCATGAGATAAGATGAACCATTTACCCAAGGAGCTTTCCATCTGAAATTACTTTGGGGAAGTTCTTGGTATTTCTTTACCCATGCCTTTTCATCCAAATCATTCCACTCTTTAGTCAGCACCAGCTCAAGTGGCCTCATGTTAAACCACCAGAAATTATTGAAGACTTCTTTTAACGTTTCTAAATGGCTAACTATCCATATGAATAAGACTTCTTTCCCATGCAATCTGCAATGATTTAGAGACATAAAGGTTTCGGCTAGGATAGCTGAAGTAGGATTATTCTTTATTTCTTCAAATTCAAGGAATGCATTAGCAGCTTCTATGCTAATAATTCCTGCAGCTTCTGAAGGAAACAGAACCAACCCAAAGATGGCAAAAGCAATTATCTGATATCTTTCTTCACCCAACTTCCCCTTTTCCTTATCTGTCTTTAATTTATTCTCGATCACTTTCCACTTGAACCCTCCATTAGATGTCCTGTACCGACCAACTTGGTCTAGATGTAGAAGTTTTGCAACTGCTGTAGCTGTACTCTCTATTCTTTGCCTAAAGTACACTTTGTAAGGGTCGTTCGGAAAAGACAAGATCTGAGCATACTCTTCAAGGGTAGGGGTCATATCAATACCCCCAAAAGTGAAACATCTATAGCTTGGATCCTAGAAATGCATCAAGGCTTTGACTGCTGAAATCTGAACAGGAATTCTTATTAGATGAGCAATTCTTCCATACTTCTTCTCAAACAGATTCTCATCTATATATCCCAGAATTGGGGCTAACTTCTTTATGCTGTCTACGGAGCACTGCACTTTGGTTATGTGCGGTAATTCTTCAACCTTGGTTCTAGAGCAATCCCCTTCAACTAATTGCATCATCTCAGATCTTTCCCCATATTCCGAAAAGATAAGGGAAGCCATGGTCTTAGCTCAAAAATCCTGTGGAGTTCAAACAAACTCTAGGTTATTATATGAGGGATATGTTTTCTAACTGGTCTCAAAAGGTCTATGAACTGCCCAGTGACTACCTTTCGTGAAGGCAGTATGGGGGTTTACAAGGAATAGTTAGGGCATAGTGTGACCGCCATTACCAAGTAAACACTCAGTTCATAGTTGGATGTTTCACGAATCTGAACCCTGACTGAAAGTCATGAGGCAGACCGCTACTCCCCACCTATCCTAGAATTGGGTCTTTTTGGCAAAAAATGCATGAATGCATTAATATTTATGCATGAACAAGAAATAAAAGTGTTGAAGCAGTAAAGTTGAACATACCAAAACAGATAATCAAACAATCAAACAAACAAAGCTTAGTCCAACCAAACAAGGCGTTCCCCAGTGGAGTCGCCATCCTGTAGCGGGGGCGTGCCGACGCGATGTCGTCTGGCCTCCGATGTGAGGTGTGGTGTGTGGGAAGATTTTTGGATTTAATCATAAAGTTATGATTAATTTTTAGGAGTTGCCACCTAGTATTATGGTTACTAGGAACCTATGGTCTGCAGGAGTTTGGGTAAGGTACTGGTTGTGCAAGGGGAAGACACATCACTCCAGTGCACCCTACCTAAGGTAAGCTGCATTGTTGTTTGATTGTTTTTTTCTAAGTCGAGCTGGTCTTTTCTAAGGTTCAAGACAGATCTCTCTTCATGAGAGAGTCTCTACCCTATTCGGTTAAATCCTAACCATTCAAAAGTCTACATTTTTACACTTTGCATCTGAAGGTGTACTTTATCGTGTAATTTTACACTCCACAAATATTAAAGTCTACATTTGGGTCTTAGAAAAAAGATTGAAATTTTTTTTTTGACATGTTGGCCAAATCCTAATGGATAATCATAAACCGGTTCAATATCCATTTTTTTTTTATGAAAAATATGTTTGGAAAAATTTTAGGATATGGCCGTATGAAATAAAATATATAATATATATATATATATTTAAAAAAAAACTGGGTATTTTTAATACCGGATTTGTATCTTACATTGTAAGTTATACAATCCAATATTGAAAAAATTGGTAGAAAAATATTTGACAAAATTAAAAAAAATTTGAAAGGATTTTTGAAATTTTTTTCGGAAAAATTTTCATTTTTTTTTATTTTTTATTTTTTATTTTTATTTTTAATTACATATTAAGTAATTAAATATATTAAAGCATGTGGGTTGGGCCCAAGACAAGCCCAGAAACAAATGTGAACTATAGGCTCAAAATTATTGGGCCGGACTAGGCCCAATATATTTTTCTTCCTGCATTTTAGGGATGGGCTGGACCCGGCCCAGCCAACTGGGCTGAGCTAAGGCAGGTCCAGCCCATAGCAGCTTAGTCACTGGGCAGCCCAGTGACTAAGCTGCAGGAACAGTGCAACGTGAATTATAATTCACGTTGCACTGTTCATGTGCAGCAATGGTGACGAAGAGAAGAGGAAGAAGAAAAAGAGAGGAGAGACTCACCTGGCGCTGGAGGAGTTGACGGTCTGGATGGTGGCGCCCGGTGCAACTGGAAGTGGAGAGGCCGGCGGCTAGCTATGGTTGCAGTTGGAAAAAGAAGAAGAAGACGATGCCTGCAAAGGAGAAGGGAAGCTCACGGTTGCAACTGTTGGAGCGACTGATGAGAGAGTTGCTGTCCTGGCGGTCTTTGGGAAAGGCAGAAGCTTCTGATCAAGGTGTTGATCGCGGCTACTGCTCGGCTGTTGCTCCTGCTCTGCTGGCTGGCTTTAGTGACAGGGGAGAAAAATTTTTGCAAAAGGAGAGAGAGAGATGGTGCAACCACCGTGTGTGACGTTTTGATGGCTGTTTGAGGTTGAGATGACGGTGAGAAGACGAGTGATGAGGGTGGTGGTGGCTGAGAGCCACGGCGGAGAGAGACAAAAGAGAAAGGGTTGGTTGCAGGAAAACTGGGCAGGGAAGGCTCGTTTTCGGCCAACTTTGAGTTCAATTTTCTTCTCCCTCAGATCATCAACGGAGCCTCTATTTATAGGTGGTGAAAGAGGGTAATCTCGTCTGCACCGGGGTAAAATTTCAGCCCTTGATTTGGTTGGGAAGGATCCCAACCATCGGTTCAAAGTAGCCTACCTGAGTTGTCAAATCTGCAGGTAAAGGCTGCCTGAGTTGACCTTTTCACGTCGTCGCCGGCGTCGCCAGTGCTGTCATTTCATCTTGAACTGTTCACAATGGGGTTGTAGAGGAACTGCAGGGGATCCGTTTCGTTCAAGTTTGGTTCGATTTGATGGAGAAATCAGGCATTAAATGCACCTGCAAAGTAGGCTCCCACGCTATTTCTTTCGGGTAAAACGAGGAAGACAATGAACAATGACCAGACGACGCGTCGTCTCGTCCTTTATATATATATATTATATATATATATATATATTATATATAATATATATATACTATATATATATATTCAAACAGCACCGTTTTGGTTTTAATTAGGATTTGAAACTAAATTTCAAATTTAGTCCTCCATCTTTTTAATTGATTTTAATTAGACCCTCGATTGACTCTAAACTTTTGATTTAATGCAATTAAGCCCCTGATGAACTTCAATTGGAACCCCGAAGTTAAGCGGCCTTTTACAAAATGGTCCTTGGTCCCTGCCGGATTTGTCAATTTAACCCCTAATTGACTATTAAACTTTTAATTTTTTCAATTTCACCCCCGGTTTTTGTCAATTGAACCCCCATAGTTTGCCGCCTGTTGCAGATTGGTCTTTGTCTCAGATTTCTTCAATTTTTATATGAAGAAATAATGTCATGGTCAGTTTCGATGCTTGAAAAGTAGTAGATTTGTTTCTTCACAAAAAGCTGTATGCTGGCAGAATTTATGGGTTGTCTTAGAAAAAGTTTAAGTACACAAGTCTTGAAAATTTACATGTTCAATTAAATTGATTTTGTTATGTAAGTTGGAAAATTGATTTTCATTGATATGTATTAATATAAGAAAATATAATTTGATTTGTTTGAGCATAATTGGATAGATGAAATATGAAAAATAATAAGGAATGTGTATGTTTGAAATTTGAATTGGAATGTAAAAGTGGAAAATTGTATATTAAATATTAATTATGGTTTATGATTATTGGACATATTATAAGTTTGATGGTGTTGAATTCTTGAGTGAGGAATTTAATTTGATGACATAAATATTGGGCATTAATTTATTAAACACAATGGCAATGAAAATAGTCTATGTATATATTGTAATCAACTGCAATAATGGAAATTACTATTTAATTATGTACATCCACAATAGTAGGGTGTTTATATATAATTACGAACAACCATAATGGTGGATATCCACCTATAAATTATAAATGATCATAACATTATAAAGAAATGTATGAATCTTAAATAGATCAAAATAGTGAAAATATTAAAGATACTTAGTCTGATGTGTAACATGATTAAAGTTATGGTATTGATAGTCAGTCTTGAAACGGGACTAAGATTATGGTAAAGATACTTAGTCGGTCATGTAACGGGACTAAGGTTATGATTAAGATACTTTAGTCAGTTGTGTAACGGGACTAAAGTTATGATAAAGATACTTAGTCGGCCATATAATGGAATTAAGGTAGTATTGATTACTTTGTCGGCCATATAATGTAATATTATGCAAAGTAAATGGACCACAACAATGATGTGTAGTGTATATAAATAAAAAAAGAATTTACTGCAATGGTGGAATTAATACATGAAAATTGAAATAAAGCCTAGCAAAGAGAGTTTGATTAAATTGACCATAATGATGGAGTTTAGTATGTAAATTTTCATTCAGTCAGAATGATAGCCCCAAACAGAAGAAATGTCAAAAGAATATTTGATAGTGTCTAAATAGGCTAATGGAATAATTGTGAATAAACTATGGATGGACTACAAATGGGCCAAATGAATATGGTGTATGAAGAATATATAAATGTGCTATAAATGAGAAAAATAAATATTAAATATGAAAATGAATAGATGAATCATAAGATGGCATAATGAGTAATCAAGGATGAAAATTAAACGAATGAGCCATGAATAAGCATGACAAATGAGCCATAAATGAGCATGAGTAATAAGGATAACGAGGATAGCGAAGAAGAATATAGTGTGAAGTTGATTAAGATATTATATATGGAGATTGCACTGACGTTTCAAAAGCGTTTTTGAAAAATTTGAATTTTTTTTTGCTTTGAATTAATATGTTTTTTATGTTTTCCAAATCATTTTGATATGCGATCTCAAGTAAAATAATTTTTTTAAAAAAATAAAAAAATATTATTAGCATATATTTCTAGGAGTGAAAAATACTTTTAAAAAAAGCAACCGCAACCACATTCCTAAACACGAACTGAAAAGACAAGGAATGCCAAAATAATCAAATAAAAGTAAATGCGTTAGAAATAACACTATGTAATTAAATTAATGTAAATGACTTATATACATTGAAAATAATTGAAACAAGTATGAATTGAGATAATGACCCCCAAATATTAAGGGTGTTATATTATTGACTTATGAGGTTTATTGTTGAAGTCAAAATATGATCACGAGTAAATAAAAAAGAGAATTGAAATTCTAAAATTATTTTGGACCATGACTAAAAGTATTGGTAATAATATCATAGAAATAATCGAACTACAATGTAAACGATGATTGTAATGGAAATCATGGGATCAACATGAAAATTGATGAAAGAATACTTGTGTTATATTATTTTTAGGGTTGATAAGTGGTCAATTAAAAAAAATATTTATATATTAAAAATTTTATTTTTATTTCTACTGTTCTAAAGTGTTCTAAAGTGTATTTTTATATAGATTTTTGAAGATTAATTTATTTTTGGGAAAAAAAAATGTAATATCAGTTAAAATTATAAAATAAATTATTGTATTTCTAAGCCAACAATAATGTATAAATTGGAAAAAAAAAATGTAAAGATGAATACATGTTATGGAAATTATGTACCAATAGGTGTTGGACATATGCTCGACACCCCTAAAAAATTAGGTGTCGGCACGCCCAATTAATTAGGCCCACCATGGAATATGAACCCAATTAATTTAAGCAATATTTTGGGCCTGCTTTACTTGAGAAAGGTTTTTTAGTCTGGTTTTTAGATGGTTTTTTGAACTTATTAAATTTGGATTATATTCCTTAAACATTTATAAAAATTGCTTTAATTTGGTTTTAAATTTATTTTTATTAAATAATCCTCTTTAATTTTCAAATGAATAAACATATTCTTTGTGTTTTCTATTTATTTATTTTCAGGTTAATGAATAATCTTTAACATAGTTTCATAAGAAAATTGAGAAGAAAGAATTATTATTAATATAATTAAAAACATGTTTTACAAAATGAAAAAGAAAGAAAAGAAAAGAAACATGTAACTAAAATGAAAAGACGAAATAAATAAATAAATAAAAGAAAGAAATATGGAAGTATATTCGGTTTATAACCGGGATGGCAACCATTTTCAAGACGATACGTCGTTTCATACTCCTCTATCTCTATCAGGTCTCCTCCTTCCCTTCTCCAACAGCAACAAGGCAGTAGCTAGCAATCTCTTATAGTTTGGTCTCAAATGGCGAAACCAATCTCTAGCGCTACCACATCACTCTTCCAGACCCTAAAACGATACCTCAAAAAGCCATGGGAAATAACCGGGCCATGTGCCAGCCCGGAATACAAATCCGCTTTACCCATGGCCACTGAGTACCGTCCCGAATGTCCTGCCACCACTAAAGTCAAGCCTGTGGTGCCCACTTCAAACCCAGAAACTGTCTACGACATCAAGTACTTTGTCCGTGATCAGCGCCGCGACAGGCCTCCCATTCAACGCACCGTCTTGAAGAAATCTGATGTGGTCACCTTGATGAAGGAGAAACAGAGCTTTGATGTCACTGAATTTCCTATCCCTTACTTGACTGCTAAAGTTGAAGAGGATGATAATGCGTATGGTGGAGGCTATGAAACAGGATTCAAGTAATATGGGTGGTGAGTTTTTTTTTTTTTTTTAAGGAAATTTGGATCATTTTTTTGGGTGTGTTTGTTTGTTAGTTTTGACAAGAATTGGAATGTGGGTTTTGTGTGTTTTGAGGATTTGAATGGTGGGTTTAGGGTGTTCATTTGTAAGTTTTGTTTTTGTGCTGATTGTAGTTGTTTGGTAGTGATTTTGGAAGTGATGGGTTTATTGTAGATTTTAGACAATGAATGAATGGTGGTGTTTTTGGTTCTATTTGATCAGGGATGGGATTTGTGGATTTTGGTTGGATGTCGATATTGGAGGTTGATGACATGACGATGGGTTTTACTAACATTTGCAATCTCCTTTCAAGCTACAAGTTGAGGAAATTCTGGAATTAAATCAGATAGCACATCCTGCTTCGTAGTATCAGAATAATCTGTTTCTACATCTACATGATAGTGCATTTATATCATGATAGCTGAATTTTGTACAAGAACTAGGTATTTACACAATCAACTTTCCTGCCTAACGAAGTAGTATAAGAGGTGGTTTGTTTCATTAGGTGATGCGTGTAGAGACATTGTATGAGAGGAAGCGAGACTCGTAATTTCGGAGAATTGTGTGAGAGGATAGTTAAGTTGTAATATCTTGTAGATTAGGTAGAGATACAAAGATTTCCAAGCCCACTATCCCATCACATTCATGGTGGACTGTTTTGGATCAAAAGTGATTCCAGAGTAATTTTTTGTAGCATTGGAAAGGTATTTTATGTCTTTTTATCAAGTATGTTTTTGGATTAGTGAGTGATGGGAGGCTATAGGGTATAAAATCAAAATATGCAGTAGCCAGAACGTTTCTGAGTTTAAGAATCTGATTATTGGTCTGATTTCAAACTTAAACTGTATTGGTTTGTGTATCCAAAAAGGTACAACTTTTATGCTACTGGAAAGATTATTAAGTTTAGTTGTTGATGCCACAAGTGATACACTAAATTGGATTTCTTTACAATAAGATACAAATGAAATTATGAAAAGTGCATGTGCTGCCAGGCAGCATTGTACAGGATCAGTTTTGGAGTTCTAATGATTTACATGGAGTTAATCACACAGGTTGAGCCATGTATGGATAGGAAGATGGTTACATCTATCTGAGATTATAAAGAATTGTTATGATTCATTAATCAACTAATGCACAAAAAGTTAATTTGAGGTGTCTAAGAATACTATATGATTATGGATAAGTTTCTATGCTTTGGAATTTGACGACATGGGATATTTAGAAGGAAGGCAGTTAGTTGAATGTGGCATGCTGTTGTTTCAGAAGTATCCTTTTATACTTGAGACTTTGATGACAGCATGATAATATTTTCCTGTTAAATATGGTCAAGCACATGTTATGGTGATTGAATAAAGTTTTGCTTATATGAAACATTTCATGATGGTCATGATTTGCAATCCATGGAATGTTTTTATGAATGCAAAGCACATGATTGCATTTTATGAAAATGTGTGTTGCTGTCTACTCAAAATAAGAGATTATGAGGGAAAGAGTCGCCAATGTTATATGGAAAAAGACTAATGTTTCAAAGATGAGTTTTCGATTTCTCAGATGGCTGGGAATGGATGTCAGTAACCTCTGGGTAAGTACTTGAAGTACTTTTTGTGAGAAGGGCCAGTGGGCATGATAGTTGGTCTTAGGCACAAACTGGTGGTTCGATGTGCCATTAGCAGTTATTAGAAGTAAGAGTGCCAATGTTTCACTTTATGGCTTAAGGAAGTTTCCTAACTCATCTCTGGTCAACTGTTTTCCGATTCTTGAGCAAATTGATAATTATCATTAACACATGAAATTTTCTACGTGGTCCAGTTGAGTGTGTGAGTTTATACTTGCTAAGCTGTGATAGCTTACCCTTCTCTTTACCTATCCTCACAGATTTGCTGGAGGGAACTTAAAGCAAAATGGCTTTCAGGATGTAAAGTCGTCAATTGGAGATGTTTCGAGTCTTGAAAGGATTTCTGCTGAACAATAATAAATTTCATTGATCCATGTATGGATTTAAAAGCTGTACTTTGATGAACATGTGATTTTTTTGTTTGGAACTATGCCTGTAATAAGATAATGAAGGTGTTTGTTTGCTCTAGGAGGATGATGATCAGATAATGTGGTCTCAGACATCATAGTGTGATGGCAAGTGAGCAAAACTGATCCTCCGCACAAGCATAATGTGATTTTCATCCTGTTCAATCTTCGGAAACTCATGATTTCAATCCAAATATCTTCCATTACAAGTACCTCAACTGTTCCTCAAAATGCTATGCTGCAATTCCTCAAACTCAATAGTCAATGCTATAAGCATTTGTATTCTCTATCAATCTTGCTTCATCAGCCGAAACCAACGAAGTGCATGGCAAACATGTGCTTTACAAAAAGGTCATTTTCCGGCCCATCTATATATATAATAGTACTAGAAATGCAAGTCGTTGAATATTGCAAGATAGAATGAATAATTTCTTAATTGAAACAATTCATTTGTTTTTCCTTGAAGTCTTCGAAGGGAACAACAACATGCCTCAGTATTGTTTCCTAGACTCTAGCAACTAGCAAGAACCCCTACCCTGCAGTAATGTTTAATTGGTAACTCTAGAGGATTAATGTGCTAATGTTTGTTGATTCTCACCATCCTTTGTGTTAGCAGGATGGCTTGCATCACCTCCTCTTTTCTTAAAAAGATTCAACATTGAATTATCACTTACATCAAACAAAGAGAGATCAGAAACATTGAAAGTAGCGGTGATACCATACTTACCTAGTAGATCTACTTTGTAGATATTATCATTGATCTTCTCAAATTATTTTGGAAAGGCATATCTTTTTAACTGCTACAATTTTGATTTTCTATGGGCTAGAAACCTCTTCCTATGCTTATGCACCCAAACTCAATCACTTGGTTGGAAAACAATACGTTTATACCCCTTATTTTTCTTAGGCTGCCTTACACTCTCATAGAGTGCCTTCACCATGTGAGACTTTTTATTACCATCAAGACTAACCCTTTTATCAGCACGTAAATAAATCAAATCTAATAGAGTTAATGGGTTAAAGCCATAAATAATTTCTAATGGTGAAAAATCAATAGTAAAATATACACTACAATTATAAGCAAACTCAATGAATGGTAAGAAATCTTCTCAATTCTTAAGGTTCTTTTGAATGACAATACATGAAAGGGTAGTTAAAGTCATATTGACTACTTTCATTTGACCATCAGTTTGTGAATGACAAGTAGTCGAAAATAATAACTTAGTTCCCAACTTTTCCCACAAGACCTTTTAAAAATAGCTAAGAAACTTTACATCACGATCTGAAACTATGCTATTAGGAACCTTATGAAGTCATCAATATTGGTTGCATCATTAGTTTTATGACATGCTATGAAATGCATCATTTTAGAAAACCTATTAACAATAACAAAGTTAGAGTCCATTTCTCTTTTCAACCTAGATAAACCTAAAACAAAGTCCATGAAAATATATATCCAAGGTTTTTTTAGGTACATGTAAAGGAGTATACAAACCACTTTGGGTTAATGGGCTGGTTTGTGTCAATTATTTTATCAAAATGATGATGAAATTTTTAGGTTAGTGAGAATATAGATTTGTGAATAAATAATTGAATTAAATACATAGTTAATTTTACTTGTGATTACATGGTATAAATGATGAAGAATCTAGTTTAAACCATGAAGATTTAAGAAAATATTTCAAGAGAAAATGGAAGTTTTGGGTTGGCCATAAGTTGAGTTACAGAAATTTAAAAAGTAAAGATAAAGTGAAATGAATCATGATTAATTTAAATGTTAATAGAGTTATTATGATTTAAAAAGAATAAATTGAATTATATGTATATTGAAAAGTGGATTATCGTGTTTTGGGATTGAAAGTATAAGTGAAAGTTGTGATGAATAAATGGATAATAAATGGTAGATTGGAAATGGAATTGAGGTTTTAAAGAACAAAAAGTAAAACGAAATGATTTGTAGAAATTAGCAGAAGTTACAACTTTATTCTTGAAAATATGAATTATAGTAAATATGTTGATACAAGTCATTCATATAGAAAGTAATGAAAATCATAACATAAATAGGTGGAAGAAAAGGTGATATTATGTAAGGGTGAAAAAATTTAGAAGGAAAAACCTATAGAATGATGAATGTTATATTCAACTAAAGAAAACAATTTGAGGGAGGGTTCTCTAAGAATAAATATGTGTATGCAAATTAAGGATTAATGTTTCTTAATACGGTTATAATGATTTGAATAAAACAGATAATTAAAAGTTATTATGAAATTGATTTGATTGAAATATGTTTGAATGCATTGTCATTTATTTGTGAGGAACAAATGGTATAATGGAGTGTTGGTTGAAAACATGTTCAGTTATGAATGAAATGGTTACTTTAGATTGTTGTAGTATTTGTGTTATTTTAAAAAGTGTTGTTATATTACATTAATAATAATACTTGGATTGTGTTGAAAGACATGTAAGGAAACTAATTTGAATGATTATAAGATGCAAAGTATGAATATGTTAATGATTCAATTTAATTTATAGGGTGAATAATAATAGTTATTTGGTTAGGAGTTTTAGGAGAAGCACTTAAAAAGAAACTTGACTTTTCAAGAGCTTAGATAACAAGAGTTTAAGGTAAGAGATTGACCCTCCCTTGTCTTTTTGATTATTTATACATGCTTTTATTATTATTAGAATTACAATGGAAATTAAATTGTATAGTGTATTATTATTGTTATTATTAATGGAGGGCGTATGCTTTCAAGATAGAAATTGATATGTAATTTGTAATTAATTGTACATTATGAGATGTGATTTACTGCAATAACAGAAAAACCTTGTATGTATTACTTTTGACCGTAATGGTGGAATATCTATGCAAAAATTATTATTGACCTTATTGGCAAGATTCAATGTATGATCTATTACCTATTGAAATTGTAGAATCACATGTAATTCATGTTAGACCACCACAACAAAAATTAATGTAAAAAAAAAAAAAGAATATATGTGATGAGAATTCTAAAATAATTGACATGTAAGATAGTCCATATGTTCATGAATATTGTTGTGGAAAAGGTGTTGGACACCTTGATACCTTATTCAACAAATTTATTATGTCAAGTAATGGAAAATACTTATGTTCTTATTTTCATGTTAATAAGTGTGGAACTAATTACCCGGTAATGGACGGTAGTACTAGATACCCTAGTTAATGGGATTAGCGCCCTAATTAATGAGCAATTGAAGAAACTAGTTAATTTAGTAATGAAATAAATGTCTGGTTTGGGCTAGAGAGGATATTAGTATGTTCTTAAATTGTGTTAATTGTATTGATTTGTAAGGTTAAGGGTAAAATAAAAAATTAATTGTTTAATAATTGATGTGGTAAATATATAAAAAGAGATAATAGTAAATAATCATAATGTATAAAACTTATTGTATTTTGTATTAAATAGATTTTTGGATACCTCGCAACATCGTGCCTAGTAGCAGATCATGTATTGTATTTTCAAATGATGTAATGTTTGGGTGCTTTGAGATACATACAAAATTGTATCCAAATGGTTGGGGTTGTTATATAAAGTAATTAATAAGTTATTTGGCTAACTAATTGACAATAATGACATGTAATGGAGCAAGGTGTATATGAATTTGACTATGTTGACAGGTTAATGTTTGAGTATTAAATTAGCCATACCAACAAAGTTTAATGGAAAAGAAAAATGATTTGAGCACTTATTGCAAGTATAAAAGTAATGTAAGGTCATGTAATAAAATTATAAAAAATAGAAATGAACATAAAATAAGTTAAAAGAATAACGAATCGAGGAAATCTCTTAATATAACAAGGGATATGGACTGAAGTAAGATATAACATAGATGTAATAAATGTCAGGGAAGTAAAAAAATGACATGAATAAAATATGTTGTGAATCAAATAATGATGTGAATTAAACATCATTATGTAATGAATTACTATATGTATTAAAGGTGGATGAGAGAGGAAATGATCATATGATTGATAAGTGTTAAGGAAATAAATCGTGGGGAAATTTCATGAGTTTTGAAATATTAATACTAAGATAAATCAAATATATTCATGAAGTGGAAAGAGTTATAAAGTAATCTTGATGTGAAAAGAAAACATTGTATGAAAGTGTTTGAATGAGATCAATCAATTTTAAAGTTGTAAAGAATAAAACGTATAATGGTGAATTAGATTAGATTATGAATGAAAATCATGATGCAAGGATGATAATGTGACGAATAAAATGATGAGAAGAGAATTTATCGACGAATAATGAAAAAAGTAAAATTTTAAAAATTGATATAAGATCAACATTCTTAAAGAAAAATTTATGAAGTTGATTTTGATCATATAATTGTTAAATGTTAGTAACCAAGATAATGAAAATATTTACTATGATTTATTTTGTAATTTTGTGAATGTCACAAGTAAATTCCTTTAAATGCATCCATTTCTTAGGGTTATTGCGCTACCTAGTAAAAACTACTTATAAATAGTTAATGTGGATTCAATTTTAATAAGAGTTGTAAATCTTGTATATTTATTAAAGGGTTGGAAGGTTGTCGAGGCTTGCCTATATATATATATATCCCAAATTATTAAATATTGTGTTGTTGAAATTAAATAAAAATGCACGAGAAAGTGCGAGATGTTATAACAAGTTTTAGATTAAGTTGTGTGGGAGTATCCTCAATATGACTAGCTAACTTCACGAGTCCAAAGTAAAAAACAAATCCAGGTGCCCGGGCTCAAAGGCAACATGGACAGTTGATAAAATCATGGTTAGGTTTTAAAAAATATTTAAAAAGAAAAACATTGAGATAAGAACATATTAAATTGACTCGGATTAACTCGCTACACTCGTGACCTAGGCCATAGACTTTACTAGGTTCAATAATAATTTTTTTATTTAATTATATAATAACAAAATATGAAGACCAAATCAAAATTAACCAAATATTGAGTGATAAAATTGAAAAAAAAAAAGGCAATAAAAAATCCAATAAAAACCCAATTTGAATTATGAAATTAAGAAGAAAAGGAAAGCCAGGTTAGACGTGTGGGCCTAAGTGGACGTGGAGTTTGAGGTGGATAAAAAGAATAGAAAGAATTCTATTTTTATAGAATATTTAAAATTAAAAAAAATAATAATTAAAAAAAATAAAAATCAAATATTAAGAAAAAAAATTAAAGAGGCTAATATGAGATTTTGAAATGGTTGATTTGGAGTTTGAGGTGGATAAAGAGAAGAAAATGAAAGAGAAATGGGCATCGACGTTAAACTAGAGGTGCATTTGGTGCATACCCTAACCCATCATAGAGGGGGAACCATGACCTTTCAAGTTCCACTTGGAAAAGCAGAGTTTGGTGACCGGATAGCCTTTCACACACCACCCGAAAAATGCAGGGGACACTCATCTATTGGCGCGTGCGTAGTAAGCACTAGTGAAGTTTTTTTTTTTTTAAAAAATATTAAATATTTATTAAAATACAAAAATTCCACCAACTTAATTTGACAATAAAAAATAAACATCATGAAAAGACTCAAAAACTCCTTGAGGATAGTTTTGTTAATTTTAAAACCAAGGATAATTAAGTAATTTAACTTTAATAAAAAATGAAAAAACAATTAAAACTCTTGAGCTTAAGCGATCATTTTTTTTTGTTGTTGGAGTATTTAAGTAATTTAATTTTTCTAAAAAATTAAAAAGACTAAGCTAGCCCTCAAACAATTTGAAAATGACATTGAATCGTGATAAAAAGACCATCATGCCCCCATATCTTAGCTTAATGGTTTTTTTGAGCCAAGGGCAAGTTAGTCAAAACATTATTCCATTGAATGATATTCATTATTCTGTATTACGTTGTGGGTCGGATAAAAAAAATTAACAAAAAAAATATTTAGGCTTTGCTAATGTTTCTTCTAGTAGAAAAAAAAAATGTATGAGTAATGACTTAATATGACTATCAACTTAGCAGGTCCTACAACAACCAAGATGATTGGTTAAAGCATATTTTGACTCAAAATAAATATTCAAGATGATATTTTTTTATAACTATTAAGACAGAAACATATTGAATCAATTCGAGTTAACTCACTAATCTGCATATCGGGTCATGAGATTATGATAACTTTGTAGAAAGCAAATCAACACAAATTATTATGCCTAATTTCCAATAAATTTAATGTTGAAAGATAAAATTAAAAATAAAACTAGAAAAAATCATTCGATTTAATATGTCAAACTTGTATCCTGGATCATGAGAGCAAGATAACCCAATAAAAAATAAATTAAAATAAATTATAAAATTCAATTCTCAATCAATCCAATGTTGAAAGATAAAATTATTTAAAAAAAAAAAATCAACTCGAGTCAACCCGAGTTAATCTACTAAATTTATGACCGGGTCATGAGATGAGAATAACATCATGAAAAATAAATCAAAACAAAAATCACGAAACTTAATTTCCAATAAATTCAATTTTTTTATAATGAAATTAAAAAAAAAAATCAATTAAACAAGAAAAAAAATAACCTTCCAATCCAAGTTAAGATTAGAATAACCTCATAACAAAATAAATTAATAAATAATATAAAGTCTAATTCCTATTATTGAAGAATATATATATATTATATATATATATATATATATATATATATATATAACAAAAAACCCAAAGACAAAAAAAGAATGGGTCAGAATTCAAAACCCCTTCTTTATATATGGTATGTGGGACAAGGCAGAATGAGAAACAGAGTCTTCATTTATTTCTTTAGTACTATGAAGGTGAACTACAAGTACAATACACCATTATTCTTTTTTATTTTGTGATGATAACTAGAAACTACATTTGATGCAATTTCCATTGCATCATCGTGTAATACCAAAAGACAAAAACCATCCCAAGGGTGGGGTACCACCACCGCTTCAGCTAGCAACACGTTTATGGCAATTCGACTGGTTCGATATTCCAAATCTCTCGGGCATATTCATGAATGGTCCTGTCGCTGCTGAACTTGTACGAGCCTGCTGTATTCATGATTGACATCTTCGTCCATGTCTGCCAACAGTTGCAAATGCTAGAAATCAATAACTGAAGTAGTATATGGCTTAATATGCAAAGAATAATAAATGCCATGGAGCATCATATATCATGTTCACTGCCCCCTTGTATAGACTAACAAGAAATGCAAATATCAATAATAGAATTAAGGACCTGTGCCAAACTGGTCTGATGATTCACAGGGCAAAAAGGATCAAAGGAAATTCATAATCCAGAAACTGAGCAATGCATACAGATATAGCAATAAAGCGTGTTCTGACTTGTATTTTGAGCAGATGCGAGATTGAGCATATGCGTGTAAAACTTACCTTTTGGTCATGGTATGCTTTATCGACCTCCTCTTGGCATTCTATGTAACTGGGGAAGTCCTTGCCCACTAGGAAATAATCTGCACGGCCAAAACCTTCATTTCCTTCTAATGATCCTATAAGTTCATCATAGTTGCAAGGCCCAAAAACTCCACTTTTGACAAAATCTTTCACTTCTTCAAAACTTGGGTCTGGGACAAACTGTTGAGAGGTCAGTGAGCAAAATGTGACTAGATGAAAATAGAATTTGATAAAGAAAGTGGCAATTTGCTTTTTCAGTTTTTCTTTTTTCTTTCTTTTTTTTTTAAAAAAAAAACATGGAAGGGTATTTTTATGGTTGATATTCACTGAAATTGAACCAAAAGCTTAGTATCATAGCATACTTCCATGGTGATCCTTGTCAGTAAGCATTGCTTGATAAATAGTTGTCGGTAATTGTTTCTAATCACTGTAAAAGGATATTTGGTTATTGGATGTACCTTCCCATCAGCTCGCTCTTTCCTTAGCCCTGCAATTTCATGAGCTCTAGCACCAAAGAGAAAAAAGTTGTCTTCTCCTACTTCTTCTCGGATTTCAACATTGGCGCCATCTAAGGTCCCGATAAGGACACAACCATTCATTGCAAACTTCATATTGCTCGTTCCACTGGCTTCCATCCCAGCAGTACTGCATAGAGGGATGTGGTCAATTCACAGCGCAAAAGCTATTCACAAAATCAAAGACAGTAAACCCGTATCTAAAATGTTTGACCCTCTCATTCTCACAAACTCAGCATCGGAGTATCTTGTGAAAAACAAATTTAAGCGTAATGAAATAAAATAAATTGCATGTTCTCTTAGCAATTAGGGTTTTTCAGTCAAAAGTCTCGTAACCAAAAGTTTCCTCCAATAATTAGAATCATGTATTCTTTGTTACAAGACTAAGAGAAACATATGTCTCTTAATATAGAGAAAACTGATTGCAAAAAATGCACAGGTATTGGTGTCTTCATATATTACTTCAGTGGGGATATATCTTGATTTTGCAGTATGATTAGATTTGGTTTTCGCAAAATAACATGAAAACAGAGAGATTTCTATTGAAATCTATAATAGTACTAGTCTTGATTTACTTCTATTTAAATTTATAGTTATCAAATTAGAATCTTTTAAATTTGAATTTGAATATGTTTTTCTCTTGTAAAGTAGAATTCTAGACTATGGAAAAAATCATGGAAAAACTTACAGGAACTTTTTATTAATTGATGGGAGGCTCGGGCAACCTTGAATATTATGGAGGCTCGGGCAACCTTGAATATACCTAGAAATTATCTTTATCTTTTTTCAATTAGGTCTTTATGAGTTAATTTCTTTTTATTCAATAAAATTGTTATTGTTATCAACCTGAATGATCAGATTCGTTATAATTAGTATCAATGGTAGATCCATGGTAGAAGTAACAAGGATATCACAATTTAATAAAGCAATTACAGGCATGAACATCAACAGGAGAAGCATCAACTACACCAACAAACTCATCAAAAAATTATAAAAGAACTGGTGTAACAACTTCAAAACATGTCAGCTAAAGAAACCTACCCTAACCTTGAGGGCAAGGTTTTTAATGGGGGTAGAATTGTAACAGTCTTAGCCTTGATTTACTCCTATTTAAATTTATAGTTTTCATGGATTAGGATCTTTTAAATTTGAATTTGTTTCTCTTATATTTAAGTAGAATTCTAGTTATGGACAAAGTCATGGATACTTTCTATCACGTCATGAGAGGATTAGGCAAACCTCATATAAGCCTATAAATTATCTGTCTTTTTTCAATTAGGTCTTTGTGAGTCAATTTCTTTTTATTCAATAAAATTTATATTGTTATCAACTTGAATTATGAGGCTTGTTACAAAACCTTGTTTCCAGGCTTGGATCAGAGTAAAAGCTGACCTGGTTTATGGTTGGAATCCTATTACTAGACCTCCAGACTGGATATGCAATCTGAAACTCTCTTCATTGAAAGGTAATTGGTCATACCAGATCAACACATGAAAATGTTCAAAAAGCTAATTGATGTGACAGTTATGTCGATTATCTATTGACTCTGATCAAATTTAGGCCTCATGCATAAACAAAGGTTCATACAGCCTGAATAAGGAAAGGCTGCTCCACTTTCAGGTAAAACAAGCTGAGCTTGAGTAAGTCCAAATTGCAAGGCATAATAATATGGTCGACAATATTAGAATATATGCCATTTCCAGACTTTTTATCTCAACATATCATATCCTATAAAAAAAACCTACGTTACAGAGAAGTAGATGCAGAAAAACTGTGATACTCTATTTATAAGCAAAACAAGCCATCGAGGTGTAGTGATTTTGAGTACAGTAGTGGTTTTTAATTTGACTGGAATTATTAGTTGTGGTTGTAATTATAAGATATTTAAAGATATATGCTTAAGAAATACTTTTATATTTAATTAAATTTAAAAGTACTTGAAGACTTCATTTTGTATCATCAAGCTTTTGGTTATTAGATGGTTACTAGATAGCAGTCCCGTGTTACACAGCAGGCTAACCTAATTTTTTTTCAACAAAAAATATGCTAAGATGATGTAAGCACTCAAAAAAAAAAAAAAAAAAGGATCATTGACTCAATTGTATTTAATAATCTCGATTAATTCAGATAATATGATTATATATATCTTTTCTCTGTAATGTATGAATAAAGTTTAATTACCTGATATGCTGTGAGAGCTCACTTGCAGGAATAAGCAATTCAGCAACACTGACATTGTAATCAGGGACAAAAACAACCTACATTTAAAAGAAAAGGAGTAAGAAATGAAAAAACAAAGAAAATAGCGTAACACTTGAGATTGGTAGATAGAAAGGATATTCTGGCAAGTTAGGTGGTTTGTAATTGCAGAGAAAAGAAGAAATAGTGCTTGAATTTAATTGTTTCTCAGATCAGTGTCAAATCAAATTGAAATGATCCCAAGGTTCCATATGGTCTATGAATATGGAGATGAACTAGCCAACATGTAAGGACTTCCTACCAATAGGATTGGAGAAGATATTTGTGGTTTAAGTTATTGACTTTTAAAAAAAAAGGTGGCACTGGAGAGACTGTAATCTCACCTCCAGTAAATCACTATTTAGTGATGAAATCATACCTTCAGTAAATCACCTATATCTGGATCATGATTAACTGTAGCCCCAACATCTGTGATAAATTTCACTATTCTCTTGGCCTGCACATATGTAGAAAATGCTTTTCCCCCAAATATACAAACTCGTGGAACATACTTAGCTTTCCTTTCTTCAGCAGTCATTTCTTTCATCTTCTTGTAGCGGTAAACAATTCCCAAAATATTCAGTAATTGTCGCTTGTACTCGTGAATACGTTTCACCTGAACATGATGGTTTTAATCAACTTTATAGACAAAGAAAATTTGAGTGGACAAAAGGCTTCGTGCGCGTGGGTGTTAGTTTTACTCCTTCCATTGTCAGGATGTGAGTTCAACATAATAAAAATAAATAAATTCATTACAAAAATATAAATAACCTTCTATATTTATCTGAAATTTCATTTTTGATCTGTTTGTTAAAAGATGAGAGCTCTCCACTACATCACATGAAATAGAATGTGAAAAGTTCAACATCAATAAAGTTACCTGGATATCAAACATTGCATCAGGGCTAACAGAATATCCTGTCTTTTCTTTGAGGAATGATATGACCTTCATCTTGTTGCTCCTTTTGGCTGCCTTCCACTGCACTTGGAGGTCCTCATTATCGGAAAACTATATGCAAATAACACATTCTGGTCAGGAAGTACAGAAGCAACAAAGTCAAAAAAGACAATTACAGAGATGATTAATCAACAAACAAGTAGACGGATGTTAGAAACTCAAGTTTCAGGTGTAAAAAATCAATATACGTCCCAGACTTCAGATGGGATACAACTTTTCAACATTATTAAGAAAGCACTAATTTTTTGTCTTCAAAGAATCCAAAATTTCTGCAAACTGGTTGGTCAGTAGAAATATGTTGGCCAAGGCATAGTTGCAATCTGAGGGATGTTGGAGCTTTAAAAGGACATGGAGGCGATGAAAATTTCAAAGTGACAACTTTCTTCTTCAAAGCCTTCTATTAAACAGAAGTGCTTCTGAAACACAGTTTGAAACGAGAGCATGACGGATACTCAACTCATTTTGAAGCAAAGAAATTTCAAGTTGTGATCAAGAAATCTTAAGAACTACTAACCAATATGGCACAAATCTATGGGTTACCAGCCAATCTGTATAAACTGAAACTGCAGAGCATTGAGAGGATGAATTAGTTAAAACATGACACTTTTTATTCTTCAGTGCCCTTAGTTAACATGAATTATCTTGGTAGCGTTGTCTAAAGGTTTTGCATGGATGCTAAAGTCATTGTAAATGCTAACCACAAATTTTGATGAAGAAATCCTAGGAACTATTAATGAACTTTGAACATGAGCTCTCTTCCCAGAGGTCAAAATGTTACAGCACAAAAAAAGGGATATGATCATAGTCTCTGTAGCAATAAAGAAGTCAGAGACAATTCTGGACCAGAGTGGATATTAAGACATGTACAACATGGTACTCCGAAGATTTTGAAGTTCCCAATAATATTAACATATCAAATATCGCAACAATGGAAAGCAAAAGAAATGCTCATACAGAAAAATGGAAAGACTGTATAATTTGATTTCAGCAATGGACAAGTGTGATCTACCAATTAAGAGAATTTCGGAGATGTGAAATCCAGATGCAGTGGATTACCTTTCTTAGTTCTGCCAGTTTTTCAGTATTTAAAACCCAATCATCCATGCCAATCCAGTCAGTAATAATTTTACTCAAACCTGGATTGCAGAAATGAATCCATCTTCTTGGTGTAACCCCATTTGTCTTATTTTGAAACTTATCTGGCCACAACTGTCAAATTTCAGAACAATGGTTAAAGAGATGGGGATTTTTTAATTATTAAACAGACTGAAAATCCTCAGAATCAATAGAATCATTTAGCTGAATTATATTGCCATTAAAGAAGGCAAGAATACCTTATAAAATGCATTAAATACTTCATCCTTGACTATTTCACTATGTATCTCAGCAACTCCATTTACTGCATGACCACCCACAACAGCAAGATTAGCCATACGGACCATCTTTGGTGGTTTAGGGGGTGGTTCTGCCATTATCTTCTCCTTCTTCTGAGTTACTTTGCTTTTGGATTCATCTTTTTCATCAACTACCTCCATTTCTTCTTCAAAATCATTAGCTCTCTTAGTTTCTTCTTCCAAATTAGTTTCTTCTTCCAAATCATTAGCTCTCTTAGTTTCTTCTTCCAAATCATTAGCTCTCTTAGTTTCTTCTTCAGAATTAGTTTCTTCTTCCAAATCATTAGCTCTCTTAGTTTCTTCTTCAGAATTATAAACTAGCTTGGTTTCTTCATCAGAATTTTCTAATTCCTCACTGGTAATACCCACAGAGCTTTGCTTAGGCTTAACAATCAACTCTGCAAAAGCTGAAGGGAGATCAACATTTTCTAATATTCTCATCTCCTTCAGTTTCTTCTCCAACAAATCAGAATCTTCAGTACCATACTCTGATACTATGGTGCTAATCAGCTGTCAAATATGAAATGAGAACAATTAGATTTAAGGTGAAAACAATAGAGAAACTGGGTTTTGCTTCATGAACATATTCAATTTTACCTCTTCATCTATTAATTCAATGATCTCAACATGTCGTGGTAGTAGTTTCTGCATAAGTTCTAGACTCCATTTCTCCAAAGCCTCTGGTAGAACAGTATGGTTTGTGTATGCCACAGTTCTATTAAATAAAAGGAAGATCGAAAGGATACAAGTTATCAAACTAGAGAATAACAAAAGTGAGATAACTTTATGGACTAAATAAATAATAAAAACAAGAAGGAAAAGAAATGCTTAAAAAAACCTTCAAACATTTCTATGTTCTATCTGATTTTCTCAGCTATTTCAAGTAGGAAAATGAGATAGGCCAATCTAATGCATGAAACAAGTTGGAAAGAACTGAAGTTAAAGAGAGAACAGGAAATAAAAAATGAAAAAATAAACATATGATTTGTCAACTGCAAACAGATAATAGAGGAGCAAACATTAGAGAATTAAATGGAGAATTTCCTTTCTCCATTTTATTCTCTGCAGATCACTTGGAAAATTGTCTTAGAATGAAAGACAAAAACCTAAAGAAGAGGCTCTCTAATGAAATCCAATCAACCAGAATGAGGGGTAAACAAGAAACTCATCAAGTAAAAGCTAATATGTCCATTACATTAGAACCATTCAGCTACTTGCTTGGTATATTTTGAATTCCTCAGATCATGACTGTTTAGGAGGATATCTTCCGAAACAAATGAATTTGGTAAAATCCCTCTACATTAAACAGCTGTGATTGGGAGTACCTTTGAGTGATATTCCAGGCCTCCTTCCAGCTTAAACCTTTCAAATCTATCAAAATTCTCATCAACTCAGGGATGCATAGTGTGGGATGAGTGTCATTCATCTGCACTGCAACTTTCTCTGGAAATTTTTCCCAATCTATGTTCGATCCTGATCTTCTCTCAAAACATGTTATGATATCTTGGAGAGAAGCTGAACACAAGGTATATTGTTGCTTCAACCGAAGAATCTTGCCCTCCAGTGAGTCATCCCCAGGGTAAAGAACGTAGCAAATCTGATATTACATGAAATCACTTTCATAACCAAACCTTACCATTTACAGTTCATGTTGTACTAAAAAACAAAGCAATGGCATTAGACATGGAAGCTAAAAAAGAGAGTGCAGCAACGGACAAAGACAACATAAACTTGGAGAAGAAAACATGGCAGTATGCAAAACCCTGAATCAATAGGTTTGATTAATGAATTTTGAGCCTGGGACAATAGCTTATACTGTCTAAATTAACATGCAACATGTAAAGCAAACTTTTTTGTGAGAACATAAGTATTAAGAAGAAGGAAACACACACACACACACACCTTTTCGGCATTTGAGAGGGCCTCATATGCTTTGGTGTGGTCTCCTGCATTAAAAGCATATAAGTCCAAATCTTCTGATGGAGCTTTTGTTGACCAAAGTCTAAGGTTAATAGTGGTTTTAGTTTTATATCCCGGTATTGGGACATCATATGCCACAGCCTTAATATCTTCTCCACCAATCCAGTGTTTTTTCCCATCTGATCCAGAGACAACCTTGCCGTAAAATTTCACAGGATATGAGATATCATTTCTAAGAATTTCCCAGGGATTGCCCATCTACAAGGATAAAATAAAGTTAAATGAAATGTAAGAGGTTATCATAATGGATAAATAAAGTGCCACCAAAACCTAATCAAAGTTTTAAGAACTTTACATACCAGTGGAATTGCCTGAAATGAAAGATAATGAGCAGAAAGCATCAAAGAAACCATACCTCAAGCCAATCTTCAGCAACTTCCTCCTGACCATCTTTTGTAATCTGCTGTTTAAATAAGCCATACTTGTATCTTAATCCATAGCCCCATGCTGGGTAATTTAACGTTGCCAACGAGTCCAAAAAGCAGGAGGCAAGTCGCCCAAGACCCCCATTTCCAAGTGCAGCATCAGGCTCCTATTAACAAGCACTCGATGGATTTATTTTTAGGTTGCACACAGACAGAGAGAAAAACATGTATGCATGTAGATTTATTTTTATCGAAAAGCTTTATTAAATAAATATCAAAGTCATTGCAGTAAGCAGTAGAGGCTTCAAGCCAGAGGTTTCAAAATATCAAAGAGAAATAGTCAATAATTTAAAGAAATGTTCCAATTCAGTTTTCAATTAATTTTCCAAATATTAGTTAACTGTTATTTAATCAAGTCAATGAGATCTGAGTCTTAAGTTTCAGCAGCTAGCTTGTTTCTTTGTATCCTCTCCATTTTGCCTTTCCCCAAAGGTTGTGACACATACCATTCAGCTTCATCTACCTGGCCTTTGATTTCAAGTGAGTTTTGCTTAAAAGAAAAGGGCTTCAAGTAACACCAGGTTATGCAAAATATACCATTAATGATCAGCGACACTACTAATTTGTGCCTAAAGAGGTTACTTAAAGAAAATCACCTGGCAAGCCACATTTTCTAGGCTGAGCCCAAGCTTGCTCAAAGCCTCTGCATAAGCACCAGTCAGCTCTAAATTACCAATGGCATTCAGCAGTGCTCTACCCTACAAAGAGAGAGAATGATTAAACAATAATGCCAGGCATTATTGAAGTCTGTTTTCTAGCTAAAAAAATAATAAATAAATAAAAAAAAAAAAACACTATGGAATGTTGGAAATGACGCAAGGGAACACAACAAACCTGTAGAAATTCCATTGATAGATAATATGCCTGTTTTGCATTCAACCTCTCATAAGACTCGTATGTTGAATTCCAATTTATAATGAGAGCATCACGGACACTTTGTGCAGTAGCATAGTAAGCCTTGGGAAGCTCAAATCGCTCCGGAGAAAACAACGGTGTGAATTCTGCATGGTATTTGATACTCGAGGCAATAGATGAAGCATTTGGAGTGGAAGGATTCAAAATTCTTGGGACTTCTGCAATAAAAAAAGAAAAAATATATATAAAAATATACAAAGCAAAACTTATTTTGACATTCCCTATTCTTTTGCAACCAAGGAGCTAGGAAAACAAACATCCATTTTACGCTTTTTTTTATTAAAAAAAAAAACTTGATTTTGTTCAAAATTTGGCATTTCAGCATCAAAAAAGATCTGAACCCAACATCAACTCATAAAAAATAAAAAGACATCATAATGAGAGATGATTTTCAGCTTTTTGCTGCTTATCTCAAATGACCTGTTCCTGGATTAATTAAACAGCAAGCAAGATCACCAAATAAATATCGTGACAGCTTCTGAGATTAGGGGTGTTCACGGTTCGGTTCAGTTCGGTTTAGACTTAAAAAACCAACCGAACCGAAGTCTAAACCCAACCGAACCGAGTTATATTAGTTTTGTGAAATATTAACCGAACCGAAATCCGGTTCAAACCGAACTAGTTCTGTTCGGTTAAATTCAGTTTTTTTTGGCAAAAAACCGAGAAACCTAATTCCATCACTAGAAAACCTAAAAATTCAACAAATCATGAAGTTAAAAAATTAACAGCAAACTTAAAACTTATTATGAAGCCAACATTCCTGCCCAACAACAACAACCATGTTTTCACATTGAAGCCAACCTTGTAACCCATGATACATTTATATCAAAATAATAATAATAATAATAATAATAATAATAAGATCTTGATCCGAACAGACGAGACGACGGGTTCCAATACAGTCTAACAGATAGTAAAAAAAAACTAAAATTCATCACTATCACTATAACAACAACAGCAATAACAACAATAATAAATCATACCATATCGCACCAAACACAGAAGTTGAGGAAAGAGTAAAATGTAAAAGAAGCACGCGCGCACCTTCTTCTTCTTCGATGAGAGCATCATCTTTGAGTTTCTGCTTAGGTTCGCTACTTGACACATTCTTAATACTGACCGAGACCGACCTCCTTTTTACCACACGACGCGAATTCATGGAGAAGAGCTGCTGCTTCCTCCTCCATTTTGATCCAAAATCGACCAATCTTGATATTGAACTGCCATTGCTGCACCAATGCGACGTCGGTGAGAAATGTGAACTAGTAGTAGCCATTGCTCTCTCTCTCTCTGTGATCACAAGAGAGACTGAATCTCAGATGATTTATTTATGATAATAGTACTAATAATAATATAGAATAAAAAGGAACTTATCTTATCTCTTCACGGATTTTTTTGGTTAAATCATCAATCTTCTAATAAATTAATTAAGAAAAAAAAAAGGGATCGATTCACGAGGGCCGTCCGTCTCTCTTCCCATAAGTGCTCGCTTGCTTCTTCGAATTCAATCCTCTACGGTCTATTTTCTGTTTGAATTTCTAAGACTGCCAGGTGGGATTTTGTGAGTTTTATTTACCTAACGTGGCTGAGTTGAATTGGGTGCAAATGTTGAGCTGCAGCCATTTTTTTATTATTCTAGATTGGTCGTGGGGGAAGGGGGATTTTCTTTTTTATATGGGTAAAACGACAAGGAAATGGAGGTATTGTAAGTTACTGGCAAGTTGCTACGCAAGTGCATGTGTATCGTACATTTGTACCAATTTAATTGGCTGTCAAGTTACGTCTGCTTTGCTTGTGTTTCACTTTTATGATGATTTGAATATTATAAAACTTACGTAACTCAGTTTGCGGTAAAGATTTTTAAAAAGAAATATTTTAAAAAATATATATATATATATATATTAAAAAAATATAATTTCTAAATTTATTTTTTATATTTGAAAAAAAATTAATTTAAAATAAAATTAAAATAAATTCAAAATTTTTAAAAATATTTTTCCAGCACAAAAATAAATGAATTTTTATAATAGTATTTTAAATTAATATATTATAAATTAGAATAAACCAGTAATTCACTAGAATTAATTTTTTTTAAAAAAAATGAATATTAAGATAAAAGAATAGGGTATTCTTAATATTTTGAAATCCGGCTCAACTTGATGGTCGATTTGAGACTTGGCAAACTCGGAACTGGAACCAAGCTTGGGATTTAAGAAAAGGCAAAATCCGAGGTGACTTGGCTAACTCGATGGATTGACCTGGCGGCCCAGTTGACCCGTTTAAATCCGGTAAAAAACCTGGTTGCAACCCGTTGACTTTTTTTTTTACTAAAATGATGTCTTTTTTATTAAAAAAAAAAAATTAACCCGGGCGACCCCATTAAAACCCGGAATCGGGTCTTGGACCAGGTCATGTTTAAATACTATGCTAATATCTTTACTATTTGGAATTTAAAATTTTGATTATGAAATCAAATTTGGTTTATATCAAGTAAAATACTATATTTAACAGGGTAATTCTCATTCCTCCTTGCATTAATTAACGGCTTACAACATTCTCCCTTTCCTTTCATTGTTTATTGTCACCATCTCACCACCATTATTCCCAGAGAGACTGGTGTTGAAAGAAATGGCAGAACCAACAAAAGGCTCACGTAACACCTGAGCCCACGAACACAATGATCACAATCTGGAAAACCGCTGTGGAGAAGATGATAAAACAATCCAGCAGATTTTTAGGCGGTATTGAGTATGAAACTATTTAGGAGATTTTTCTCATCAATTTGAAGGATGGCAAGGACAATTATTTGATAGATGTTTTGTCCAATGACATTCCTCCACGTGGTCTGGTGATTATGTTTAAAGTCCCGCTAACCGGAGGTCTTTTCCTCCGTCCATCATGAGGCGGCTCAGTAGCCATTGCCTGCGCCCGAAGAGCTGCAAAGGAGCTAACCAGAGATGCATGCAGGGATGGAATTGATCTTCAGAGCAGGACCAAAAGACATCGTGAATCATCCTCTCAATCCAGACATAAGACGACATCGTAGATGACCTAGAAAATATTTCAATGATGAGCCATCCCAAAATCAAAGAAAAAACAGACTAAATGAACTAATTCCGTTCCAAACAACGTCCACTTAATTAATTTTCATGGCCAACATGCTTTATTGGCATTAGTTGACGTGGATCTACACGTTACAAAGACTTATCACAAGTTCCAAAAAAAACATTAAACCGGAAAAACAAGAAAAAAAACAATAAAAAAAAAACATTAAACCGGAAAAACAAGAAAAAAATAATAAAAAAAACCAAACCGTGAAAAAAAAAAACAATTAAACTTATTAGAATTTTTAAAAAACTGACAAGTTCGGTTTGGTTCGGTTTCGGTTTTATAAGCATGAAATCAAAAAAATCAAACCGAACCAAGCCAAATCGGAAAAATCGAGCCAAACCAAACCAAATTGAAACCGGTTAATTTGAACCGATTTTTGTTTTAAAATAACCAAATCAAACTAAAACCGGTCGGTTTTGATTTTTTAAAAATCAATTTGGTTAATTTTTTGATAAAAAATGAACATAATCGAAAATGATCACCCCAACCTTGTTGTGCAAGGAGAATAATTTAGCAACTTAATTGTGTTTTTTAGTATTTGAAGGATATCAACAGGTGATAAAGAGGAGTATTAAAGACAACATCTTTTTCCTTTAAAAAAAAAAAAGGATAAATACAAGGCTGAGATTATAATCATATTCTAACTTAGAAACCAAAGGGGCAACAGCTTCTCCTCTAGTTCCTAGGATTATTAGGCAGCATTATGGCTACAAATAAGTTTTGTATTAAACCTACAATGTTTTTTTTCTTCTTCTCTTCCCACGGTAGATAAAGACTTAGGACTTAAGAGCTTTATTTTTATTTTGTTAGCTATAACCCAAGGCTTGTTTAGGTTTAATTAATATTTTGTTTTTAGTTAGATCCAAAACTTGTTTGGATTAGAGTTTGAGTTTACTGGTAAAGGTTTTGGGTTAGTTTTTATAAGTGAGTCAATTCAGACCACAATGATAAATCCATTAGGGTTAATTTCTCAAAATTATGTAAACATATGTAAGCATAAACTTCAGCACTTTTAATGAATAATACTTCTGAACTTTTTGGTTTTAACATGTGAAGATAGATTATTATATTCTTCAATCCTTAAACGTACTGAATCTGACTTATCAAAGATTAACTAGTTTCATGGCATTATTCAACTTCATTTTAATAGTGTTGGTGCCTATTATCAGACCTCTCTTCGTTTTCCAGGATCAGATCTCAATCTTGATTATGGGTTAAGTGACCACGTACTTATGAAGTTCACATCAGTTGGTATCAAAGCAAAGTTGTGAGAACAAGTCATATCCTTATAAAATTTTCATTTTTCTAATGTTCATTAAGTTTTTTCAATGTTTGCGTCAATCTTCTTCTTTGTATATGTAGCATGCTAGTAAAAAAAATCATTTTTTACCATCTCTAAACATATAAGTATTATAAAAGTCTAAAAAAGATTAAAAAACAAATAAAGAAAGACGTTATTCAAAGCTTGTTGTAATTTTGTTGCAGAAACATAACTCTTAGAGAACCCTACAAAAAACATCTCAAAATTAATTTAAATTTCATATACTTCTTATTAAAGGTGAATTTGCCCTATATATTAAATCTAGGCTTAATTAGATATCATTTACATAAGGTTTCAATTCAGGGTTTAATTTTATTGCAAATTAATCATACACGAGTTTTGATACTTAGGCATAATAGAATGACCTATAAACTTAGATCTATAGTTTTTTTGGTACAAATATACTACATATTTAATTTTAGGTCATTCTGATATCATTAGATCTTAGTTTCAATTATGGTGCTTTAAAATTATGTAATAGGCAAATTTGCGTCAAGTTCCAAAATATGTTTTTCTACTATTTGTTTTAACCAAATCAGTTTATTTATGTTATATTGGGATTATTTAGGAGTCAAATACATCTTCATTAATTGTCACTTCTATTTTATTTCGAGTCTTTGTTTCATCCACAATTTATACGAATTTGCATTTCTACTTGTAAATCATAATTGTAGTTTTGCTTTGCTTGTTTTTAGTATATTTATTAATTTTTGAGTCTATATTCATATTTGAATTGTGTTAAGAAAGCCTCTGACTTTGATTGGTTGGATTTTTAGTTTTGAAAGAACCGAAAGAAAACAAGTTATAAGGTAAAAGGCATAATGAGTTTATTAGAGTGAAAAGCCTTGATTTTAGGTGAAATACGAGAGGTATGAGGATATATTTTTTGCTACTCACCAAAGTTTTGCAGATTTCAAAGGATATATGAAAACAATGAATTAACGATACCGAACATTAAATTCTCTATCCAAATGGGATCTATGGACCAATAAATTGAACTTTTAACTAAGTTGACCAAGGAGTTGAAGGATGAAATGGACTAAATGAAGCAACATAATAGTGGGGATGAATGCAAAAGAAGATGTTCAAAGGGCTATATGGAATTATAGAACTAATTTTGATGAGTTTGTTAATGATAACACAGAAGTGGGTGATGATGACTATGAGTTTGCATCTGTGGGCCAAGGAAACAGGTTTGTGCCGAATAGAGCAAGAAGGAATGTAAGCTTCAGAAATGGTGGAGTTTTTTGTTAGAGAGAGAATTCCTAAGATTTTAGGCATCGTGATGATTCAAGGGGAGAGTTAGGTACCATTAAGTTGAAAATACGTGCTTTTCAAATGAAATTTTTGTAAGAAAGGGATAATGTAAACCCTTGAATTTTTAAAGCTAAAAAAAATTATATATTTGTTTTAAAAAATGATAAAATGGCACTTAGTATGTAGAGGACTAGTTGATATGTTTTATGTAAGGGTTAAACAAGAAAATTTAAATTTTCTTGTGTAAAATCACCTACCAACCAGTTTTGTGCTATCAAGCATAATGTTCAATTCAACCATCAGACTGGGCTTATATTTTACGAGGAATCTCTTCACATATAGTTTTATATGTAGTTAATATTTAGAGCGATCAAAGTTCTGTAAGGTTGTCAAAAAAATGCCAACAATTAGACTGAAAAATATCATGAAATTTATTAACGACAGTTTCATAAATACACCTGATGAGTTGGAAAATTCTAGCAGCTCTCTTTATTCTTGAACCCACGACTGGACATAAAAAAAAATGAAGAGAAAAGAGAGCTTAGGAGAGAGAGAGAGAGAAAGCAAGAACGAACTCTAAAATTGTGTTAGGAAAAGTGTTTTTGGCCAGAAATCAACAAGAAACAAGAGAGAAAAGAAGGAACAAGGGAACTTAGGAGACAAAGTGAAGTACTAGAGAGAGAAAGTAGACTTTGAATGAGGAAGATGATGAATAGAAAACCAAGATAATGTAGTGAGCCTTGATTCTTGATTAAACAGTTGGGTAAGTTGTTTTAAAGTAACAATTGCTTGATTTGTTGTGTTTTTCATATGGTTCTTTGAAATTTTTAAATTTTGGAAAGTTAAGGTTTGTATTAATATTGGTAGGATATACTTTGAAATTGGCTTTTGTGGTTTATGTTGATGTTGTGAGTTTAGAAGATGGTTGGGAAAAAAAAATGTGATGGAGGAGGAAAATTGGGCTTGAATGGCTAACCATGAGAGAAGAAAAATTTAATGAATGGGGGTGTGATTATTATGTAGAATGAAGGAAAGGATATGACAATGGAAAGATAGGGGAAGATGATTATGGCATAGGTGATAAAGGAAATGAGGTTATGTGGTTTTCTTTAGAAAAGTATGTCATGAGTAATGTATATTAAGGTTAAGATTATTAATAGGAAAGTGTAAGAAATAAATATGTATTTAGCATAAAGGATAAAATTATATTAGGGTTGTGTTACTTGATAGGATAAAAATTTGGAAAGGATAGTGCATATTGTTATATATGGTGAAAATAAAAAAAGAATAATAGACTTAATGAAATGTAATATAGGGATTAGATAATGAGAATCATGTAAATTATGAACATGCTAAAAAAAATATTATAATATAGACATTGTGAAAATATTATACAAGAAAGGTAAATGGATATAGGATATTGTTTGACTTATATGTTGGTACCAATACAAATGCTTTTCAATAAATGGTAGGAGGAGCATCTGGAGTCAGGACATTGGTGGAAAAAGCTCAAGCATTAAGAGCTGTAGATAGGTGTTGCTACCTTAAACTTGTTTACTTTAGTTGTTTGATTTTCTTGTTAAATTAATGTTTGCAAAATAGAAGAAAATGAAAAGTTGGTACTTGGACCATGAATTGAATAAAAATGATTGTTGGAGAATATAATTGAAATGAAGTATGTGATGGGTGATGATGAATAAAGGTATTATGAAAAATATAACTTAGTTGTCCGCAAAAATAGAAGCTAAGGGCTAGTGAAGTAACTTAATCATCTACGAAGTTGGAATCATCGGTTGCCAAATAACATGTCATCTAGGTTAAACCGTAGAAATTAGAATTTCTAATTTGAAATTTGACAGATTTCACTTTAGACTCTATTCAAAAGGAGGTTAAAGCTACGATGACATTTTGAACATCCTCCCTCAAGCTTATACGCACCATTTAAATAAATCAGTAGCACGCCGGGCTGATGTGGCATGCCAGGCTGATATTAATAACTGTTTTCTTCATTCTGTTATTATTCTGTTAGTTGTTACAACAGCAAGAGCCTCATGTGGCATTCTAGATTCCATTTAGTTTTCTATATCTGTAAACGTGTATGTAACAGAGAACAATAAGAAAATAATACAATCAACGTGTTCTCTTCCTCCTCTCTGTTTTCTCTCTTCTCTTCTCAAATTCTTCTCATTCTTTGTTATTCAAAATGTCCTCATACTAACTAGAAAAACCCCAACTATCCTAGCTACGCAAATTAATACTCTCCCAATCGATTCTCTCAGAATTCAGCTTGCAACAAGTGGTATCAGAGCCTCTGATCTTCAGACTTCCACTATGCCACCAGACACGAGGTCTCAAGATCTTAAGAAGTTGGAGGAATCCTTTGAAGTTGCAAACAAGGAACAAATGATGCGTCATGAGCAGGTTTTAACTCTGTTGGAAACCTATGGCCAACAAGTACATACAACCAAATTAACTCAAGATACTAAGATTGAGGAACTCAAGGAGCTCATCAGTGGACTAGCCTATCAACAAACTACTCTTCTACACAAAGTGCAGACAGCTACCATGGAGCATAGTCCTGCAAAAGGCTATCAAGACACACGTCTAAGAGGTTCTTCTTCTAAGCCAGCCATTTTTGGTGCAGAAAGACATTCATCTTATAAGGCACATAAGCCTCGCAGAGATTTTCCATGTTTTGAAGGGGAAGATGTTCACAAATGGTTGTATAAATGCAATCAGTATTTTGACATGGAAGAAATAAAAGGAGCAGAGAAAGTTAAGCTTGCTTCTTTTTACTTGGATGGCATGGCTCTATACTGGCATCAAAATTTTACAAGAAGCTTGGGAGATCAAGAAGCAACGTGAGAGGAATACACTGAAGCATTGTGTGGACGATTTGGGTGCCAACAAAATCCACTTGAAGAACTGATGGAATTAAGGCAGACAAGCAACTTGGAAGCCTATATTCAAGACTTTGATATTCTATGGAACAAAGCAGACATCAGTGAAAAACAAGCAATGGTATTCTTCATTGGAGGATTGGAGATAGAGATCAAAAATCCAGTAAAAATGTTCGACCCCAAGGCATTAAAACAAGCCTATAATCTTGCCAGATTGTAGGATAATACTTTAGCCTATAGAATGTCACTACCTACACCACACCAATACACTTCCCAAGTCATACCTAATGTTATTTCTTTAAAACCAAGCACACCACTACCCTATTCAAGACCACAGACAACACCAAACCACAACACATTCAAACCACAACAAACTGGCATATTACCTACTCCTACTATACATTTTTCACAAAAACCTACCAGATCCATACGACCTAGAGATTTGGAAGAAAGAAGGGCCAAAGGACTATGTTTCTGGTGTGATGAACGTTTTACTCCAGGTCACAGATGCAAAAACAAACAGCTATACTCTTTATGCATAGTTGAAGATGATGAGGATAATATGGACCGAGAGGGAGAAATCAATATTGTTGAACAGGAGTCACTCATCCCTCACATTTCTCTCAATGCTCTGGATGGAACAAGAAGTTGCCACACCTTAAGAGTAACTGGGAGAGTTGACCAGCATTCTATTTATATTTTGATCGACTCTGGCAATACCCATAACTTCCTTAATAGTGCAACTGCCAACAAACTACAATGCTTAGCCACACCCATAAGGACATTGGTGGTCGAAACAGCAAATGGAGGTATTATGCACTGCTCATCTATTTGCAGGAATTTTTAGGTGGAAAATGCAGGGGGTTAACTTTGAGACAAATGTCTTCATTATTGATTTAATCAACTGCGACATGGTTCTGGGTATTCAATGGCTTGCAACCCTTGGAAATATCGTTTCCAACTACAAGGACCTCTGTATGTCCTTCATTTGGCATGGTCAAGATGTCTTGCTCAGAGGCACTGATTGCACCAAAATCTAAGCTATTGAGCTTGCACAGCTTAACAGTTTGATGCTTAATCCTATGCAGCTAGCAGGTATGAATCTATGCAGTTTAATAACTTTTGAGGAGGAGGAAGACAGAGTATATTCTATGCCACCCTCAACCACATACGGCCATCAGGAACAGAATGACTTGGACAAATTGCTAGAGTCTTACAAGGAGTTATTCAAGGCACCTGAAGGTTTACCTCCAATCAAGTACCACGACCACTCTATTCCTATGAAGGAAGGAGCTCAAGCCAATCAACCTTAGACGCCTTATAGGTATTCTGGAGTACAAAAAGATATACTCGAGAAAATGGTGGAGGAAATGCTTGCATCTGGAATTATCCAACAGAGCAACAATCCATTTGCTTCTCCTGTGGTATTAGTAAAAAAGAAGGACGGATCCTGGCGATTTTGTGTTGACTACAAGGCCCTCAGTCAACTCACTATCAAGGATAATTTTCCAATCCCTATAGTGGACGAATTGCTAGAAGAACTGGTAGGAGCAACAGTGTTCTCCAAGGTGGACTTACGTTCTGGTTATCACCAGATTCGAATGACTTCTAGGGATATATTCAAGACAGCTTTTCGGATGCATAATGGTCACTATGAATTCTTGGTCATGCCGTTTGGCCTTACTAACGCCCCTGCCACCTTCCAAAGCTTAATGAATGATGTATTCAAAAAATATCTCAGGAAGTTTGTGTTAGTTTTCTTTGATGATATTCTCATTTACAGTCAATCCATGACAGACCACCTGCAACATTTACAGATTGTATTTGAGTTACTTCAAGAACATCATTCATTATTGATTTAATCAACTGCGACATGGTTCTGGGTATTCAATGGCTTGCAACCCTTGGAAATATCGTTTCCAACTACAAGGAACCTCTGTATGTCCTTCATTTGGCAATGCGTCAAGATGTCTTGCTCAGAGGCACTGATTGCACCAAAATCTAAGCTATTGAGCTTGCACAGCTTAACAGTTTGATGCTTAATCCTATGCAGCTAGCAGGTATGAATCTATGCAGTTTAATAACTTTTGAGGAGGAGGAAGACAGAGTATATTCTATGCCACCCTCAACCACATACGGCCATCAGGAACAGAATGACTTGGACAAATTGCTAGAGTCTTACAAGGAGTTATTCAAGGCACCTGAAGGTTTACCTCCAATCAAGTACCACGACCACTCTATTCCTATGAAGGAAGGAGCTCAAGCAATCAACCTTAGACCCTATAGGTATTCTGGAGTACAAAAAGATATACTCGAGAAAATGGTGGAGGAAATGCTTGCATCTGGAATTATCCAACAGAGCAACAATCCATTTGCTTCTCCTGTGGTATTAGTAAAAAAGAAGGACGGATCCTGGCGATTTTGTGTTGACTACAAGGCCCTCAGTCAACTCACTATCAAGGATAATTTTCCAATCCCTATAGTGGACGAATTGCTAGAAGAACTGGTAGGAGCAACAGTGTTCTCCAAGGTGGACTTACGTTCTGGTTATCACCAGATTCGAATGACTTCTAGGGATATATTCAAGACAGCTTTTCGGATGCATTAATGGTCACTGAAATGAATTCTTGGTCATTGCCGTTTGCCTTACTAACGCCCCTGCCACCTTCCAAAGCTAATGAATGATGTATTCAAAAAAATATCTCAGGAAGTTTGTGTAGTTTTCTTTGATGAATATTCTCATTTACAGTCAATCCATGTACAGACACCTGCAACATTTACAGATTGTATTTGAGTTACTTCAAGAACATCAGCTGGTAGCTAAACGCAGCAAGTGTGCCTTTGGTATACCTCAAGTTGAGTATTTGGGGCATGTCATTTCTAAAGAAGCAGTAGCTACGGATCCCAGGAAGATTCAGGCTGTGAGAGATTGGCCAGAACCACAAAATGTCAAGCAACTAAGGGATTTTTAGCCTTACAGGTACTATCGCAGGTTTGTCAAGAATTATGATTCCATTAGCAAGCCCCTCACTCAATTACTTAAGAAAGATGCCTTTATTTGGTAGGAAGAGGCGCTTACAGCTTTCAACTCCTTAAAACAGGCTATGACTCAGCCTCCAGTTCTTTCCCTGCCTGATCTTAACCAACCTTTTGTGGTGTTGAACAGATTGCATCAGGTTTAGGTCTAGGAGCTGTACTCATGCAGGGAGGGCATCCTATTGAGTTCATCAGCAAGGCTCTAGGACCCAGGCAACAAGCCTTATCAACCTATGAACGAGAAATGCTAGTTATCTTACAGGCAGTCACCAAGTGGAGACATTACCTTTGGGGCAGGCATTTCACAATCAGAACTGACCATGTTAGTCTCAAATACATGCTGGCTCAAAAGGTATCCTATCCCTCTCAACACTTATGGCTAACCAAACTCTTAGGTTTTGACTATGATATCGAGTATAGAAAAGAGAGGGAAAATATTGCTGCTGATGCATTATCTAGATGTTCCAGTAGTGAAGTATTCTCCCTTACACTCTCCACCATTTCGACCAATTTATTAGAAGCCATTCAGGCATCTTGGAAAACAGATATCAATCTAGTAAGGATCATCACTCAGCTGCAACATGATCTTAATTCACATCCATTTTATGCATGGACGAATGGACATTTATATAGAAAGGGGAAACTAGTGGTGGGCAATAATCCTGATTTACAAGGGCAACTCATCTCACTCTATCATGATTCTGCTTTAGGAGGGCACTCTGGCATCACGGCCACGACTAAACGAGTAGGATCACTGTTCTATTGGAGAAAACAACAGAAGCATGTGCGGGCATATGTAAGGGCATGTCACATTTGCCAGAAAAACAAAAATGAAAATGTCCTCACTCCTGGCTTACTTCAACCCCTCCCTATACCCCTGACACCATTTGTGGATATCAGTATGGACTTCATCGAAGGTCTGCCAAATTCTAAAGGGAAAAACGTGGTACTGGTCGTCGTAGACAGGTTCAGCAAATACGCACATTTCATTGGCCTTTCCCACCCTTATACTGCAACCTCAGTTGCAGATGCCTTCATGAACAACATTTACAAACTCCACGGGCTACCAGCTTCTATAGTCAGTGACAGAGATCCTGTGTTTCTAAGCAAGTTTTGGAAGGATCTATTCACCTATCAAGGAGTCCAATTGTTACACTCTACAGCTTATCATCCTTAGACTGACGGACAAACCGAAGTGGTGAATCGCTGCTTGGAACAATACTTAAGGTGCATGACCAATAAGGTGCCAGATCAATAGTCCAAATGGCTTCCTTTGGCCGAATGGTGGCACAATACCAACTTTCACTCCTCCCTCAAGACCACTCCTTATAAAGTTCTATACGGCCAAACCCTCTCAATCCACATATACCTTACTTTCCTAAAGATTCCAATATAGAAGCTGTAGATCAACAGTTAACCCTACGAGAAGACATGCTCAAAACTATTAAAGCCAACTTGCAGCTAGCTCAACACCATATGGTACAACTATCTAACAAAAGGCGTAGTGAACGCACCTTCACAGTGGGAGATTGGGTTTATCTCAAGTTACAACCCTACAGGCAGCAAACAGTGAGTAGGCAAACTTCACACAAATTGGCAGCAAAATACTATGGTCCTTATCAAGTTACATCATGCATAGGGGCCATAGCATATCGATTAAAACTTCCTAGTTCTAGTGCAATACACCCATTTTTTCATGTGTCCCAACTAAAGCAACATGTGGGACATAAGATCGTCCATGATAATTTACCAACCCTGCACGAGGAGCCTGGACTGCAACCCCAAGCCATAACATGACAGAGAATGGTTCGACATCAACAAGCAAGCAGCAACCCAGGTTTTGATTCACTGGAAGACCCTTTCACCATCTGAGGCCACATGGGAATTTGCTGAGGATCTTTGTCTGAGGTATCCACAATTATTCATTGAGGACAAGGAACTGTTTTAAGGGGGTGATATTGTTATGAAGCGGGAAGGACTGTGGCGCGAAAAATATAAATACTTTCAAATCAAAAGGAGGTTAAAGCTACGATGACGTTTTGAACATCCTCCCTCAAGCTTATACGCACCGTTTAAA